>NC_058523.1:517202947-517511947 GCF_904849725.1 Hordeum vulgare subsp. vulgare
TTGGATCCACTAGTTTAATGCAATGGTTAGACTTTGTCTTAATTCTTCTTTCGTAGTTGTGGATGCTTGCGAGAGGGGTTAATCATAAGTGGGATGCTTGTCCAAGTAAGGGCAGTACCCAAGCGCTGGTCCACCCACATATCAAACTATCAAAGTAACGAACGCGAATCATATGAACATGATGAAAACTAGCATGACAGAAATTCCCGTGTGTCCTCGGGAGCGTTTTTCCTCCTATAAGACTTTGTCCAGGCTTGTCCCTTGCTACAAAAGGGATTGGGCCACTTTGCTGCACCTTTGCTACTTTTGTTACTTGTTGCTTGCTACGAATCATCTCACCACATAATCACTTGTTACCGATAATCTTAGTGCTTGCAGATATTTCCTTGCTGAAAACCACTTGTCAAATCCTTCTGCTCCTCGTTGGGTTCGACACTCTTACTTATCGAAAGGACTACGATTGATCCCCTATACTTGTGGGTCATCAAGACTCTTTTCTGGCGCCGTTGTCGGGGAGTGAAGCGCCTTTGGCAAGTGGAACTTGGTAAGGAAACATTCATATAGTGTGCTGAAATTTATTGTCACTTGTCACTATGGATACTAATCCTTTGAGGGGCTTGTTCGGGGTATCTTCACCTCGAACGGAAGCACAAAGAGTTGCTCCTCAACCTGCTGCACCTACTGAAAATATTTGCTTTGAATTTCCTTCGGGTATGCTTGAGAAACTGCTGGCTAATCCTTTTACATGAGATGGAACATCACATCCAGACTTGCATCTAATCTATGTAGATGAAGTTTGTGGTTTATTTAAGCTTGCAGGTTTGCCCGAGGATGAATTCAAGAAGAAGGTCTTTCCTTTATCTTTGAAGGATAAGGCATTGACATGGTATAGGCTATGTGATGATACTGGATCATGGGACTACAATCGGTTGAAATTGGAATTTCATCAAAAGTTTTATCCTATGCATTTAGTACATCATGATCAGAATTATATTTATAATTTTTGGCCTCGTGACACAGAAAGCATCGCTCAAGCTTGGGGGAGGCTTAAATCAATGCTATATTCATGCCCCAATCATGAGCTCTCGAGAGAAATTATCATTCAAAACTTCTATGCTCGGCTTTCTCATGATGATCGCACCATGCTTGACACTTCTTGTACCGGTTCTTTTATGAAGAGAGATATTGACTTCAAATGGAATTTATTGGAGAGAATTAAACGCAACTCTGAAGATTGGGAGCTTGAAGAAGGTAAGGAGCCAGGTATGAATTTCACGTTTGATTGCGTTAAATCCTTTGTTGAGACAAATACTTTTTGTGACTTTAGCGCTAAGTATGGACTTGACTCTGAGATAGTAGCTTCATTGTGTGAATCCTTTGCTGCTCATATTGATCTCCCCAAAGAGAAGTGGTTTAAATATCATCCTCCTTTAGAAGTTAATGTAGTTAAACCCACTCCAGTTGAAGAGAAAGTCATCGCCTATAATGATCCTATTGTTCCCAGTGCTTACGTTGAGAAACCACCTTTCCCTGTTAGGATAAAGGATCATTCTAAAGCTTCAACTATGATACGTAGAGGCTACATTAGAACACCTGCACCCCCTGAGAAAATTAGAGTTGAACCTGGCATTGCTATTATCAAAGATCTTCTGTCCGACGATGTTGAGGGACATATATTCACTTCTATGAAGATGCTGCTAGAATTGCTAAACCTCACGCTAGAGACAAACATAGGCCTGTTGTTGGCACGCCTGTTGTTTCTGTTAAGATAGGAGATCATTGTTACTATGATTTATGTGACGTGGGTGCTAGTGTTAGTGCAATACCTCAATCCTTATATGATGAAATCAAAGATGAGATTGCACCTGTTGAGATAGAGCCCATTGATGTCACTATTCAGCTTGCCAATGGAGATACTATCTGCTCTGTGGGAATTGTTAGGGATGTTGAAGTCTTATGTGGTAAAACAAAGTATCCTGCTGATTTCCTCGTTCTTGCTACCGCACAAGATAACTTTTGTCCCATCATATTTGGTAGACCTTTTCTCAATACTGTCAATGCTCATATTGATTGTGAGAAGCAAACTGTCACTGTTGGTTTTGAAGGTGTGTCACATGAGTTCAATTTCTCCAAGTTTGGTAGACAACCTCATGAAAAAGAGTTGCCTAGTAAGGATGAAACTATTGCCTTAGCTTCTATTGTCGTGCCTCCTACTGATCCCTTAGAGCAATACTTGCTTGAGCATGAAAATGATATGCATATGGATGAAAGGGATGAGATAGATAGAGTTGTCTTAGAACAATACCCTATCCTTAAGAATAATCTGTCTGGTGAACTGCTTGGGGATCCACCCCCACCAAAGGGTGATCCTGTGTTCGAGCTTAAACAGTTGCCTGATACTCTTAAGTATGCCTATTTTGATGAAAAAGAGATATATCCTATTATAATTAGTGCTAGCCTCTCAGAGCATGAAGAAAATAAGTTACTAAAAACTTTGAGAAAGCACCGTGCTGCTATTGGATATACTCTTGATGATCTTAAGGGCATTAGTCCCACTCTATGCGAGCACAAGATTAAAACCGATCCTAATTTCAAACCAGTTGCTGATCATCAAAGGAGATTAAATCCTAAGATGAAAGAAGTAGTAAGAAAAGAAATACTAAAGCTCCTGGAAGCGGGTATTATCTATCCTGTTGCTCATAGTGATTGGGTGAGTCCGGTGCATTGCGTCCCTAAGAAGGGAGGTATTACCGTTGTCCCTAATGATAAGGATGAATTGATCCCACAGAGGATTATTACTGGCTATAGGATGGTGATCGATTTTAGGAAATTGAATAAAGCCACTAGGAAAGATCATTACCCTTTGCCTTTTATCGACCAAATGCTAGAAAGGTTGTCCAAACACGCACATTTTTGCTTTCTAGACGGCTATTCTGGTTTTTCCCAAATACCAGTTGCACAATCTGATCAGGAGAAGACCACTTTCACCTGCCCTTTCAGTACCTTTGCTTATAGACGTATGCCTTTTGGCTTATGTAATGCACCTGCCGCCTTTCAAAGATGTATGATGGCTATATTCTCTGACTTTTGTGAAAAGATTGTCGAGATCTTCATGGATGACTTTTCCGTTTACGGGTCGTCTTTTGATGATTGCCTGAGCAACCTTGATCGAGTCTTACAGAGATGTAAAGACACCAATCTTGTCTTGAATTGGGAGAAGTGCCACTTTATGGTTAATGATGGCATCGTCTTAGGACATAAAATTTCTGAAAGTGGTATTGAAGTCGATAGGGCTAAGGTTGATGCAATCGAGAAAATGCCATACCCCACAGATATCAAAGGTATAAGAAGTTTCCTTGGTCATGCTGGTTTCTATAGAAGGTTCATCAAAGACTTCTCTAAGATTTCTAGGCCTCTTACCAATCTCTTACAAAAGGATATTCCTTTTGTTTTTGACGATAATTGTGAGGAAGCCTTCGAAATACTTAAGAGGGCTTTGATAACTGCACCTATTGTTCAACCACCTGATTGGAACTTACTTTTGAGATCATGTGTGACGCTAGTGATTATGTTGTTGGTGTTGTTCTAGGGCAAAGAGTCGATAAGAAGTTGAATGTTATTCACTACGCTAGTAAAACTCTAGACAGTGCCCAGAGAAACTATGCTACTACGGAGAAAGAATTTTTAGCAGTCGTGTTTGCATGTGAAAAGTTCAGGTCTTACATAGTTGACTCCAAAGTCACTATTTGTCGGGGGGATAACCCCGGGGTAGGCTCATCAAGACTATTCCTTCATTTCTGGCCCAATGGACATGGACGTATGAAGATTCCCAAGGCCCAAGTCTTCTGGCCGACTAGGCATCACCTGCCGGCTAGAGGACGAGGCGACCACCTTTCTGGCCGGCCAGGCAACCCCTGCCGGCTAGAATCCAGGCGGCCTCCCGTTCAGAGCCGGCCTGGTCCCGCCAACCGGACTGGGGAGGAGGCGGCCACACTCAAGCCGGTTGGCCAAGCAGGCTAGCCGGCCGAGTATCACAAGTCACATCAGATCGTAGGTCAGGAAGAGACCTCACGATTAAAGGTTGCTATGTGTCAGCAAAGGTACTGGATCAGGGCGCCCGACAGGTACGAGCGTCGGCGGCCACGCCGCTGACCTACTCGGCTCTGATTCATCACCTAGCATAGTGTCGGACCGTCACACTCCCACTCCATTACTGCACTCGGCGTGGGGAACAGTGGAGGCGGTCCTACTACCTTCCCATGAAGAATCTCGCGGGGCGACGCTTGACGTAAAGCGCATGCTCAGCGTCAGCCTTACGCGAGAGCCTCATTGGCCAGCCGGCGGGTCCCACAGGCAATGGAGACCATGCAGCCGGCGGCCCCCCCCCCCCATCGACAAGACAAGACCCTTGTGGGCCCCTGGCCAGCCGGCGAAGCTGCCAGCGGGGTCCCACACTTGTACGCTTTATCCATATTGTAGGCTGGTGGGTTCGTCTATAAAACCCCCCGGTCGCCCTCCATGCAGGGGCCGATCCTTCACGAGTCATTCAACACAACACATTCACCAACCACCGAGAGAGAGGTAGAGACGAGCTGGCTGCTCCCCTCTTCCTCCTCCCAACACAACTCCAGGAGCGACGTTGTACTCTGTTCCTATACATCAAACACTCCGGCAGGATTAGGGGTATTATCTCTACGGAGAGCCCTGAACCTGGGTACATCGTGCGTTCCATGCGTGTACCAACCTCGTTCCCAGCGCCCACCTTTGTCCCTTCGGTTCTCACCGACTTTAGTCTACCCATGGCATATGTTGTGAGTATTCACCGACATTTGGCGCCCACCGTGGGGCCGATCGCGGCATCGGCTGGCTTTACGCGCTGGGCGGGGCCCCGCACCTACACCACCGGATGCATCGCGTCCGGATCAGTTTGCATGCCCGTGGAGCCCGCTTTCGACGAGGCGACACCCATGATGATCGACGTCCCCGTCCGCCATGCGGATTCGGACGAAGATTCGGATGACGAGGCGCTCCCTAGCGTCGTCGTCACTGCTATGGAGAACCTCAGCGTTCTCTTCAGCGACCTTCGTCTCAACGACGGCCCGCGCTATTTCGGCGAGGACCTCGACGTTGAGGCGCTCTGCGCCAGCTTCAGCAGGCTCTCTATCGCTGAGATGCCTGCCCATGACGTTTACCCCAGTAACCTCCTCATCTTCGACGGCCCTCCGCCGTCGGTGGGGTTCTTCACCCCATACCACGTTGCTGCCGTCTCCAACACCGTGGAGGTGATGGTTATCGGCGTTGGCACCAGCACGGCTCCCGGCAAGGCCTCCGGAGGCGCTGGCGAGCCCGCTGCGGCCACTGCTGATACTCTTCGGGACGCCATCGCCGGCCTGAAGACACCTGTCACCACTTCCGCCGACCGTGCAGACGCTCGGGCCTCGCTGGAGGAGGCTCGCAAGCGTATCTTGGAGGAGGGCATCGCCGTAGCTTCGGCGAAACGTCGGTTGGAGGCTACGCAGCGCGAGTATAACTCCGCATACGGCCTCACTCCGATTTCCGAGGCCCCTAGCCGGCTTGGATCGGTCCGCAGCCGCGGCCGGTTCATCGCCGAGGTTCTAGGCGGTGATCTGCCCACCTACGAGACTCCTGCGGCCAACATGCGAGCGACGCAGGCAGCCATGGAGGAGATGGCAAGCCTGGAAGGCGAGGAGCGCGCCTTCCAGGAGAAGCGTGTCAAGGATCTCCTTGACGCCGCCAACCAGCAACACGCTCGGCTTGACCCCGGTCAGGCTCAACCGAAGTCCCCGGGACCGAACTCGGGGGCATGCCGCAACCCTAGCGGCCAGCACCACGCAGAAGGATCTTCCTCGCATCGCCCTTCCGGGCGGAGGGGCGAGGGAAGCCAAGACCGGCGCTCTCAGCGCCAGAGCGAGCACACTTCGGGCTTGCGTCGCGGAGGCGACGAGGGCGATTCGGGGTGTGAGGTTCCTCCCCCGTGAAGAACTCATGCCTCTGGCTCCTGAGGCGCCTCCCCTCTTGCTACCGGGGCTGGCGCCCACGCCACCCAGGATGAGCGGGACGCCCGCTGGCGTCTCATCGTCCTAGCCCAGTCAGCCCTCCTAGAGGAAGACGAACCCGTCGGTCCGGCATGCTTCGGCCCCCGGATTCGAGGGGAGCCGTTCCCCCGAGGTTTCACTCTACCTCGCGATACGCCGAAGTACAACGGCACGGCCAAGCCAGAAGACTGGCTGATTGATTACACCACGACCGTAGGCATTGCCAGGGGCAACAAGCGCGTAGCGGTTCGCTACGTGCCACTCATGTTGGCCGACTCGGCCCGGACTTGGCTTAACAGCCTCCCGGACGGCAGTGTCAACTCCTGGGTGGACTTCGAGGAGGCGTTCGTCCGCAACTTCACCGGCACCTACAAGCGCCCTCGCTGGCCCCGCGAGCTGGCCATGTGCGTCCAGAAAGCCGACGAACCCCTTCGCGACTACGTCACCCGGTGGACTAAGCTCCGCAACTCCTGCGAGGGGGTGCATGAGGTACAAGCCATCCAATACTTCATTGACGGTTGCCGAGACAGCACCCTCCTCAAGCACAAGCTCATGTGCGCCGAGCCCACCTCTTTGGCGGTGCTCATGGCCAAGGCGGACAAGTATGCCACGGCCGACTCCGCAATGTGCATCAAGGTGACCCCTCGGACAAGGTTGTGCCTATGTCGGCTACTCCCAAGCCGGTTGGGGACAAACGTGGCGGCCAGAACAACTACAAGCGCAAGGAAGATCAGATGGATCCCCGCTCCAACAGCAAGTTGGTGGCCAATGTGGAGGGCGAGGCGTCGGCTCCTCAAGCCGGCCCTCCACGAAAGCGTCCCAACCGGAGCAACCCCAACTGGCTGCCCAAGTAGTCCTTCGACCAGCTGCTCGACGCCCCCTGCAAGATACATTCTGGGGCGATGCCGTCTTCCCATACCCTTCGACAGTGCAGCGTTGCGCGCCGGCTGTCGCAAGGGGATGGCCTGCCGGCTCCTCCGGGTGCACAGGCGGCGCCCCATGCACCGGCTCCCAACCATGCTCCGCCTCCGCCACCGCCGCCTCACGATGACGGTCATCACCGAGAAGACTATCCTCATCAAGACGGAGCGTTCGTCGTCTTCACCAGCGAAGGCGACGACAAGCACAGCCTGCGCCAAAGACGGCGCGAGGTAAACGCCACTGTCCCCCCGGTTCCCCAGTACATGCATTGGTCTTACAAACCAATCACATGGAGCCGGGTGGACCAACCTGCGGTGATGCCCAACCCGGGATCATACGCCCTCATCCTCGACCCCACCTTCGCCTCCAAAAGGCTCACCCGCCGATTCTCCCGGGTGTTGGTCGAGGACGGCAGCAGCATCAACATCCTCTACCTCGACACTCTCCTCAAGCTCGGGCTCAAGGAGACGGACGTCCTGTCAACCAGCACTGTCTTCCATGGCATCATGCCTGGGCAGTCCTGCTCGCCCATCGGCAAGATCCAGCTAGACGTCCTCTTCGGCGACAAGGCCCACTTCCGCCGAGAGTCCATGTGGTTCGAGGTAGTGGACCTCAGTAGCCCGTATCACGCGCTGCTAGGAAGACCGGCTCTGGCCAAATTCATGGCTATTCTGCACTACGCCTACCTAAAGATGAAGATGCCGGGTCCGAAGGGCATCATCACTGTTGTTGGCGACTACAAGAAGTCGCTCGAGTGTGCCCAAGATAGCAGCCGCCTCGCCGACGCCTTGGTGATTGCTGAGGAGAAGCGGCAGATCGACCGGCTCGTGGCCCAGGCTACCGAGCAACCAACGATTCCTTCTCCTCCGTCCTAATCAGCTGGCGAGGGCTCTTTCAAGCCGACCAAAGAGACCAAGCAGGTCCCACTCGACCCTGCCAACCCGAAGCAGTGCGTCACCATCGGGGTTGGCCTCATCCCCAAATAGGAAGGCGAGCTCATCGACTTCCTCCGTGAGAATCGGGCATCTTTGCATGGTCCCCCAAGGACATGTCGGGTGTTCCGAGGAAGTACGCCGAGCACAAACTTCACGTGCGACCGGATGCGAAGCCGGTGAAACAACCCCTGCGCCGCTTTGCCGAGGGGAAGCAGCGCACGATCGGAGAAGAAATCACCCGACTCCTCGCAGCCGGCTTCATCATGGAGGTTTTCCACCCGGACTGGCTGGCTAACCCAGTCCTTGTGCTGAAGAAGAACAACACCTGGCGAATGTGTATCGACTACACTAGCCTGAATAAGGCCTATCCGAAAGACCCTTTCGCGTTGCCTAGGATAGATCAAGTGATCGACTCCACTTCAGGCTGCGAACTGCTGTCGTTTTTGGATGCTTATTCAGGCTACCATCAAATCAAGCTGGATCCAGCTGATCGCCTGAAGACCTCCTTCATCACGCCCTTCGGGGCCTACTGCTACACCACCATGACGTTCGGTCTGAAGAACGCAGGTGCGACATTCCAACGCTGCATGCAGCAGTGCCTACTACCACAGATTGGCAGAAACATCCACGTCTATGTGGATGACATCGTCGTCAAGACGAAGCAGCACTTCAGCCTCCTCGACGACCTACAGGAGACATTCGCCAATCTGCGCAAATACAAGATCCGGCTCAACCCTGAGAAGTGCGTCTTCGGGATCCCAGGCGGCAAACTCTTGGGGTTCTTCGTGTCCGCCCGCGGCATCGAAGCGAACCCTGAGAAGATCCGCACCATCGAGCGGATGGTGCGGCCGGCTCGGATCGTCGACGTCTAGAAGTTCGCCGGCTACTTGGCATCCCTCAGCCGGTTCGTCAGCCGGCTTCGCGAGAAGGCCCTTCCACTCTACCAGCTCATGAAGAAGACGACAAAGTTTGAGTGGAACGACCAGGCGGACGAAGCCTTCCGTGACCTCAAGCGGGTAATCTCGAGCCTGCCAATCTTGGCAGCCCCATCTGAAAGGGAACCCATACTCATATACATCGCGGCGACCACTCCCGTGGTCAGCGTAGTGTTGGTAGTTCAGCGTAAAGAGGAAGGCAAGGCCCTGCCAGTGCAGTGCCCTGTCTACTACCTTAGCGAGGTCTTGTCCGCCTCTAAGCATAACTACCCTCATTATCGGAAAATGTGTTATGGTGTTTACCTTGCTGCAAAGAAATTGAAGCAATACTTCCAAGAGCATGCCATCACTGTGGTGAGCACTGCTCCGCTTTCAGAGATCATGGGTAACCGTGATTCCATGGAAAGAATTGCCAAATGGTCCATCGCCATGGTGGACCATGATATTCGGTACGAGCCTCACACCGCCATCAAATAACAGGTGGTGGCCGACTTCTTAGTCGACTGGGCCGAGACCCAGTTTGAGCCACCACCTCCAGACTCCACGCATTGGCGGATGCACTTCGACGGCTCGAAGATGCGGACAGGGCTGGGAGCCGGCATCATCTTGACGTATCCAAAGGGGGACCATCTCAAGTACGCTCTCCAGATCCATTTCGCCGCCTCCAACAATGTTGCCGAGTACGAAGCACTGGCTCACGGCCTCCGGCTTGCCAAGGAGATCGGCATCCGGCGGCTCATATGCTTCGGCGATTCAGACTTGGTGGTGCGGCAGGTTTCTGGCGAATGGGACGCCAGGGACGCCAACATGGCGAGCTACCGCTTCCTCATCCAGCAGCTCAACGGCCCCTTCGAGAGTTGTGAGTTCCACCACGTCCCCAGGGCGGAAAATGAGGCGGTCGATACAGTGGCGAAAATCGGCTCCATGAGACAGGCCATTCCAGCCGGCATCTCCCTCGAGCAACTCCATAAGCCGTCTATCAAGCCGTCTCCCGAGTCAGCATCAATCTTCGTACCGGCTGACTCTACGATACAAGCGCCATCGGCTCCGCCGTTTACGCCGGCTGCGGACCCTACGCCGGCTGCGCTGGCGGCACCGACTCCGAATGCGGCACCGACTGAATCCACGGTGCAAGCGCCGTCGGCTCCACCAACCACACCGCTTGTGGATCCTATACCGGCTCCATTGGTCCAACCGACTCCAATGGCGACACCAGCTACAACAACAACCCCGGCTCTGTCCGGGCTCGAATCCTCCCAATGGGTGGACGTCATGGAGGTAGATGATGAGCCGGCTGCAGTAATAGCACCAAAAACACCATCAAGCTTAGGGGCTGCAGAAGCCTCCAACAGTCAAGACGAAGTAGAGGCGACCCTTGTGTCGGCTCCATCATGGGCTCAAGCCATTCTGGCCTTCCTTCTTCGCGGCAAACTTCCTCAGAACGAGGCGGAGGCGAGACAGATCCAGCGCAGGTCCGCCGCCTACGCCATCATCAACCATGAACTGGTGCGACGCAGCACGACCGGCGTGTTCCAACGCTGCGTCGAATCAAAAAAAGGGCAGGAGATCCTCAGAGACATCCACCAGGGGGAGTGTGGGCATCACGCCGCCTCCAGAACCCTGGTGGACAAAGCATTCCGCCATGGATTCTACTGGCCCACGGCCCTCGAGGAAGCCGTGGATCTGGTGGACAAATGCGAAGGCTGCCAACGCTTCAGTGCACAGAGCCACATGCCGCCTTCGGCACTCAAAACCATTCCCTTATCATGGCCATTCGCTGTCTGGGGACTGGACATGGTTGGGCCCTTCAAGACGGCTCGCGGAGGGATGACACATCTTTTGGTAGCCGTCGACAAGTTCACCAAGTGGATCGAAGCCAGACATATCAAAAAGTTTGACGGCCCCACTGCTGTCAGGTTCAGCACAGACATCTCTGTCCGATATGGCGTTCCCCACAGCATCATCACCGACAATGGCACCAACTTCGCCAAGGGCGCCCTGGCGCTCTACTGTTCCAAGGTAGGCATCCGGCTTGACTTGGCTTCAGTGACACACCCTCAGTCGAACGGCCAAGCAGAGAGGGCCAACGGCCTGATCCTAGCCGGCATCAAGCCAAGGCTGGTGGCACCACTGGTCAGGTCAGCAGGCTGTTGGATTGAAGAACTGCCGGTTGTGCTATGGAGCCTCCGCACCACGCCCAACCGGTCGACCGGCTTCACTCCATTCTTTCTGGTATATGGGTCTCAGGCTATTATTCCCACAGATGTCGAGTTCGACTCGCCTCGGGTCACCCTATACACAAAAACGGAGGCGAAGGAGGCCAGAGAAGACAATGTGGATCTCCTCGAAGAAGCAAGGGACTTAGCTTTAAGCCGGACAACCATCTACCAACATAAGCTGAGATACTACCACAGCAAAAAGATCAGGCCTCTCTCTTTCAGGGAGGGAGACTTGGTCCTCCAAAGAATCCAGCGCACTGTCGGCCAGCACAAGCTCTCATCCCCCTGGGAGGGACCCTTCATCATCAGTATGGCGCTGCACAACAATGCTTACTACCTGATTGACGCCCAAAAGCCAAGGAAGCGCAAGAGGGACGACTCCGGCCAAGAAACGAAACGTCCATGGAACGCGGTGTTGCTTCGCCCGTTCTATTGCTAAAAGGCAGAAGTCAAGCAAAGGAAATAGCATGCACATGTATCTTCCTCCCTCTTCAGGGAACAACAAATGCGATAAAAAGAGCATGCTTCATGTTTCTTTTTATTGCGAGTTTTCACTCAGTGTACGCCCTCTGACACGCTTCATTAAGCTCGGGGGCTACACCGCGTACAACCTCTTGCTGGCTTAATCAAGCTCGGAGGCTACGCAGCGCGCGCCCCTTGCTGGCTTCAACAAGCTCGGGGGCTCGCTAGCCGCCTGGACGCCCTCCCTTGTAAATGGACACATAGTGTACCGGCTGATCCCTGGTCCCTCGTACAAACCTGCGGGTTGGCTCCGGGCGCTCAGTTTGCGAGGTGACGCCAGGTCAGGTCGAATACATGCAAAGTCCGGCTACACTTGGGTCGCCGGCTCGGGCTGGCTCGATCATATATACGATCTCATTCAAGAAGGGCTCTGATTGGCGGGAACAACAAATGCGATAAAAAGAGCATGCTTCATGTTTCTTTTTATTGAGAGTTTTCACTCAGTGTACGCCCTCTGATACGCTTCATTAAGCTCGGGGGCTAAACCGCGTACAACCTCTTGCTGGCTTAATCAAGCTCGGAGGCTACGCAGCGCGGCCCCTTGCTGGCTTTAAACAAGCTCGGGGGTCGCTAGCCGCTCGGACGCCCTCCCTTGTAAATGGACACATAGTGTACCGGCTGATACCTGGTCCCTCGTACGAACCTGCGAGCTGGCTCCGGTCGCCTGGTTTGTGAGGTGACGCCAGGTAAGGTCGAATACATGCAAAGTCCGGCTACACTTGGGTCGCCGGCTCGGGTTGGCTCGATCATACGATCTCATTCAAGCCGACCTCTGATTGGCTTATGTCTTGTTCTTTATGTCTTGATGGCTTCGGCTAAGAGAAGTCAACCAGGAATCAAAAGACAGGATCATAAGACAACACGCTTGGTGACGAATATAATGCTGAATATATACATTCACAAAAGCATTGGCCCACATCCCACGTTCATTACATCCCTCCGGGGGTAGAACCAAAAACACAAAAGGACACCGGTTACGGGACAACGGCCTCATTGGTCGTCTTGGTCACTGCTCCTGATGTGGTAGCATCACCGCCTCCGGCTGCTCCCGAGGTGGTTGCGCCGTCTCCCCTGCTGAGGCCCCCGGCTCCGCCAACACCGGAGTCGGCATACGCCGCACCGCTGGAGGCGACAGCAGATTCCGCAGCCCGGACCGCTTCGTCGGAGCTGCCGTCGGCATCATAGGGCTGAAGGCCGTGCAATCTTCAGTGATCACACCGCCATCTTCACCCCGCTCCAGAACAAAGTCGTCCCAGGCTGCGTACTCGGCGACGGCGCTGGCTCTCACGTGAAGCTCCTCCTCCATGCCCTGGAGCTCCGCCTCTGAGCTGTCGCGTTGGGCAGCCAGCTTGCCCAAGTTCAGGTTCCGGTACCATGACTTGGCCAAGCGCTCTGGGTCTCGGGGAACAGACCTGGAATGACGGCAACCAGGACATAAGAACACAACAAAAGGAGGAGACGGCAAAAAGACCAAACATAAGACAAGGAAGAGAGACCCACGATGGAAGGCGCCGTCGGTCTCATGAGAGACCTCGAGGACCTCGCGCTCCCGCACCTTACTCGCATGAGTAAGGTGGGCGACTTCCTCCTGGAGGGTCACCGCAGACTCCAGAGCCTTGGCCAGCTGCGTCTGCTTCTGGACAAGGGCCTCATCCTTCTCCCTCAAGGCGGCGTCCTTGAGGTCCACCTCCTTGAGGTGAAGCGACGCGAGGCGGTCCACGTCGGCAGAGTAGGAGGCCTCCTTCTCCTGCAGCATGGCCCGCAGCCGCTCCAACTTGACCCGGCCAGCCGCCTCGAGCTCCTTCTTCTCCGCCTGAAGAAGGTCCAGGTGCTCTTGGACCCGGCCACCAGCATTGCGCAGGGCATCACGCTCCATGACGACCTCGCCGAGCCGGGCTTCAAGCTCGGCAATCCGGCTATCGGCCCCCAGGTGCTGGTCCCGTAGCTCGTTGTACGCCTGTACCTGAGCATCATAAAGCACCTGCCAAAAGGGAGAAAAAGGGAACAGGATTAAGATTCGACCTGGTTAAAAACCTAACCAGCCCGATTCTCGGGGGCTACACCCAGTGGGTGCGCTAGCGTGCCCCCACTGTAGAAAACTATGCAGGGAAAAGGGCCTCCAAGAGATTCGGACCGGTCGGCAATCGACCTGCCCGATTCTTGGGGGCTACACCCAGTGGGTGCGCTGTCGCGCCCCCACTAACGCCAAGAGAAGAGACAAAAGTACAAAAAACCAAAGAAGGCAAGGCCTACCTGGGTGCGGGCTTCCAGGCGCTCCATGTCGCCGCATACCATGCTGGCCGACTGCTCCACCTTCAACCGGCTGCTGGAGAACATCGTCACCAACTCTGGTACGCCGGAAAGAACGGTGCCAGCGGGCAGTCGCAGGCGGGCCAAGTTCGCCGACCACCATGTCTTCATAGGCCGGCTCCCAGCCCGGTCCCCGGCTCCTGGCGCAACACGCCCGTGCTGAGGAACAACGATGGCGTCGGCTCCTAGTGCCGTCTCGACAGCCGGCTCGGGCGCCGTACCGGCCAGCGCTAGATCCCCCGCAGGAGGCGGATGGGCTGCGTCCGGCGCATCCATAGTCGCCCCTGGGGCGTCAGGGGCCGCGTCCGGCGCCGTCAGGTCCAGCTCCGGCGTGTCGGGGGCCGCCTCGGCCCGGGGAGAGTCAGGGATCGTCTCCAGATCCACCGGCGTCGAGGCCGCCGGTTCGGATGGCTGGGCCCCCTCAGTCCTTCGGGACGGCCTGGAGGCGGCCTCGCTAGCTGGCTCCTCCGCACGGGCATGTGCGGAGGGGTCATGTCTAGCCTTCGCACGCTTCTCCACCGGCCTCTCGACCCGGCTGGGGCGAGGCTGACTCACGGCAGCCTTCCCCGCAGTCGTGTCCCACCGGCGCTTGGACTCTATCTCAAGCTCCCTCTGGGCAGCATCAGCTGCTGCCCAGCCGGCCCGCTCAGCTACGGAGGCGGTGTCTACATCCGCATCCTCTGCCTCCCTGTCAAACAAAGCTCCTAAGGAACAAAGCTCATCCCAAGATGGGCAAAGGAAACGAGGAGGAAACCGTACCCCGCAATTACACGGACCTGCCTCCGGCCACCACCACCGTGCCTCTTGGTGCCGCCTGCTCGCTACCCGGCTGGAGGACCCGGCGCCAGCCGCTTAGAGACCGGCCGGGAAGCTGTGGCACCCTTGCCCTTCTTCCCGGCTGCCTCGTCGACAGCGGTCGCCCCGCCATCTTGACGCCGGCCATGCGCCAGTGGTGGGCTGGTGACCTCCTCCACCTCATCAGAGTCTTCCTCGAAGGTTGCACCAGAACAGAATGATGCTACCTCATCGGCGTCCGTCCAGTCTGCTACGGCGTGCCGTGTATACTCACCAGACGGCTCGGTCCCTTCCGACTCCAGGGGATCTTCCGAGCCGGCGGAGGAGTCTGAGCGGGGCTCCACCGCGCCCTCGTCCTCAATCTCGGAGGCGTCGTACACCTCCACATCGGGAGCGGGCTGACGGAGGGACCCCTGCAGGGTCTCGAACAACTACAAAAAAAAGAATTCAACCAAAGGCTCAGCAACGCCACCGGCTTCAAGACAAAACAACAGAGAAGAATGGAGTAAAGCTACCATCGGAGGCGGGTGAGCCCTGTTGAACGGGGACATCCCCCATGTCCATTCCCCGCCCTCATCCATGCGGGCGGTGGAGATCAGGTTCACCCTTCGCCCTACAGCGCCTAGGGTAAACCTCTTGGTGGACAGCCGGCATGGATCACGCTCATCTGGCAGACCAGATGCGGCCGCCTCTGCAGAGGCAGAATCCGGCGGACCACCATGGTGGCGAGCAGGTCACGGCCGAGGAGGCCGCTCTTCTCCAAGATGTCGAGGTGGGCACAGATAAGCGCCACCTCAGGGTGCGGCCTGGGAGTCTCCGCATCCCAGTTCCGCCGCGTCAGGGGAGCGATGGCGAATGGGGGCATGTTGAGGGCGTCCTCGGCCGGGTCGGCACTCTTCACGTAGAAGAAACCCTTCTGCCAATGCTTGATGGAGTCTTGCAGAGGCATCTGGGGGAAGCTAGACTTCAGGCGATGATGCACCAACGTGGCCCCGCACGGCGTCATGGGGCGCGGCCCCCGGAGCTTGTCCACCTTGGATTTCTCCATGGCGATGGACTGCTGCTTGAAGAAGAATAGGCTGCGCCACAGATTGACGCGAGGCTCGATCCCCACGAAGCCCTCACACAGGACCACGAAGGCGGCCGGCTGCAGTATGGCATTCGGCGCCAGATGGTGCGGCTGCAGGCCGAAGAATTGGAGCCATTCAGCGAAGAAGGAGCTAGCCGGGAGCCCGAAGCCCCGGTAGAAGTGCTCGACGAAGACCACGACCTCTCCCGCGGCGGGCGCGGGAGCGGTCTCGAAGCTGGGGAGGTGCACCGATACTTGGGAGGCTGGGGGCAGCAGTCGATGGTGATGAAGCGCCTCGATGTGCCCCTCGTCGACGTCGCTGCCCAACCAGGTGTTGGGGAACGTCGCATGGGAAACAAAAATTTTCCTACGCGCACGAAGACCTATCATGGTGATGTTCATCTACTAGAGAGGATTTCCGATCTACGTACCCTTGTAGATCGCACAGCAGAAGCGTTAGTGAATGCGGTTGATGTAGTGGAACGTCCTCACGTCCCTCGATCTGCCCCGCGAACCGTCCCACGAACCGTTCCGCGATCCGTCCCACGATCTAGTGTCGAACGGACGGCACCTCCGCGTTCAGCACACGTACAGCTCGACGATGATCTCGGCCTTCTTGATCCAGCAAGAGAGACAGAGAGGTAGATGAGTTCTCCGGCAGCGTGACGGTGCTCCGGAGGTTGGTGGTGATCTGATCTCGGCAGGGCTCCGCCCGAGCTCCGCAGAAACGCGATCTAGAGGTAAAACCGTGGAGGTATGTGGTCGGGCTGCCTTTGAAAAGTTGTCTCAAATCAGCCCTAATTGCTCCATATATATAGGAGGAGGGAGGGGAGGCTTGCGTTGAGGCTCAAGGAGCCCCAAGGGCTGCGCACCAAGGGGAGGAGGAGTCCTCCTCCAATCCTAGTCCAACTAGGATTGGAAAGTGGAGTCCTTCTCTCCTTTCCCACCTCCTTTTTTTTTCTTTCTCTTTGATTTTCTATCCTTGGCGCATAGGGCACTCTTGGACTGTCCCACCAGCCCACCAAGGGCTGGTGCGCCACCCCCAAGGCCTATGGGATTCCCCGGGGTGGGTTGCCCCCCCCCCCCCCCCGGTGAACACCCGGAACCCATTCGTCATTCCCGGTACATTCCCGGTAACTCCGAAAACCTTCCGGTAATCAAATGAGGTCATCCTATATATCAATATTCGTTTCCGGACCATTCCGGAAACCCTCGCGACGTCTATGATCTCATCCGGGACTCCGAACAACATTCGGTAACCAACCATATAACACAAATACGCATAAAACAACGTCGAACCTTAAGTGTGCAGACCCTACGGGTTCGAGAACTATGTAGACATGACCCGAGTGACTCCTCGGTCAATATCCAATAGTGGGACCTGGATGCCCATATTGGATCCCACATATTCTACGAAGATCTTATCATTTGAACCTCAGTGCCAAGGATTCATATAATCCCGTATGTCATTCCCTTTGTCCTTCGGTATGTTACTTGCCCGAGATTCGATCGTCAGTATCCGCATACCTATTTCAGTCTCGTTTACCGGCAAGTCTCTTTACTCGTTCCGTAATACAAGATCCCGCAACTTACACTAAGTCACACATTGCTTGCAAGGCTTGTGTGTGATGTTGTATTACCGAGTGGGCCCCGAGATACCTCTCCGTCACACGGAGTGACAAATCCCAGTCTCGATCCATACTAACTCAATTAACACCTTCGGAGATACCTGTAGAGCATCTTTATAGTCACCCAGTTACGTTGCGACGTTTGATACACAAAAAGCATTCCTCCGGTGTCAGTGAGTTATATGACCTCATGGTCATAGGAACAAATACTTGACACGCAGAAAACAGTAGCAACAAAATGACACGATCAACATACTACGTCTATTAGTTTGGGTCTAGTCCATCACGTGATTCTTCTAATGACGTGATCCAGTTATCAAGCAACAACACCTTGTATATAATCAGAAGACCCTGACTATCTTTGATCAACTGGCTAGCCAACTAGAGGCTTGCTAGGGACAGTGTTTTGTCTATGTATCCACACATGTATATAAGTCTTCATTCAATACAATTATAGCATGGATAATAAACGATTATCTTGATACAGGAATTATAATAATAACTTTATTTATTATTGCCTCTAGGGTATAATTCCAACACCATGCCCCCTGCGAGGACGCCTTCTGCCCGACGACTTCTTCGAGGAAGAACCGCCGGCCATGTCTGCGGGTGGCGAGAGCTCGAAGTAATCGGCAATGTCGCGACGGCGAGGATGAAGAAAACGAAGGGCGCGAGCTCTTCTTCTGAGGACGCAGGAGGGAGAGAGCGCGGATGCAGGGCGAGAAGAGGGGGCGAATGGCCTCCTCGGAACCCTCGTGTCCCATTTAAACCCCCACGAAGCATCGTGGGGAGGGGATCCGGTGCGCACCGGGCCCCATTAGTCCCGTGTATTACGGGCAGTAACGCTTCCCTAAGCCCAACCATCGCGGAGTAAATCCGTGGAGGATCTCCCGTGCGGAGGCCGAGGGGGCGTCGTGGCGGGACCCAGGGCCCAGGCTCGGTCCCGTCAGCAGTAATCGCCATCATTACGCCAGGCGGGGCCCGACACATAGCATTCTCCGAAGAAGTTACGACTAGACCGAGGCGTTCCTTCGAAGCCACCCGGTTCCGAAGCCGGCGTCCTTCGCCGCGAATAGCGGCCAAAATATCAAGACAAATCAACAAGCCGGTGAGGTTGCCCGCCCGCAGGCGGCAGACCTCGCCAGCTTCGGGGACTACTGTCGGGGGGATAACCCCGGGGTAGGCTCATCAAGCCTATTCCTTCATTTCCAGCCCAACGGACATGGACGCATGAAGATTCCCAAGGCCCAAGTCTTCTGGCCGGCTAGGCATCACCTGTCCGCTAGAGGACGAGGCGGCCACCTTTTTGGCCGGCCAGGCAACCCCTCCCGGCTAGAATCCAGGCGGCCTCCCCTTCAGAGCCGGCCTGGTCCCACCAGCTAGACTGGGGAGGAGGCAGCCACACTCAAGCCAGTTGTCCAAGCAGGCTAGCCGGCCGAGTATCACAAGTCACATCAGATCATAGGTCAGGAAGAGACCTCACGATTAAAGGTAGCTACGCGTCAGCAAAGGTACTGGATCAGGGCGCCCGGCAGGTACGAGCGTCGGCGGCCACGCCGCTGACCTACCCGGGTCTGATCCATCACCTACATAGTGTCGGACCGTCACGCTCCGACTCCATTACTGCACTCGGTGTGGGGAACAGTGGAGGCGGTCGTACTACCTGCCCATGAAGAATCTCGCGAGGCGACGCTTGACGTACAGCGCGTGCTCAGCGTCAGCCTTACGCGAGAGCCTCATTGGCCAGCCGGCGGGTCCCACAAGCAATCGAGACCATGCAGCCGACGGGCCCCCCATCGACAAGACAAGACCCTTGTGGGCCCCTGGCCAGCTGGCGAAGCTGCCAGCCGGGTCCAACACTTGTACGCTTTATCCATATTATAGGCCGGTGGGTTCGTCTATAAAACCCCCTAGTCGCCCTCCATGCACGGGGGCCGATCCTTCACCGGTCATTCAACACAACACATTCACCAACCACCGAGAGAGAGGTAGAGACGAGCCGGCTGCTCCCCTCTTCCTCCTCCCAACACAGCTCCAGGAGCGACGTTCCTATACATCAAACACTCCGGCAGGATTAGGGGTATTATCTCTACGGAGAGCCCTGGAGCTGGGTACATCGTGTGTCCCATGCGTGTACCAACCTCGTTCCCAGCGCCCACCTTTGTCCCTTCGGTTCTCACCGACTTTAGCCTACCCATGGCATATGTTGTGAGTATTCACTGAAACTATTCACACTGATCATGCTACTATTAAGTACCTTATGGAGAAGAAAGACGCTAAACCTAGACTTATCAGATGGGTTCTCTTGCTACAAGAATTTGATTTGCACGTTGTCGACAGGAAGGGTGTTGATAACCCTGTAGCAGATAACTTGTCTAGGTTGGAGAACGTTCTTGATGACCCACAACCTATTGATGACAGCTTTCCCGATGAGCAACTGAGTGTCATCAATGCCTCACGTAGTGCACCGTGGTATGCTGATTATGCAAACTATATCGTTGCCAAATATATACCACCTAGTCTCACATACCAGCAAAAGAAGAAATTCTTCTTTGACTTGAGACATTACTTCTGGGATGATCCTCACCTTTATAAGGAAGGAGTAGATGGTGTTATTAGACGTTGTGTACCTGAACATGAATAGGGACAAATCCTACAGAAGTGTCACTCCGAGGCCTACGGAGGACACCATGCGGGAGATAGAACTGCACACAAGGTATTGCAATCAGGTTTCTATTGGCCCACTCTCTTCAAGGATGCCCGTAAGTTTGTCTTGTCTTGTGACGAATGTCAAAGAGTAGGCAATATCGGTAAACGTCAGGAAATGCCTATGAACTATTCACTTGTCATTGAACCATTTGATGTCTGGGGCTTTGATTATATGCGACCTTTTCCAAAATCCAACGGGTATACTCATATCCTAGTTGTTGTTGATTATGTCACTAAGTGGGTAGAAGCTATCCCCACTAGTAGTGCTGATCACAACACCTCTATCAGGATGCTGAAACAAGTTATCTTCCCAAGATTTGGAGTCCCTAGATATCTAATGACCGACGGTGGTTCACACTTCATTCATGGTGCTTTCCGTAAAATGCTTGCTAAGTACGATGTCAACCATAGAATTGCGTCTCCCTATCAACCTCAGTCCAGTGGTCAAGTTGAGCTAAGTAATAGAGAGATTAAACTGATTATGCAAAAGACTGTCAACAGGTCTAGAAAGAATTGGTCTAAGAAGCTCGATGATGCACTGTGGGCTTATAGAACTGCCTATAAGAATCCCATGGGCATGTCTCCGTACAAAATGGTGTACGGTAAAGCATGTCATTTACCTCTAGAGCTAGAGCATAAAGCTTATTGGGCAATCAAAGAGCTCAACTTTGATTTCAAACTTGCCGGTGAGAATAGGTTATTTGATATTAGCTCGCTTGATGAGTGGAGAACTCAGGCATATGAGAATGACAAGCTGTTCAAAGAGAAGGTTAAGAGGTGTCATGATAAGAGGATACAAAAGCGTGAGTTCAATGTAGGTGATTATGTCTTTCTATATAACTCTCGTTTAAGATTCTTTGCAGGCAAGCTTCTCTCTAAATGGGAAGGTCCCTATGTTGTTGAGGAAGTATATCATTCTGGTGCTATCAATATCAACAACACAGAAGGTAATTGTCCGAGAGTGGTAAATGGGCACAGAATCAAGCAATATATCTCAGGTACTCTACTATCCCACAGACAACAGCGCCAGAAATTGACACGTTGACAAAGGCTGGGCTTGCGTTGGTTTTTCCCTTGAAGAGGAAAGGGTGATGTAGCACAGGAGCAGTAAGTATTTCCCTCAGTCTGAGAACCAAGGTATCGAAACAGAAGGAGGGCCTCGTCAAGTCCAGAGTACCTGCGCAAACACAAACAAGCTTGCACCAAACGCTTCAAAGGGGTTGTCAATCCCTTCAAGATTGTTTGCAAAGTGAGATCTGAAGGCGGAAAGTGCAACTAAGTAAAAAGTGCAAGGCTGAAAATATGGTGTGGAGTAGACCCTGGGGGCCATAGTGCTCACTAGAGGCTTCTCTCAAAATAGCAAGTAATACGGTGGGTGAACAAATTACTGTCGAGCAATTGATAGAACCGCGCAAAGTCATGACGATATCTAAGGCAATGATCATACATATAGGCATCACGTCCGAGACAAGTAGACCGATACTTTCTGCATCTACTACTATTACTCCACACATCGACCGCTATCCAGCATGCATCTAGTGTATTGAGTTCATGACGAACAAAGTAACGCTTTAAGCAAGATGACATGATGTAGAGGCATAATCTCAAACCAATGATGAAAACCCCATCTTTTTACCCTTGATGGAAACAACACGATGCGTGCCTCGCTACCCCTTCTGTCACTGGGTGAGGTCACCGCACAGTATGAACCCAAAACCAAGCACTTCTCCCATTGCAAGAATCATAGATCTAGTTGGCGAGACAAAACCCACAACTCAAAGAGAATTACAAGCATATGAAATCATGCATAAGAGAGATCAGAAGAAACTCAAATAAGATTCATAGATAATCTGATCATAAATCCACAATTCATCGGATCTCGACAAACACACCGCAAAAGAAGATTACATCGGATAGATCTCCATGAAAATCATGGAGAACTTTGTATTGAAGATCCAAGAGAGAGAAGAAGCCATCTAGTTACTAACTATGGGCCCGTAGGTATATGGTGAACTACTCACGCATCATCGGAGAGGTCATGGTGTTGATGAAGAAGCCCTCCGTGTCCGAATCCCCCCTCCGGCAGGGCACCAGAACGTGCCCCAGATGGGATCTTGCGAAGACAGAAGCTTGCGGCGACGGAAAAGTACTTTCGATGTTCTCTTGATTTTTTTGGGATTTTTAGGGAATATATAGGTGCAACCCCTAGGTCAGGGGACGCTCAGGGGGCCCGCAAGCCTGGATGGCGCGACCTCACCCCAGGCCGCGGGGTGGGGGCTTGTGGGGCCCCTGGGGCTCCCCTGCCTTGGCTCCCAAGCTCTCTGATCTTCTTCCATTCCAGAAAAAATCTTTTCGGGGATTTTCTTCCGTTTGGACTCCGTTTCAAAATCTCCTCTGAAAGGGGTCAAAAACATGGAAAAAACAGGAACTGACACTTGGCACTGAGTTAATAAGTTAGTCCCAAAAAATAAATAAAAGGCATGCAAAACATCCAAAGTTTGACAAGATAATAGCATGAAACCATCAAAAATTATCTCCAACGTATCATACTCCCATAAATGTTGAAAGCAATATTATCAATACCATAACTCCGGAAGAATACCTAAGGGATATTTATCAGCCTGTTTCAGACTCCGAAAATGAAGAGGTATGTGATTCGGTAAGAAAACAGAGTCCAAAACTTTTCCAGTAGGTAATTTTCTCCGTTTTGGAATATTTGAAAAAAATATTTGAAAAAAATACAAAAATTGGAAGTAGTCCGGAAAGTGCGCGAGGAGGCGACAAGCCTACACGGCACTGGCCCACCCCCTGGCCGCGCCGTAAGGGCTTGTGGCCACCTCGTGCGCCTCCCGGACTCCGTTTTCGTGCGGGGTACTCCTTCTGGTATGAAAAAAATCATTATATATACTCTCGTTTGGTCTGACCCCTGCATCACGCAGATCTCTTCTGTTTTTCGTTTCGAGCCTGTTTCTGTTGCAGATCTAGATCGCTATGACTTCCCCAAAAGCTCCGAAAGACAAGATCTTTGAGAAAGTCATCAATCCCTACCTCACGGGAGTGTGCAACACCCTCAATCTATCGAGATGCGTGAGGGGATGTTGCACATCCATGATGTTGAGGGGCCTAATAATACCGGAAGCGTGGAGACGAGGCTCGAAGCAATGGAGCAACAAGTCTTCAAGTGCCAAGGGATGGTGGAGCGTGGACTAAACGCCAACCATATGATGATCATGGAGTTCACCAACAAGCACATGATTGATGCCAATGACATTGGGAAGCATCTCTCCAGGCTCTATGACAGGATTGATCAACTCCAGGCCCAGATCTATGACCTGCAGAACCAAAACTGTCAGTATGAATATAGATTTAAATCAATACGATTGGCTACAGATTTGAGGATTCCGGAGACTCGTTCATCTTTCCATGATGGAGCACCTATGCCTTGTAAGACGTAGGATCAAACTCATGTTGTAACAACTCCATCACCATCACCTCCAAAGGAAGACAACTGAGCATGGGTATGGGCAATCCCCTTGGCTTGTGCCAAGCTTGGGGGAGTTGCCCCGGTATCGTATCACCATCACATCTTTTGCTTTTACCTTTGTTTTAGTTTGTTTCTTTTCATTTTTCTCTTTCCCTAGTAGATTAAAAGTCTTAGTGTTTTAGTCTTGAGTTTTGCTTTGTGTCACCCTGATGTATTCAAGCTCGTGAGTCATATAATAAAGAGTGTCTTAGTTGAAGGGATTTGCCTCTTGCCATGATCAAAAGAGTGAGAATAGAACAAAAGCATGAAAGATCATGTAATGATCTTATGGGAAGTGATGGCTTCACATATAAAAAGAATGAGGATTGAAACTTGTTGAGGGTAGGCAAACGTAGACCTTGGTCATGGTTGCAATTAATAGGAAGTGATAAAGAAGGAGAGGTTCACATATAAATATATCATCTCTGACACCATCTATGATTGTGAACACTCACTAAACTATTACATGCCTAGAAGTAGATGTTGGACAAGGAAGACAACATAATGAATTGTGTTTGCTTGGTTCCGAACAATGTTATATGTCTAGAGATCCCTTAGCATGTGACGATTGATTCCACCTCATATTAGCCAAAACCTCCCGCACCAAGTAGAGATACTACTTGTGCATCCATAAACCTTCAAACCAGTTTTGCCATGAGTGTCCATCATACCTACCTATGGATTGAATAAGATCCCTCAAGTAAGTTGTCATCGGTGCAAGCAATAAAAATTGCTCTCTAATATGTATGATCTATTAGTGTGTACAAAATAAGCTTTGTACGAACTTGTGATGAGAAAGACATAAAAGCGACAGACTGCATAATAAAGTTCTTTATCCTAGGAGGCAATATAAAGTGACGTTCCTCCGCACTAAGAGGACACACATCCAAACCTCAAAAGCACATGACAACCTCTGCTTCCCTCCGCGAAGGGCCTCTCTTGTACCTTTACTTTTTGCCCTTGAAAGAGTCATGGTGATCTTCACCAATTCCCTATTTCGCCTTTGTCTTGGCTAACGTCATATGCTTGGGAAAGTCTATATTCATATGTCAACTTGGAGGTAAGTATTCATGAATTATTATTGTTGACATTACCCTTGAGGTAAGCAGTTGGGAGGCAAAACTGTAAGCCCCTATCTTTCTCTGTGTCCAGCTCAAACTTTGATCTCATGAGTACCGCGTGAGTTGTAGCAATTGCAGAGAACGAAAGCATGATTGAGTATGTCGATTTGCTTTACAAGCTCTTATTTGACTCTTTCTGATGTTGTGATAAATTGCAATTGCTTCAATGACTAAAGGCTACCGGTTGTTACTTCTCGGTAAGGTTCTTGATCCATGCTATACTTTGTGAAGGAATTATCACTTTAGCATGAGAGATCATATTTGGTATTGCTGTTTTGATCTTGATCATTGTGCATGCATGTTCGTATCTTGTTTTGTCGACACCTCTCTCCCTAAACATGTGGACATATTTATTGAGCTAGGCTTTCGCTTGAGGACAAGCGAGGTCTAAGCTTGGGGGAGTTGATACGTCCATTTTGCATCATGTTTTCATGTTGATATCTATCGCTTCTTGGGATGTTATTTCATTTCACGGTACAATACTTATGCGTTTTCTCTCTTATTTTGCAAGGTTTACATGAAGAGGGAGAACGCCGGCAACTGGAATTCTGGCCTGAAAGTGGAGAAAAGTTGAGATACCTATTTTGCGCAACTCCAAATGCCATAAAAATCAACGAGTATTTTTTTTCCGGATTTATAAAAAATATCGGGCCGAAGAAGTGCCAGAGGGGCGCGTGCAGGTGGCCACAAGCATGCAAGGCGCGGCCACCCCCAGGCCACACCATGAGGGCTTGTGGGCAGCCTGCTCGCCCACTGGCCCCCCTCTTCTGCTATACGAAGGGTTTCGTCCGGAAATAAATCAGAGAGGAGCTTTTTCGTGGATTTTCCGCCGCCACGAGGCGGAACTTGAGCAGAACCAATCTAGAGCTCCGACAGGACAATCCTGTCGGGGAAACTTCCCTCTCGGAGGGGGAAATCATCGCCATCGTCATCACCAACGCTCCTCTCATCGGAGGGGACTCGTCACCATCAACATCTTCATCAGCACCATCTCATCTCCAAACCCTAGTTCATCACTTGTAACCAATCTCCGTCTCGCGACTCTGATTGGTACTTGTAAGGTTGCTAGTAGTGTTGATTACTCTTTGTAGTTGATGCTAGTTGGATTATTTGGTGAAAGAGTTTATGCTCAGATCCTTGATGCTACTCATTACCTCTTTGTTCATGAATATGATTATGCTTTGTGAGTAGTTACTTTGGTTCCTGAGGATATGGGATAAGTCATGCTAATAGTTGTCATGTGAATTTGGTATTCGTTCGGTATTTTGATATGTTGTATGTTGTTTTCCTCTAGTGGTGTTATGTGAACGTCTACTACATAACACTTCACCATTATTTGGGCCTAGAGGAAGACATTGGGAAGTAGTAAGTAGATGATGGGTTGCTAGAGTGACAGAATCTTAAACCCTAGTTTATGCGTTGCTTCGTAAGGGGCTGATTTGGATCCACTAGTTTAATGCTATGGTTAGATTTTGTCTTAATTCTTCTTTCGTAGTTGCGGATGCTTGCGAGAGGGGTTAATCATAAGTGGGATGCTTGTCCAAGTAATGGCAGTACCCAAGCGCTGGTCCACCCACATATCAAACTATCAAAGTAACGAACGCGAATCATGTGAACATGATGAAAACTAGCATGACAGAAATTCCCGTGTGTCCTCGGGAGCGTTTTTCCTCCTATAAGACTTTGTCGAGGCTTGTCCCTTGCTACAAAAGGGATTGGGCCACTTTGCTGCACCGTTGCTACTTTTGTTACTTGTTGCTTGCTACGAATCATCTCACCACACAATCACTTGTTACCGATAATTTCAGTGTTTGCAGATATTTCCTTGCTGAAAACCACTTGTCAGATCCTTCTGCTCCTCGTTGGGTTCGACACTCTCGCTTATCGAAAGGACTACGATTGATCCCCTATACTTGTGGGTCATGAGGACCTATTGGTCAGAATTGACCAGTCAACTAAGACTGTTGACTGTTGATGTCACCATGACATCATGGTGAGGTCATAATTACTTATTGAATTTAATTAAATCTATTTAGTTCCTAAATTATTAGTAAAAATATATAAAAAATAATCCGTAATCCGGATGAAAATATTTTGTACATGAAAGTTGATCAGTAAACGAGGCGAACCCGGATACGCTATTTGTTTGTGTGTGAGGCGTCTCTATCATAGCGAACATGGAACTTTTCCATCATTTTCGCCTTTGTGGTAGTAGCCAGAGACCCGGGAAATATCGTCAGGTATTTTCCCGATCCGTCCATGACGTATAATACTGCGTTAGCTCATGCCTAGCCTTGCATATTGCCATGTCATGCATCGTGTTACATTTGTAGATTCTATTTATTGTTTCTTCCCCCTCTTCTCTCTGGTAGACCCCGAGACTGACGCTGCTATCGGGTACGACCACACTCCTGACGACCAGCCCTTCACCACAGAGCAACAAGGCAAGCAAACCCCCCTTGATCATTCCTATATTGCCTATTCCTTTCTCCCTCATGCTTGCATTAGATTCTGCTAATGTTGTAGTTAGCTCCTATATCTGATGCATAACCTATTTTTGATGAACTCCTACTTTACTCTACCACACATTAAACTGTTTAGTACAGGTGGAGCAGTGATCCCCTTTGACCCCCCTTAGTCTAGTTGCCCCTGCCTTTTCATCAAGTCTCGATCATCTGATCGACGAGAGAAGACCCGCTACATCACTCACACCCCCTTAGTTGTACGACGCTGCAGAGCTACTATTGAGTATCGAGGGTGACACCTTGATACGTACTCCTGATGTTAGCTCTGTAGTGTAGTTGACCGGCAGTGGTTCTCGGAGGGTGATTCCTCCTTCACCAACTCCGATAATGACTCTATCATACAACCCATCAAGATGGTCCATCGAGGGTGATTCCTTGCTGGTCACCTTGACGGTTACATCGTTCGGAATCCATCGAGGGTGATACGTCTGATCCCTCTCATGTTACAACCACACAGTTACTTGACCGTGCTACTGGGAACATGAAAGTTGTGTTGCCGGTGGATTCCCGCGTGAATGTGACGAGGTGTGGCCGGGCATTCTGGTCCTTGCCGCACATCCTCGAGATTAATTAAAATGCTAATGAATTTGGGTATTTGATCTGAGTTGGTCGGGAGACCTTTTCGCACTAACCTTCACGTGGGAGAAGTTATGGGTACTCGACGTCGTGGTATCAGCCGAAGCTCTTCAGACGTCGGCAATTCATTCTTAGGGATTCCATGTCCCAGTCTAGCCTTAAGCAAAGTGCAATACCTCCCCCAAGCTTTAGGGAGGTGCTCATCGTGCAACTGTTTAAAGTTATAAGTTCTTTGTAAAGCAGCATGTTGTTTATCAGCAGGAAAATATTTAGCAACAAAAGATTGAGCTAAATCTTGAGGAGTCTTTAATGGAACCACATGGTAGTGCATCATATCATGCTTTAGCATCTTCCTTCAAAGAGAAAGGAAGTAGCTTAGTAACATAATAATTTCTCTGCATGTCCTTCGTAGTGAATAAGCCACCCAACTCAGTGAGTTTGGTAAGGTGTGCAATAGCATTGTCATCTTCTCTGCCATAAAAAGGATGAGCTTCAACTGTGGAATAAGTGAAAGATCAACAAAGAAATCAAAATCAGCATCCTCAATACAAATAGGAGATGAAGCAAACTTAGGATCAGGAGTAAACTTGTTCTTCATAGAATGCTTTTCAAGCACCTTCTTAACAGAAGCAGGGTCAGAGTCAGCACACTGTGTAAGTTCCCTGCATAAATCATCATCAAGTTCAATAAAATCATCATCAAGAATTCTTTTCTTGAGACCACTCAAGCCTGGGTAACCAAAAGATCTACCAATGGGGTAGCGCGTAACAGGAAATTCAATTCCAGACTGTTTAGCAGCCTTAGCAATCTAAGACTCAATAAAATAACCAAGTGAACCGGGCTCATAAATAGTAGTGGAAGCATCATCAAAAGTATCAGGCATAGTGACAGACTCAGTAGAAGCAGCAAGTGATGGTGGTGAAGCAAACTTACTCATAACGTAAGGTGAATCAAGCGTAGCGCTGGTGCTGAGAACCGTACCTTTTCTCGTAGTGGATGGTAAAATTGGAACCTTGGGGTCTCCTTTCTTACCCATAGTGTTGTGGTTTTTTCATGGCATATGTCCTCGTGCAAAGACTTAGGTGTGAGGCCATCGCAACCATGATTGCATAATGACCCAAGCTGCCACATGGTTGCGATGGCCTCACACCTAAGTCCTTGCACTAGGACATATGCCATGACAAAACCACGACATTTGGCGCCCATTGTGGGGCCTTCGTACAATGGTATTTGAAGTTGCTGGAGGGATCTCTCATAGGAATCGAGAATCTCACGAAGGATCAAATTGGACAACGAATTTATCATCCCAAGAAAACAAACAAAGAGAAGGGTGTCAGCAGCACACAAGCGACCTGGAGACATCAAGTAAAGGAACGCTCAAGGTCAACAGAAGAGATTTCATCATCGTAATGGATCGACACCCAAGGGATGATTTTGCACAGAACACCTCCGAGTGGCCTATGTTTTGTCGGAATGTTGATTCATTTCCTTTCCGGCAAATTTCAGGCGTTCGATATGTCGTGTTTTAGCAAAGGTCGTGTCTAAATTTTTCATGGATTTCAGATGGACTTTTGCTATAAAGTAGGAAATATCAAGTGCCAGTAATTATTCTGAATAGGAATTAAACGACATTCCCGCAAAACATAGGCCATGTTAATTGACTAATGCTTAGGGTTGACTTCGAGTCTGTCATAGCTCCTTGTGTGACTTTTTGTTTGTTCTTGAAGGAGGAATCCCGACTGTTGTTGTGGGGGTTGCTTCCTCCTCTTCTTCTCCCGACATATACCTTGGTATAATGTGTCAGAGAAGTAGTGGAAGAGACCATCACCGATGATCGAAATATCAAAGAGGAGCAATCCCGACTGTTGTCGTGGGGCTCACTTCCTCCTCTTCTTTTCACGACATATACCTTCGCGAGAGAGGTAGGGGAAGCGACCATCACCGACGATCAAAATATTAGAGAGAAAGAATCCCAATTGTTGTCATGTGGGTCGCTTCCTCCTTCTTCCCTGTGTGCTAGACATTTTGGTAATGCACGCGGGGACGAACGGAGGCGCGACTAGCACCGACGGTCATAATATTAGTGTGAGGGAGTGTCCACCATATACACCATCATATGAGTGTGATGGAGTACGCACCATATACATCATGAGATATAAGAGTTTTTTCAAGGAAGCCTCGACATACCAAAATTCATCCCATGCTGAATAGTGATATGTGTGTTGATTTCTTGGTATAATTGTCGTTGATTTTTAAATTTGAAGCACGAACAGAGGAAATGTTTAACGACGATAGGGTCCCTGAGTGCGATTACTGCACCGAGGACACGGATATATGCGACTGTTATCCTCACCTAGACAATGGTACGTCCTCCACCGTCGATTTTTAATATTTGAAGCATGAACAGAGGAAATGTTTAACGACGATAGGATCCCTGAGTGCGATTACTGCACCGAGGACAGGGATATATGCGACTGTTATCCTCACCTAAACAATGGTACGTCCTCCACCGTCACGCTAAAAGAGGCTTCCAAATTATTACCGTATGTAACGACGACATGTATTTTTTTGTAGTAAAGCATGACATGTCCTTTTTGCTTTAACTAACCTGTAATTTTTTTATAATTCGACTAGTGCATTCACTACCATGCAAGACTACATGTCTTGGACAAGTTCCATTTCAAAGATATGGAGAGTGCGGAGACCGGGAGAGGTCACCTAAGGAAGAAACTTTTCACTTCTAATGTTAAGCTAAAAACTGTAGTAGATCACACATATTTGGGTTGTTCCAGTTGGAGAGCGTTATGCAAGGCCTAAGGGTTTGAGGAGGACATGCAAATAACCTTTGATCTTGGTCATAACGATGATCGTAAAAATATTATCGAAATTCGGTTGTATGTGGGTCACTTGATTCCAGTTCTACCTCCATGTGAGTTTGTCAACGAATATTTTAAGTAATTTATATTACTTATTGAATAATATCTGGTTCTCATCCCGACTAAACTTGTTTGTTTTTAATTATCAACTTATTTCTTATCTCCAAAAAATACACACATGATAGTAGTCCAGACCTACTACACTGAAGGCTTCGAGCTAACTTGGTCGGAAAAAAAATATCCGATCTCATTTATTAATGATGTTGAGCATTTTAGGACCAATTACCTAATTGGCGACAATTACACTAGATACGTGTCACTAATGCATGAGTTGAACCATGTTAACATCACTTCAGATATCATTGTAAAATATTTTTTACTATTATGTCACTAGCCCATCTTTTGCATATATTCTTCTTAAGCAAAACTAGATTCCAAACTATGTTATTATTATGTTCTTCAACAAAAACTCCCATCCGAGATTGTGCCTAACATGATGCTTATGAAAGGTTGTTTGGATATTGTTAGCTTACGATCAATTTTGCCGGTAAGTTTCCCAAGTTCATACTCGATGTATCGAAGGGATGGAACCCTGAAAATTGAAGGATGGAGCAAAGAAATAAAAGCATACATGCAACCACTTGGCAAAGACAATAAGGATTTACGCAGGCCACGGGTTGGAGATAGGTTGATTTGTATTCTTCATAGGGGATATGGAGAAGTTTATCTTTTTATACTATTTTACCAAGAAAAGAGTAGTAGGTTCTAGCTAGTACCCATCATGTTGTAGAATGATGATGAGTTATTTAATTATTATGATAGCAATTAGTTAGTGTTGGTTAACTTGTGATATGCTAGATGATGAGTTCGTATATGACTATGAGGATGAGTTATGATGAGTTATGATAATATGATGAGTTGTTATATCACTAAGTGGAAAAAGATGGATTAGATTATAATTGATGGATCCAATTAACCAAGTTGAATTAGTAGGACGATATGATGTTGAGACGTCATACAAGTGTGCCTATCATTCAACATTTTTGTGTCATCCGAACATCATATCGTCCTACCAATCCAACTTGGTCAATTGGAACTATCCAATTCAATCTAATTAGTGTTTCATTCGCTACCTCTTCGTTGCCGCCATATAAAAAATTGTATAACGGTGTATAAATTAAAAAATTACAAATACATAGTAGTGACGCTGGACAGAAACAATCGTTGTTGTTACTTAGCAGTGGCGCGTGTAAAACAAACGCTCTGTTGACCCATTACATTTACGAGCAACTAGAAATTAGCTTATGGTTTTGCTTCGTTCTCGGTGGTTAAACACAAGAATGGCTGTTGGCCGACTTCGAGCTCCGACGAGAGGCTGCAAAATTTCATGTTTTGACCCTTTTGTAATAGTTGATCGAGATCTGATCTTGATTTGTAAAAAAATTAGGATCTGATCATTTTTCTACCGTCGGGGTCTATAGCGGTAGGGTATAGCAACCTACTGCCACGGTTCCTGACGGTAAGAAACTTATCCACATCAGCGCGACGGAACCTTGTCAAATAGGCTTTCTATAACCTGTACAACTCTACCGTTAAGGTGCCCGATAGTAGATGCGAACACACATTGTATCTGATACTTAAAAAAAATACAATAGGGCATGCACCCCTACCGCCAGGATCTTTGGTGGTAGGCTGTTATAGCCTACCGTCATGGACCCGGATTATAAAAAAAAATCAGATCCCTAAATTTTTGTAAGAGCATGGTTAATAACAAAGCCTGCTGCTGGCTATATGTCAATGCCATGTTACATACAGCCCTTATAAAAGTCTACTAGTACAATAGCTTGGCTGTAAACTAGCTAGTACTATTTAATGTTTGCATGTAAAGGAAGGCAAGAATACACTCTTGATTGGTTACAGGAAAATGAACGACTGCTCACACCGGTGCATGTTGCTGTTTTTCTTGTTTCTTGCGTTGTAGTCGGCGACAACCGGAGCCCCCGCTCCCTTCTTTTTCCTTCACTCTCTCTCCTCCAGCAGTGATTTTCGATGACGTGGTACTACTTATAGCCTATTATACTTGCTCTAAACTATGGTTAAATCTCTATCAACTTTGCGCCTCATCTGCACCCCCGCGCACTGTACACTATGTGCCCCCTTCTCTCTTTTCAGTTTCCTGTGGAATCGCGGGGGTAGAAACAGTGCTTTTGCTCGCTACGAAAACCCAGTAAAACTCCTTAAATCCAAACGTGAGCGCTGTAGAAACAAGAGCGCTTCCTTGGACGGTAACGCGGCAGAAACAGTAAAAAGCCGAACAAGACGGGCACGGTAAAAAAAAAAGAAGTTGCACAGTTCCGGTATGCGCTTCCAGTCCTTTCTGGAAGCGCCTTTGCCCCGTTTCATCTCCTGCCAGGCGCGGGGCCCACCCCACGCACCCACATGCCCCAGAGCCAGAGCCAGGGCGAGTCCGTCAAGCCCGCGCGTGACCTCTCCATCCGGCGGCTCGGGTCGCGCCCAATCCAAGCGTCGCAGCATCCCAGCCGTCCACACGCACAGCACCCACGCGGAAGCGGAACCAGCGTCTCCACGGGGGCCCACCCGTCAGCGGTCATCGTCACTGACACCCCCCCCCCCCCCCCCCCACGACGCACACTGTCGCACGCGCCTCCTCCTCCGGTCATCCCACTCTACCCTCTGGCCTCCGTCGCTCGCCGGTTCTGCTTGCATGCACCGGCAGCGGCGGCCTCCTCCAGGATCAAGAGCCCCAACCAACTTTTTTTTTTTAAGAACCCCGGCCAGACTCCCCCTCACCGGTTCTTCTTGCCGCTGCCGCCGCTCGCCTGAGGACGGAGGACGGAGGGAGGGGCGGCTCCTGCTGCTGCTGCTTCATCCTTGCCCGCGAAGCTGCCGCCGCTCGCCTGAGGCAGGGGAGGCCATGGATCCGGGCGCCGGCGACGAGGACCCGGGCTTGTGGGACCTGTTCCGGCACTACGACGAGCTCTACTTCCGCTGCGCGCTCGCCGACGCCGCCTTCTCCGTCGAGTGGGTCTCCCCGCGCACCAAGGCGATCACGTACGTACGCCCCTTCCACTCCCGTCCCTTTGATTTTTTTTTTCTTTTTTTCTTTTTTCGTGGGCTGGGGGTTGGGGTGGGCGCCAGGATTTTGCTGGAGCCCCCGTCAGGAGATGGCTTGCTCGCTGGATTTATTTTAGCGTCTCTCAGGAATGATCCCTGCATAGGATCGTGCTGCCGTAGATTCTTCCGAATCGCCTCAAAAGAAGTTTGGTAATTATTTAGCATTTGACGGTTCGATCGACATGGCAGATTTTGATTTTCGTTCCGGTCCAAGTCGAATCTTTTGTCCGATGGTGCAATGACTTCGAATCCTGATGTTTTTTCTTCTTTTCAAATACAGCATTTTCCCCCATTGACTGCTTGCTGAGCATTTTCTTACTGTATGTTGATTGATCCTGGCCTATAAAACACGTGTTAGTTGCTATTTTCTCAATTATTAAATTGTACTCCCTCTGCAAAGAAATAAATATAAAAGCGTTTAGATCACTAATTTAATTGCTAAATTAGTGGTCTAGACGCTTTTATATTTCTTTACGTTGGGAGTACTTAGTTTACATGAAAATAAAATAAAATAGTAAGCACTGATTCGGTTGCACATAAGCAGGTGTTTCGGATCCTGTTCCTTTGGAGACCTGCACAGAATAACACTCTACAAGCCAGCGCTGCAGTATCGCACGAATGCTGATACGAAGAACGCCCTGCTGCATCTGATGATTCACGCAATCATATTTCTAAAGCATGGTCTGACGAGCCTCGGGTAAAATACTTGTATCCATTTAAGTAAGATTGTGTGCTCCAAATTTTAGCCTTCTCATAGCCTGCCTGCCTGCTGCTTATTTTCTCTGCATTAATGCAGCCATGGCCCTGTTTTTCGTGATTGGATGGATGCTATCAACACTTGCCCCTGCGAGGATCACGCGGTTAGTATTCTCTGGCAGATATGTTCGTAACCATTACAGACCACTGATGATCCTGGCTTTTGCTTGCGCCACCCTAACCTGCAGAGACCGACAGGTGGCTACTGTATCACAACTACTCATGATTTCAGTCAGGAGAAATCCTGCAACATACAGGGTTTTTTGTGGAAGGTACTACCTACTTTCCACAGTTCTCTTTTTAGTGTTTTCTTTTTTGTTGTTAAATCTCAGTCTGGTTTACCTCCTACTGGCATGTTCAATGTTTGAAATTTCAGTGTGAATCGTGTGGCCATACACTTGTGAGGGCCAAGAAGCTGAAACATCCATCTGATTCCTGCTGTATCGAGAATGTTAGCCAACATCCAACCTGTGGCAACATGCTTTGCCACTGGCACAAGTAAGACTGCACAAATTTACCCTGACAAATAACTCACATTCTTGATTGTACGTCACACTCTTAATTGTTTTCCTCGCACAAACTCGACAAGATATACCACTGAAGGCTTGAACTCTGGGTGGTTCGTTACTTTTTGAAATTTGCCTCTGAATCTGTTAGATGCAGAATGACGTCTCAAACTCGTAACTAGATGCATGTGCCATTTGTTTGTTATTTTTAATACTCTCAGAGACTTCTGTTTCTAGATAATATCTACTTTCGACTAATGTTTGCATGGTGAACTTCGAAGGTGTATGTGTTTGGATAAACTTCAAAGCTGTATTGACTGATGCTATTTTCTACAGCCACAAGATGGATTGTGGTGGTACATATGTGCTGACCAAACCACCAGTGACACCACAAAAGATGGCTCTAAAAGGTACATGTCACTATGTCAGAACCAAGTAGTAGTATCTAATACGCCGTTGGTTATGGGCTCTAAACTAACCATAACGAGTATAGAGGTCAAATTTGGCTATCGTGCTTCAGTTTTACCACTACACAATTCACCTGAAATTTACGGTTTACGGTCATTCTTACAATCTTGTATCTTAAATTGTCAGCATGCAACTGTCTGTGTCCACATTTTGTTTTTTCTTCTGCAGCCTGTTACACTCAAGAATCAAGATAGCTACCATGTATTATAAAATTCTTGGCTGATGTTGTAGGTGTTTATCTATTATAGATTCTTTTGTTTATGCTATACAATTAATTTTTAAAAAAAACAAGGTGTTTGAGTGGCACTGAAACTGAAACCATGATATCTAACAAAAAATAGATCAGCTGTACACTTGGTGGGTCATGTGAACGTGTTGCTGTAGTGATTATTTTGTTTAATCATTTCATTATGTGAACCTTGGTACTTCCAGCATCCGTGTGAAACATTGTCCACCAAATGCAGGAGGTAGCAGCTCCTCGAAGAAGGCAAGCAACAGTAATATGCCTGAAGACCTTCAGAAAGCAATTGTTTTGTCTGCTGCCCCTCCGAGAAGGTTGACGACGAAGCAAGAGCTCATCGCATGGGCGAAGCGCGAGCAATTGCTTACCGGGAGTCGCGGCGATGCAACAAAATCACTGGGCAGCAGCTCCCCAAAGAAGGCAGATGCCTCTCGGAAGGCGATTGTCCTCTCTGCTGCCCCTCGGACCAGAGGACTGAAACGGAAGAAAACATCTGGTACGTCGGAGGAGCGCGGGTTCTTTTCTCCAGGGAGTTGCAGCAACGCAAACCCGCCGAGAAGCGACACCTCCGGGAAGGACCCTCAGAGATCCGGTGTGCGGCCCTGTGCATCTCAGAAGAAACTGAAGCTGGTGCAAGACCTGGTCGCATTGGAGAAACACATTTCCCGGGCTGCTGCCACGGGAAGCACGCTCAAGCAGCCGACCAAATCCGGCTCCTCGGCGAAGGCACGGAGGCAGCATCAGCAGCCTGAAGACTGCCCGAAAACAGCCGCTCAGCCCGCCGTCCCTCGCACTCGGAGTGAACCGAAGCAGTCGAGCCGTGCCGCGCCGGAGAGGCGAGCGGCGGGAAGCAAGGCTGGGGGCTCTGCTGAGAGAAAAGAGTACGTTTGTTTCAGCCTGTGGCAGAACTTCTACGAATCGGAGTGTTCGAGTGGATCGGCCGAGCCGTTCGTAAACAAAAGAACGTTGCGGAGGAAAAGGCAGAGGGAACGCTTGGTTCAGAGAGCACGTTCAAGCTCCATCAAGGTCAGACCGGATGAGTTGGCCTCGTCTGGACAAACCAAGCCACCATCTCCAGACTTGGAGGTCATTGCTGTCGATGTCGAGGTGATGGCTGAAACCCCTGCAGGCCAGTCCCGGCCACCAGCTCCATCCATTGACGTTCTTGTCGATCAGGTGGTGACTCAAGCCCCTGGAGCTGGAGGTCAGTCCCAGCGACCAGCTCCATCCATGGACGTTCTTGTCGGTCAGTTGGTGACTCAAGCCCCTGGAGTTGGAGGTCAGTCCCAGCCACCAGCTCCATCCATGGACGTTCTTGTCGGTCAGGTGATGACTCAGACCCCTGCAGATCAGTCACAGCCACCACCAGCTCCATGCTCCATCGCCGCTGGTCAGGTGATACTGATAGACATTTCTGATGACGACGATGATGATGACTGAACTCCTGTTCCATCACCCTGTACTCTGCTTACTCTGGATTAACTTGCCGGTCGGTGCTTACTATAGGTAGGTAGTAGACTAGTAGTAGCTTATCACTGTAGTTTCAACATCGAACCAGTGCTTAATCTTAGCATCGTCAAGCAGGCACAGCTGATTTTCTGTGGAGGCATAGGGCTCTGACGGTCTGGCCTGAACGGGGAAACATCCAGTGAGATGGCGCGTGGCGCTATGAATGACTCTCTTCCTGTAATATTTTCTGAGACACTGGCTTGGGCATGGTGAACTGAAGCATGTAAGTTAGCTGCACTGCAACATTGAAACATGCGCGTATATATCCTTGTGCGTGCGGTTTTACTGGTCATTGCTACTCTCTTTTCTCCGTGAATACGCAAAAGTATTTGCATGTCTTTTCATTGGTCTTATTTTTTAGAAAGAACCCCGAAACAGTGGTCAGTAAAACGAGGATTGCCTCTAACCATTATGACCAATGAATAAAGAGGGACTTGAATGTAAAAAAGTAAAAAGAGGAAGAAACAGGAATAGCTAATCTCACGTGGGGCTCATGCACCAAGCGAACGTCTATCCATCGGATGGATGCCGAAAGGGCAGCGCTCTGCGCCGGCCGAATCTTTCGGCCGGCAGCCCGATCCATCGGCTGCACGCGGGCTGCATCGTTAGATCTGTTCATATAATAAAAAATTGTTGATGCAGCAAATTTCGGCTACAATGCAGTAAATTTTAATATGGATGTAGTAAAAATATGGTTGTAGCAAAAAATATCAACATGGTCATAGCAAAAAAAAACACTGATGATGCATGGTAGCAAAGCAAAATGTGGGTTTGTAGCAAAACAATCCAGTGAACTCGGTTTGCAACTCTGACGAACGTGTATACAATTTTTTTAGTGAACGATTGCAGCAAAAAATGATACCGGTTGTAGCAAAAAATAACACGATTATAGCAAAAAATCTGACAAACTCGGTTTACAATTAAACTTGGATGCAACTTTTTTAGTGGACAAAATGTAGCAACAATCATCAACGTTTGCAGCAAAAATCATGTCGATAGTAGCAAAAAAAAAAAACAATTGTCACAAAAAATGACGCTTCGCAGCATAAAAGGAAGGGAGGGTCCACGCGCGGGATCGCACGACATGCGCGGGACCTGCCAAAGCATTCGGCTAGCACACCGTGCCGAAACGTTTCCCATGCCGAAATCACTATCCAATGGCATAGGACTTGGTCTACCCGCGTGGCTTCCACACACGACAAGTGGCTATAGCACAACGAGGCTGATCATCGGTGCGCTCCACGTTGGATACATGAAATGTGAGAGCATTCCTTTCCGGTTTGCTTCAATTATGCTCCGCCATGACATAGGTGTGCTTCATCGGGAACATAGTTAGTTGTCTTGCAAAAAGTTACTGTACTAGTTTTGCATTTCCACCCTTCACATAGAGCACCCCAAAAAAACCACAAGACGAGCCCAGACCAATGTCGAAGACAGGGACAAACCCAGTGCATAGAAGCTCCCACACATTTAGGGAGGGGTTATAGGAACCTAGTCTTACCCCTGTTATAGTGCAATGCGGAGAGGCTGGTTCGAACCCAGGATCTCTTGGCACAAGTGGGGAGTACTTCACCACTGCGCCAGGCCTACCCTCGCCAATGTCAAAGACGGCAAAATTGATAAAAATGACCCCTCGGGCGAAAGAACTCACGAAGTGAACCCTAACGCAAAATATTTCACTTGTCTGACCCTTTCGTGTGGCGCCCGACACCTAGGCACCACACTACACTGTGTGACGCCTAAATCGTCGGCGCCACACGCCCCGACCACCTGGCAGAGAGGGCCCATCCCCCAGGCAGTGTGACGCCTAAGCCTCAGGCGTCGCACAGTGTAAAGTGTGGCGCCGAAGGCTTAGGCGCCACACTTCCACTTATACAGCCACGGGCCAGCCCCCTCCCCCACCCCCCCTCCTCATTCCCCTCCCCATCCCCCTCTCCCACACTGTGTTCATATCGGCCCTTCTTCAAATCCCTCTCCAAATCACCAAATCTGAAGGTTTGGACCGGGCATTGGTTGTTCAATCCCTCCACTAAGGTAATCCCCACCTATCCCCTCATTCTCATCCAAACAAAAATCTCTTGTGGTCATTTTGTTCAAATTTGAGGAAACCCTAGTTTTTCATGAAATGTGGGATGTATATGATATTGTTGTATTTGTTTGTATGTTAGGATAAGGGGTGTGATGGGGTTAGGATTAGGGTTGTTTGGATGTTTGCATTATGGTTGTTTTAGGGTTAGGGTTAGGGTTATGGATGTTTGGTTGTGTTAGGGGTAGGATAGGGTTAGGGTTAGGGTTAGTGTTATGGATGTTTGGAAGTTAGGAATAGGGTTTATTTTTAGTAAGTAGATATTGTAGTTGTATGATTGCTTATAAAAAATATTGTATGTTGTGTTGTTTAGGGATGGGAAGAACATGTGTTTATGTTCATCACGTGGACAAGGATGCCTTTTTAAAAGGCAATATTAATCCGGACCCGGGTGAGCTTGACATGGTGTTTTTCTGTCCTAGTTATGCTGAATTGTTGGAACAAGTCCGAAAGGATTTGAATTGGATGGACCCTAGTGATGTAGTTGAGTTTGATGGTAGGCATAATGTGGGATTCGGAATGCACATTCGTTGGAAGACCATGTGTGTCAACTCCGAGCAACGTTGGCTTGCATACAAGGATACGGTGGCCGAATCACTAGAGAAGGCTCTAGAGTTATTTGCCATCGAAACAAATGTTCCTACCTTGCAGTTGGATTTGAACCGGGTTGCCTCTCCGATTGTTGAAGCTAGTCCCCCACGCATCAATGAAGAGTCCAACATTGAACCTCTTTCAGCACAACAATCTTGTATCCAACATGAACCATTGCTAGAGGCTAATGATGAGCACGATGATGATGAGAATGATGGTATTGTTCTTCATGACAACAACCTTGGTGATTTGGACAAATATAATTTGCAAGAGACAATGGACCATTCTATTCCGTACTTACGTGGCTATGCATCTGAGTCTGGCGATGAGGGTCCCGATGAAGAAGTTGATGAGGAAGGGTTCACGGCAAAGGAGGTTGAAGCTTTCACGAAGGTATTAAAGCGGGATCACCGGACACCATTGTTCGAGGATCTTAGCCTTGCGGATGAAGCCGTGGTTGACGGAGGCGAAGGCATATTGTTTGGAGTTAGGCCACCTTCTCACCGGGACAAACATGGGAAGAATATTATTTTGCCGGGGTCAAAGTTCCAAACATTCCTTGAACTGAAGATGTGGTTGGATGAATATTCTGTTACGCATTATAGGCCACACAAAGTTGTTCATTCAAACATGAAGCTGCGTTACACGGTTGCATGTGAGGATAGAGGGTGTCCTTGGATTGTCCGTGCAAGACCATGGAAAGGAGGACCATGATGGAACATTGTCAGTTATATGCCTCACACGTGTCGAGGCAAGAGGGTTGATGGTGACCTTTCGTCGCAAAGCCATAGACAACTCACCTCCGAGTTCATCGCTTATAGGTTTTCCAACTCCATCTCCTCTCTTCCTACAATGAGCACAAAAGTGTACAGGACCTTGTGAAAGCCCTCTTTCAGTACGAGGTGAAATATGATAAGGCATGGAAAGCAAAGCAAGCCGCATTCAAGATGTTGTATGGTGATTGTGAGCAAGCATACAACCGACTACCTAGTTTGTTGGGAGCTATTGCCACCACTAACCCGGGCATGGTTCATGTGGTCGAGCCTAAGACTTGGGCGCTGCACATGTGTGGCGCCTAAACCTTGGGCGTTGCACATGTGTGGCGCCTAAGCCTTGGGCGTCACACATGTGAAAACCTACTCGCATCTGCATTTTGACAGAAATTTACAGCATATACTTTCACAACATTTTGACAGCAATTGACAACATATATTTTGACAGCAATTGACAGCATATAAATCATCGTAAGCAAATGGTTCACAATTCATAGCATTAAACCCTTTTAGAAGTGCAACACCCACAATTCATAGCATTAACAGCAAATGGTTCACAACACCCGCGGTAAGCAAGTGGTTCACAACACAAGTGCAACACCCACAAGTGCAAATGATTCACAACTTCAAATGGCTCCGGTTCACATCTTGGGGCCTCGTCCCCTCTTAGAAGCTAGCTTCTTTCTTCTCACAACTACAAATGGCTCCGGTTCATCCAACTCATCGTCATCGTCATCGTCATCCTCATCGTCCATGCTTCTCATCCTTGACAAACGAGAGCCCCCGGCGACCGGGTTCTTTCCTTTGTGTGCATATCATCCGGTGAGTACCGCCTAAATTCCTTCCTAGGCTTCAACATGTAAGCGGAGCGTTGGAAAGTCTTCAACGTCATTTCGTCCGCAACCTATGATGCGAAAACAATATCGTCATACATATGAAGGTTGAAAGTGCACAATGTATGATGGCTATGTCATACCTCTGGAGTGTCAACATCATCCTCTAAATGAGCTGTCGAGGTAATGTCACCATCGTCCATACGAGCTCCCGAAGAAGTTGAATCGTCTAGGGTATTTCTTTGGGATGAACTAGATCTCGAAGGTGAAACATATTCAGGATCACGGCAACCTAAAATGTTGGATAGGCGCCGCAACTTCTTGCCCTGTTCCTGTTAGATTCAAATATAAATGACATATATAAGGTATCGTATGTTTCATTCGTCGGCAAAATCTTAATAATGACACAACACCTTTATGAAAAGTCGAAGTGCAGATTCTTCCTTTTTTCCTCCAAGTGTCTTGTCTAGAATAGCTACGGACTCATCAACTTGTTTCTTGACCTCTTTGCGCTATGATCACAAGAAAATGACATGTAAGGCAAGTGAATATGTGTACTAACGTTCATACTTAACATAGGTGAGCACACTTACCACAAAGTTCAGGACAGGGGCGAAGGAAGTTTGGTACCCTTCGCGAATTAGCCTGTTGTATTCGCCATGGGCAAGTGCATCGTACTCAGTGGGTTCTTCCAATATGTCCTCCTCGTAAGCCGACGGACAAATCTCGACACGAGTACTCTCCTGAAACCATCTTACGTAGTTGTTGAACGCAAGCAGACAATGCTCGCGGTGCTGGGTTCCTTGCGTACTCATAGCTGTATGCACACTTTGCTCGAACATGATGACATAGTTCTTATGATGCTTATGCCAATCCTTGATCTTTCGCTGCCTCCTCCTATCCAACATGCTTTTTACAAAACCCATCAGTAGCTCGCTCAACACTAAAAACAAAACCCATCAGTAGTTCTTTATTGTGCATGATTTATTACCTGTGAAGCTGTGTGTCGGTGTCCACCCACTCCGGCGGGTGTGGCTGAAACAACCCAAATTGATGCATCACACGATGCGGAAGATGAAACTCAACCGCCCAATTGCATATAAGGGGACAATGCATTAGCCAAAGATGTTTTTCCTGCAGGCATATTGGATTGAGTTGGAACTTGTGTGCATCACCAGAGTTATTCCACTTAGCGGTTTTAGGGCGTCCAACAGGAAGGCATTCCCAGCTCCATATCGAAAGTAGGAGCATACAACCACCAACTCCACTGTCCTTTGTGAACCTGCGACAAGCATCGTCCAACTACAAGTAACAACAAACATGGATTAGTTTAGTAGAAAAGTATAACAGAGAGTACTTACTATTAACAATTTATTACCTGTCGATACAAGTAGGCCAGTGCGGCCGAGCCCCAACTGAACTTGTTGTCGAAAACAGTCAATGCCTTCAGCCACATCCATGGAGCATTCTTGCCAGTGCCGTCAGCGAAGATAGTCCTAGAGATGACATATCACATGCACACGCGAGCATAAGTCTGGATGACGTCGTCATTTGCGTCCTCAGGACAATGAGCAAAGTTGACGGCAATCCAAGTGAAAGGAGCGCCGGCCGAGACTCTATCTTTCTTCCCTCCATCTTCTACCTCCGGCTCTGGAGGCGACATACCAATAAGGGCCTCCATTTGTTGCCGCCATCCCTCGGAATCAGTGCTCATACAAAGAGGCTTCCCCTCGATCGGAAGTGCGGTGATCATGGAAACATCTTGAAGAGTCACTGTCATCTCTCCGGTCCGGAGGTGAAAACTATGGGTCTCCGGCCTCCACCGATCAATAAGTGCAGTGATTGCCGCAGCGTTCAGATTGGGCGTTGACCGACTCACAAGTTGAATGAATGGAAGGAGTCATGTCATCTCGATATATGGTGTGTACCGCTCATCGTACTGCATTACAGTCGATGCCCCGTGAGACCAGATCTTCAAGGGCATAAGCTCCTGCAAACAGATAGGAGTGAGTGATATCATTACAGTTTGATCTTATTAAATAAATACATGATTTTTAACATATAATCTACTTACCATTTTCTTCTCCGACATCAAATAGGCCCGATGTTCAACGTCATAAACATCATTCGAAAGACACACCATCCAACATATCACAAAAAAAACTTATGAATATACTCATATTCAAAAAATATTCATATGAATCTACTCATCTACTAATCCACTCATCTATACATATTACTAAAAAAATACTCATATGAATCTACTCATCTTAAAAAAAACGCATATTACTCATATCCTAACTCCTCATCTACAATTCAAATCCAATCAAAATATGAATATCAACCTAACTAACCCAAATCTGAAAAATAACCAATTCCATTTGGATAGAGAGATGGAAAACGAAAGAGATTACCTCGTAGACAAGCTTGAGGGATCAATCCACGAAAGAAATCACCAGATCTGAAGGGGATGAAGAGGGGATTCAGACTTGGAGATGAGCCAGCCGCCGGTTTGAATGGGAGGGGAATGAGGAGGGGGGGGAGGGGGGCTGGCCCTTTGCTGTATAAGTGAAAGTGTGGCACCTAAACCTTCGGCGCCACACTTTACATTGTGCGACGCCTGAGGCTTAGGCATCACACTGCTTGGGGGATGAGTCCTCTTTGCCAGGTGGTCAGGGCGTGTGACGTCCACGACTTAAACGTCACACAGTGTAGTGTGACACCTAGGGTTCACTTCGTATGTTCTTTTGCTCGAGGGATCATTTTTGTCAATTTCCGTCGAAGACAGGATAGTCATAAAACATCCTACAGGATAACGTAGAAACTCGTATCGTGACTTCAGATACATACACTGCTTCGTGAGTATGGTGCAAACACGGCCCCTAAGGTTTATCTTCTCTTAGCTCTAGAACTACTTCTCTTAGCTCTAGAACTACTGCAAAGAAATCCCCTCCACACACACCAAAAAAAACGCGGAAATTAGTTTGTTACAGCCCAAAAGTAAATTAAACTGTTGGGACCTCTACAACAACATCATAACCTAATGTACGAATGAACATCAAGTCCATCCTAACTGTCAAGAGCGAGATTCGTCCTTCTACTTAAATCATTCACTCTGATCATTCGGGGCTAGTAGGTTGCACTGATCGCTGCACCGGTTCGTCGTCATCAGATTCTGACCATGCTCGTCTCTTCCGCTCCATCACGGATTGAGAATGACCCTACAAGTACAAAAGAGTTAATCAAGGCAACTTTGCACCAAAGTACCCCCAGAAAGGTTGGAAAAAGAATATAACTTTTCTTATGAGCTGAACAGTGAATACAAAATACGCATGGAGCAAAATAATTTGCATTGCATGGCAGGAACAAACATTGAAAGCTCCCAAAATGGCAATACTGATTCACACTTATGTGTTGGACCAAAGAGGAAAACAAACTTAGATGTATATAAATGAATGTATTTTGACTTTATGGAAAAGAACAGAACCCTAACCGTTTCATCTTCGGCGTCAGAATCCTCAAGACCAGCAGCCGCAAGAAGGTGATCTGGGGCTTTCTCTGGTTTGTCACCACCAGGATCCCTTGTCATGTTTGCATAATCATCTTCTTCTGGTTCATTTCTGTATTGATCTTCTTCATCGTCCTCATATTGCATCCTTGTCTTCTGATCCTTCCTCCTCTTGCCACCCTTCTTCCTCCTCTTGCCACTGTCCCCATCTTCATCTTCATGCCTGGACCTATCTTTTCTCTTACCAGGGGTGTTGTTGGATGTTTTCCATTGTTCCTAATGAGAAACAGTACATTGTCAAATTGTGATATAAGCTGTCAGACAAAAAACAAATGTGTCTGTGACATCACAGCTTAGGAGAAATTAATAGGTAGGTGCTTAAGTTGCATGATCAGCAGCAGATCTCACATAATGGATAAGAAAAATATGGTCTGTCCCCATTGCTATACATAGCAAATATTTGGAAGACTATTGACGATTTCCCAATAGTGCCTATTATTCAGTGATTCAATACTGCAAGATGAGAATACATATACTGAGAGATATCCGTTCCAAACAGCGTGAGGAAACATTGCAACTTATTTGTGATTGAATAGTTTTCCCCACATAAGCAACCGTCACATCAGACAGTATAAAGACTATGTCTTCTGTAGGTGCAAATGGCCTGGGGCCAATACCAACAAGAACATATCTCAATAATGGAGTGGCATACCCCGCATACCCCAGTTGGTCTCCCCGGGGAACAAAAGAACAGCTATAATTTTCGAGATAAGAAAGTGGAGAATGCACTCTTCGTTGCCCAAAGGAAAGGGAAATGTGCAGGCACAGTAAATACGGCCTTTAAAGTTCTAACAGAGAGCGTATTAAGCAGAAGGAATGAGTGTCTTGATTATCCTCTTGCTTTTTGTCAATGGATCATGAAAATTTTATATTTGTTTTATTGATTCATGCAAAATGAAATATAAATATTCGAGTGCTTAGGTCGTAGTTGGCACGAACTAGGGGGTGTTCAATCTCAGGTTGTAATCAACCAGACCAAAACCGATGGAAGGGTGCTAGTTCAATTTTATTAGAGCATCTCCAACAGGCGCGCAACCGCGCGGCACGCTAAAATAAGGATACAATGTCGAAATAGCAATTTTTTGCGAGCTGCTGCAAAAAATTGCGCGTGCGCGCCGCTCCAATAGACGGGCTAAACTTTCAACGCGCGCGAGCAGCCAGCGCTTGCAACATGTTCATTTTGACAATATGGTAGTTGGAGGAGCACCGGCAGAGGCGAAGTCAAAGCTCCCCAGGCTAGGGTTTGCGGCGGCGGCGGAGTGGTCGCGGGCGTAGGAAGGGGTGAGGGTGATGTCGGCGCGGCCGTCCATCGGGCGAGTTCGTCGGCGGCGGTGCGGGGCGGGGCGGCCGGAGAGGGTGGCGGCAGTGCGGCGCAGGCGCTCGAGTGTGCAGCGCGCGATGCCGTCTCGCCCCGCGCGTTGAACCACTTAGGGTGTGTTTGGTTGGAGAACCAACTGTCATGGAATGGAATGGTTCCATTCCAGAGGAACGGGTCGGTTCCGTTCTTGTGTTTGGTATGAGCAAAAAAGTGGAACGGGATGGTTCCGTTCCAGTGTTTGGTTGGGTTCTGTTCCTCCTCCCTTTCTCTCCTCCCTCTCTGTCAGCTCTCTGTATCCCTTTCGTGACCAGCAGGTGCAGCACCACTCCGCCATGGATCGGAAGCTCGCAGCTCGTGCAATCCCCGTCGCCGAATCGAGCTCTTGTAGCTGGGAATGGACTCCTCAAGCCTCGATCTGCGCAGATCGAAAGAGGAGGAGATGGATCAGCCCTTCTGCGCAGATCGAATGAGGGAAGGAGGAGAGGAGAGCCGGCCGGCGGTGCAGAACAGGGGGTCGGCAGCGCTTGATGTGGTGCGGCCGGCGGCGCAGCGCTTGTGTCCGGCGGCGCAACATATGGAGGGGGCCGGCGGCGCTGCAGAAGAGGGGCCGCGACGCTGCAGAGGGAGGAAGGGGAGGGAGGGAAAGGGCCGGCGACACAGCAGAAGGGGGCTGGCGGCGCTGCAGAAGGGGGGCGGCGGCGCAGCAGCAGACGGGCGGCGGCGGCGCAGCAGAAGGGCGGCGGCGGCGCAGCAGAAGGGGGGCGGCGGCGCACGTGCGCAGGAGGGAGGAGGAGGTCGAGCGGGGTCGAGCAGGAGGGAGGAGGAGGTCGAGTGGGGAGGAGCGATTCCGCGTGATTCCTCCGCATATTGGAGGAATATTCGCTTCGTGGGAACGACCTGGTTCCGGTTCCACCTATAAACCAAACGCAGGGACGCGCCTCTGGTGCGGGTCCGACCCGTGCCGTTTCACCTGGTGACAGCAACCAAACACACCCTTATGCCACTCGCACGTTTTTTGCGCCTCCGTTGGAGCGTTCGGAAAGGCTGCGCGCGCAAAAAATGCAATTTATTCAGCGCGGCGCTAATATCGCGGGTCTGTTGGAGATGCTCTTATGTGCAGGCAAGTCTAGTAGCTCTAGCTCAAAGCTTTGTATAGGCCGGTTTTCACGGGTGGATTTGAATCGTCCTTTAACACTCGTATGAACGAACCTTGACATCCATAGCTCTCACTGAAACACGCACGGTAATATATAAAAATACCTTGACACGCTCGAAGTGCTGCTCCTGTTGCATTACTTGCTTTAACTCGTCCTCTTGCTTCCTTCTTTCTAACTGTTACCAGCACCACATTAGACATGAGCATATAATATTTTCAAACACAAACAGACATTTATGATGAAATGCATGCAGCACGAGCAAGACCTGGAATTTCCGTTGTTCTTCAGCCCTCCGGCGAGCTTCATCAGCTAAAGCAATTTGACGGGTAACTTCCAATTTTTGCTTGGTTTGCTGCTCAGCTTGCTCAGCAGCATCACGATGAACCTTGGCAGCATCAAGCAAATGTTTGCAATACTCGACATGCGTGTCTATTTTCCTCTCATCAAAACCATGGGAATGGTACGTTGATGCGACAGACAGCAGACTGAACACTCTAATGGCGTTCTGGAGTTCAGAGACTGTTGCACGAACCTAGAAAAAAAAAAGCATACAGCAAAAATGAGTTCTGTGGTTAGTAAAGAGTACATACAAGATGATACTCCCTCCTTTCCGGTTTATAGGGCCCATCTCAAAAATTTCAGATTAAAGTGCTTTGAGTCCCACACCATATTTAATTCATAGAGATTAAAGAAAGGAAATTAGTGGCTATGCATGCATCTTTCTCTACATCCACCATGCAAGTCCAATGAGAAAGAGGGTGCTACATTTATTGCCTCGGAAATTGAATATGTGAGAAATATTTCATTGGCTAGTTAAAACTAGTGTCATCCACTCACAATTTACCTTGGTTGATGAGATTTCAGATTTGAGCCCTATAAACCGGAAAGGAGGGAGTAGATCATCATATCTAAACAAAAAGGTGAGCGGTGGCCACTAAAAGAAGCAATCTATTCAGTGAAACATGTACCACGAGGCTTTTATTCCCCATAATAGAGCTGTAAGCCTGTAATTCATAATACCATCTTTCAGCATATAAGGGTCAGATCTATGCTCCAATATGTCTGTAGATGAGACTATTCAATTTATATTGCCAAGACATTGCAGTAGTCTTATCTGCCGTAGCTTTTAGCATGGAAAAGTTTGGTATAAATCTTAACAGGCAACTTTTACCGGATGCTACTTAAATCTCCGTGAGTTAGATATGCAACACCAGGCTCATGTGGTTCACACAAGGTAGCGTTTAGACATGGTCAGGTTGAATGGGATGGGACAACCTGAAAATTCAGGATGGAATACAAACACTCCATGTCGGGACACATGTTTGATGGATGAGATTGTGCAGCATTTTGTTTGGGATGGATGGACGTTATTAATTAAATAAATATGGCATTAACTTTCATTAATAACAGTAATCATGCGCTAATCAGCAGACGTTAACACTAGCTGCATTTGGCATTTCAGTAGATTAAAATCATCATGTTTATGTAACCAGCTTCTATATATATCTTTATGGTTGGCTAACCAGCGTTTTCCTATTTATGTGCCTATTTATCTCACAACAAATTACTGAGGAACAAGTTGACAACATGATTCAACAACCGGAAACTAAGCATAAGTGTGAATACCTATATCACTTATCAATGCCAACATTGCAGTAATTATCACCAACTATTGCCAACAGTCATGATTAATTGTGCATGGATGAGAGCTTATTTGGTCAAATGGGTGAGATGAGCCTGTCAAACATTTCTTGGGGATATTCCTTCAAGTTTAGTGAGCTTATCCAGGGTGGAATACTGCCTCCCAACCAAACAAATAGAGGGAGATGTGCTGATGATTCATATAGGTTTTGGTAGTGGTGGCATCTGGAGGCTCCGACAGTAAATTTTATTAATAATAGGACTAGAGAAGGGGGTGTACAAAGGGGAAACTAGAGAGAAGGGCTCGGGCTAGAATCAAGCCAATCCAGCCAGAGTCTGAGAGAGGCAGCAAGCTAATCCTTCATTCTGTAAGAAAGAAGAGACCCCTCTTGAAGTTAGAAAACCAAGAGGACGTACCAAGAGTAATGCTGTCAGGTACTTTAGCATTTCTCTGCTTCCAGATATTCCACGCTGCAAACACAAGAACCTCAAGGAAAGGCTTGCTGATCATAAGTTTCGCCTGGGAAACAATCTCCTCCATGGATGAAATAAGGATATCAAAGCAAAGTCCGGGACAGTGCCAGCATGAGGAGAAGCTACAAAGCCAGAAGAGGTGATCACGAGTTATAAAGGAGTTAGATTGGCAGAGAGAGCAAATGGAGCCCCCAGGGGGATTAAACTGGTGATGTTGAAGCATGTCCTTGGTTTTAAGTTTCTCATTCAGGAGGAGCCAGGCAAAGCCTTAGAGCTTAGGAGGGCACTTGGAATTCCATGCCAAGAGGCGGAGGATGGAGCTTGGAGGTGCTGAAAATGAGCCTTGTAGATTTTTGAAGATTGGAAAGTTAACCCCATGAAAAGGACCAAGAATTGGCAGCATACAGGAAAAGATGCAAGCTGGCCAGGAAATTTCTGAACTCATGGAATTCAACAAAAGCCTGGCTGGACAAAGGGAGGTGGAATAGATCCAAAGGGTCTTGGGTGGTAAGCATATCATGGACCGAGACCAGATTATCAAGGACAAGAGAATGCAGCCTCAGGATTCTTCTCCACAAAAATTGATAAGTCCAATTATCACTCCAAAAGGAGCAGTATCACCATGAGCCTTCAAACCAAAAACGACTTCTCCCTAAACAAACAAGCACAGGGATGGTGGATCGCCACGAAAAGCTGGATAAGGGAGAGAAATGTGGAGTTTGCAGGATATTGAAATGAGACACATGGTATATACCAAAACCAGGGAGATTTGGGTGGTATTACCTTTTTTTTCTTACTTCATAAACCAAAGAATCAGAGACCAGGCAAAGAAAAGTATCGGTACTGACCTCATCAACTGTTCGTTTCGTCTTCTGTAGAGTAGAAGCAGAAAACTTCTGCATTGAAACGCCAACATTAAACCGTAATAAATAATTTGATGGAGCCAAATGTATAGCTCTCAGCAAAGATTTCCGGCAGTCTTGCCATTGCTCAGCTTCATAATGTGTTCGGGAAAGGTATAGGAGTGTAGTTGCATCTGTGTTGTAGAAGAACTTCCGTGCACAGTTTTGGTACTGCAAGAATGAATTAGCAACTTAATTCATCTGAGAGAGAGAGAGAGACAGAGGGGGGGGGGGGGGGGGGGGGGAGGGGGGAGGGGGAGAGAGAGTACCATTTTAACTGCTTGTTGAAAAAGGCCCTGAGCAAAATATATATGGGCCAAATTGATCCATACATCAGGTACCTGAACAAATATACTTCCTGATGCAGCTTCATGTACCTAATATCAAATTGGTGATGGGCGTTATTAAAGTTCACAGTTGTCATATAGAGTAATGAATACTGTTTTCCCTTCCTAACCTGTGTAAATAATTCCTTGGAAATATCCCATTGGGCTTTCTCAGCATGTAAGATTCCAAGACCATTTGCAGCAAACATATTACCATGGTTCTGCTTTAGTACCTGAATCAGAGATTGAGATCCCAACAGTGAGCAAACCGGCACTTAAAGAGACCATACCATCATCAGTTCCTCAAAGGAAGCACTGCAGTACATAATTTGCTTTCAACCACACATTTGCTTTGTGGTTCCAAGAAATCAATGCTCTGATGTAAAAGTAATCCAATCAAAGTACATACAATTCAGTTGACTGTTTATCTACAATTCTTCGGAAAAGAAAAATGTATCGTCATTCACCACATCTTGCTGGATGGCTTGCTCAGGTACTGTGGAACTCAAATTAAAAATGTACCAACCAACTTCCTAAGTTTCCAACTTGACTTATTAAATATCATGCCATTATATTTCTGTAGAAATACAACTGAGATTTGAGGCAAACATGACGAAAGTGTTCCATTGCAAATCAATAAAGAGCTTGCTAGATGATCTGATGACCTACTACAAGTATCACTCCCGCACTACAAATTATGGCATTCAAATTCCTAAGCTTTTGACTTTACATAGTAAATATCACGACTTGATCATATACAAAGTGTTCCATTCCACACAGAGAGTTGTTTACTCTTTAGAACAAATATGATTGCCCAATTCAGTGATTTAATCTCCAAAATAGACAGGAGTTAAAACTAAACAATTGTTTTACTAGAAAACTAACAGAAATTAAAAACTAAGCATTTGCTACAATTTCAAAAGGATGGCATTAATGAAATAAAAACATGAGAAATCGTGCCGGAAATATAACATAGACGTGGTTACTAAAGTTTCAAATGGATCAAATGTAGCGTTTGATTCTTGTGCAGAGGATCACAGAACATTTTGCCTGCTTCTAAGTCTTTGTTAGCCTAAAATACTACTCCCTCTGTCCCAAAATAAGTGTCTCAGCTTTGTACTAGTTCTATTATAAAGTTACACTAAGCTTAAGACAGTTATTTTGGGACGGAGGGAGTACTAAACAAAGAAACAAACAAAAAGCTTATCAACAGCAGAAAGCACAAGCTGACATCAGGCCCAAGAATAGTCGGTTCTATCTTAAACAATAAGCAATGATAGCAGATGAACTTCAGGGTAAAGTACAGAAGATGTTCCTGATAGCTCCAATCAAGACAAGCCATTCTGAGCATCAACACAAATGGTGAATATAAACGAACATATATAATACATGCCTACGCACAATTAGCGAAACAAAAGGCACCTGCTGAAGAACAGTTTGTGGGGTGTATTTTTGTAGCAAATATGAAAACAGAATCTATCGCATGAGAACCTCCAAAGACTTGATGAATTTGAGAGGATAACTGGGCATAATAGCAAGTGTAACATATCATACATTCAAAAATATTTCCTTTGCTTTCTCCCGATGAGTAGCCTCGAATTTTGGGGCCTTTTTCTCAGGGCGATTGGCAGCAAAATAGTTCCAGTTGCCCTGTAACAGCACATATACAATTGATCAGTCGGAGAAAGATGAAGTAACATAGTCATTTACAGTGAAAATTCTGTATTACAATGACCACTATTGTAGAACTGTTGGAAATTACAAGGAGACGAGTTATATATGTAACAAACATATTACTTAAGTTGGTGATACACTACTGGTCTAAAATACTTGACATATTTTATCCTGCCAGCAGGGAGAACCAATTCATAAAAGGAAAATATGATGCACTGTCATGACAAGCTTTATTAATTCAACAGTAATTGTGAACTGTAAACAAATAATAACTCAGGATGGAAGGGATTTTACTTATTAAATTCTACCACGGCCATCCAAAAGTCTACTACATGTAGTAGGCTCACATACCAGCTGAAGCCAAGAGTATGGGTCTTTTCCCTCAGTAGCATCCTTAGCATCACGGAAATGTTCCTTCGCAGTGAGCCAGGTTTCATCACTCTGGAGTTCAAGACTTCCAAGCATAGACAGTGCATTTGGATACTTGCTATTTATCTTTAGAGCATCACCTATCTAGAAACAAATAAACCATTATTATTCTCAGTTAAGAAGAACAACAAATGTAAGCATCACTTACCAGCTCAATGCTCAGTTGAATATTGTTTTTTTCTTTTGCAATAGACGCTAGCCTCAGATAGGCATCAATATAGTCCGGGTACTGTTATAATTATTTCAAAAACAGGGAGTTAGAATATAATACAAGTGTACTACAAATACAAAAGATTGTCTTCATTGTTGCACAGAAAATCCCGCATCACAGAATAATGCTACAGAGATCTATTTTAGAAATCTATTAGGAAACCAATGCCCAATACAGCAACTCCAAAATAAATCACCAATAGGGTCTGTACTTGTGATAGTTATTTGGGGACCAACTTCTATCGAAAACATAATCACCTCAATATGCATGATTTGATCTCAATTGCCAAAAGCTTTTTTTTTCATACAGACTTATCTATTTTTCCTCGAGCACACACCTGACTGTGTGTCATTTTGTCTTAGAAGAAGAAAGCATCGATATGACGTGACGTGAACTACAGATCTTTTTAAACAAAATTGCGCAAGACAGCTTGTGAACATGAACTTTTCCTAGACGATGTAAGCAACATCAAACAAAAAATGTCCGTAAGGCCCTTCGACTAGCTTTGGCACTAACCAGTGTCTAGTTAATTCTGAGAACAGTAAGCGCAAACAGAAACAAGAATATATAGTATTAACTGATAAAAGAATGGGAACTACAAAAAAATATTTACTGACTGAGGAATATATGCATAATATCCTGGCACAAAAGATTGATTATCATCAAATGAGCTTTCAATCACTGGCAAAATATGTAAACAATACATCCGTGGTGGATGGGGTAAACATGACAATGGTATCTCTACTACTCCCTCCGTTCCTAAATATAAGTCTTTTTAGAGTTTTCAATAGAAAACTACATACGGATGTATATAGACATACATTAGAATATAGATTCACTCATTTTATTCCGTATGTAGTCCCCTAGTCAAATCTCTAAAAAGATTTATATTTAGGAACGGAGGGAGTACATCGAGAGAAGACCATTACAAATGAAACTAAAGGTAATGAACTGCAAGTTTTAGAGAAGCTGCAAAAACAAAGTCAAACATGAAAGTGTGTCCGCAGGCAGATGACTCTAAGCATCAGAAAATGACAGACAATTGTGTGCTGATTGCAGCTGCAATAAACATCAGGAACACAAAGTAAGAAAAGGTGAAGGTTACAGTTTCACTGTTTTCATGTTCTTGCAAAGCATGCTTCATCCCTGGTTACATTTATACTGTAAGATAAGTAAATGAGAGACAGAGAGAGCGGACTCTCAGGAAGGGTTTTGGGGATGGCACCATGACAGTACCTTGAAAATAATGAGACGGTAAAGGTGGCTGGCTTTCACAGTATCATGAAGCTCTTCCAATAATCTTGCATAGTTAAACAATGTGGTGACTTTATCGCAGGGTAATTCAAGAGGTATGTTTTCTTCAAGTTGGTGAAACAAACTCTGATCCCTGTATTGCACACTCCAGTTTACCATGGAACTACCAGCAGTCCCATCCATAATTGAAACCCAGATACCGTCCCCTAGAGCTTCCTTAAAACTTTGCTCAGCCAACTGAAAGCATGAACAAAAGAGGTACTGTCAGGCATACATGAAAATGTAATACAATGTTATATGTATAACAGTAAACAGACCTCGAACTCTGCCTTCTCAAAATAAAGAAGTCCAATTCCATTGAGCAATTCAACTGGTACTTTCTCTCCTGCCTTCCTTAGGAGAATACATGCCTGAGAAATGCCAGATAATATTATGTATTATAAAGAGAACATCCACCTTACTCCCCTGAAGTATCAAACTTTGTCCATTTAATAATTAATAGTATTGATCCTCTAAGCTTCCTATTGATCGACTTAACAACCTCATGTTTCAGTACCGATTATGTTACCAGTCAAACCTGATGTGCCTGCGAAATGCTAGATAAGATTACAACTTATAAGAAGTAGATTAGGAGCTCCCTTGAAGTATCGAATGGTGTCCATTTAATCTTCTTTAATCCGCCAAACTTTCTATTGATCGACTCGACAAACCCATTTTTCAGTACTAGTTCAATAACCAATCCAACCTGGTTTTGCTTAGCCGGATTGATAGCGTGGACGGTGGTATTGCCACATTGGCTGGCATAACACCTGGTTCAACCACTTTTAAGCACAAAATAGATACTGACATCATCAAATCTCCACATCCTCTTCCTACCCCGTCTCCACCCGAGCCACGTAAAAGGAAGACAGAGGGAGGATATGTAGAATATGATAGCAGCATCCATTTGTGGTGGACGGTGGCAAAACCAAGATATGCCAGATGAGGTGGCACAGTATTAGGAGTTCAAGGGATTATGTGAGCCCAAAAGGAGTTTAGGAAGCTAAGCAGACAAACCCAATGCTTCTGGGGAGTAAAATATGTTTTCCTTTTAATAATAAAAGAAAAATACACATGCATTTGATCAACAAAGTAGTTAACATGGAGCAACAAACATAATGCAGCAAACATTTGCCACACCAATAAGATGATCATAGCCAGAATGTCTGCCTTAGCTAACCTAGCATCGCCAACTTGTGCAACTGATGCATGATCTGCCATGCCAATATGCAAATCATGGTCAAATAATCCACTTTAGATAACCTATAATCACCAACCCAAACAACCAAGTACATGGTTTTTCATGCTGCAAACCAATTTCAAAGTTTGAAGAGCATGTGCCAATTCTGCCAAAATTGACACTAGAGAGTAGGTGGTGCAGCACAATAGAACAACTCAACTTTTAGGAGAAAGCCGGTTTCAACTCCACAGCCAATACACTGGTAATGTAGCATTGTAGCGGAAGAAGAACCTAAGCTGATAGAGTGATGAAGCCTATAATTAAATGAATCCACATTCTGTAGTGTTAACGTTTGTTTTTTATATTAATCATACATTTGTGGATCATATATTCCAAGAAACAAAGTTCAGTGAATAATCCTAATTCGGAAACATGTACACAAGTTTGATAGAAGGGGGGAAACAGCATTTGGCGCTGGTCAACAGAATAAACATACACTCCCTCTGTTCCTAAATATAAGTATTTTTAGAGATTTCAATACGGACTACATACAGATGTATACAGACATATTTTAGAGTGTAGATTCATCCATTTTGCTCCGTATGTAGTTCATATTGAAATCTTTAAAAGGACTTATATTTAGAAACGGAGGAAGTAGCTAGTTAAAGAGCCTTACTGTCTTTAAGTATTCCATGGCAGCAGCCCAATCAGATTCTACCAACAATTCACCAAGTTCAACAAATGCCTGCATAGTGAATTAATCAACAAGATTGTATGCAAAAACAAGCATTGGGACTACAACATCAGATATATGACCAGACCATGTGTTGAATAATGGAACAGAGGTAGTACAGGAAGATGGGGTTCTTAAATAATCCTCCAAACTTCACATAAGTACATGATCAAATATCAAAAAGGAGCAGAAGTTTAGATCACTTGACTCCAGTTAACCTTTTACGTGATGCTTTAGGTTGTGTTTATTTGGGCTTCGTAGGGCCTTTGGCTTTTCCAAAGCACCTGCTTTGCAAGGCAACGAGAGATAGCACCTCCCCCGGGGGGTGCTTGCTTCCCGAGCTTCTTCACTTAAAAACGAAGCGGCATATGTCTTTGCCACTAATATTTGGCTTGAATACAGCACAGATGCCACTGAGCCCCCTGCCTCTCCATCTTTCTCTGTTGTTGCATTAACCGAGCGTGGACACAGAAAGAACACGAAAAGCTAGGAACCCTCGTCCCACCGCCGCGCGGCCAAGCTCCTCCCTGTTTATTTATTTATTGCTATAGTGTGCATCGCTGGCTGCAGCTATGTTATGTATATGATCGCTGGGTGCTGCTATTTATCTGCTGCTGATCCTGTGATGCATGTTTTGTTGTCGTAATAAACCGAAGAACAAGAATTTGTGTTAGATGTTGCTCTTGTGATGCATTATGGGGGTGTTTGGTTGGGCTGTGGGAAACCAGCTTATGGATGTGGGCTGTCTGTTGTGGAGAAGCAGCTGTGGACTGTCTGTTGTGGGAGCATTGTAGGTCGTCTGGCGAGCTGGTTGTTAGACTGAGCTAATTGAGGCATTTGTTTGAATATTGTAGCGTGATGGTATAAGCTAAAAGCACATAAATAAGTGGTTGGTTCGGCTTTTGGCTTATCGATACCACACGACACTTGTACATTGATATTGTGATGTGCGACCATTAGTAGCTGTGATGTTAAATTTGTTGAGTACATCGGTTCTGTTCTTGTCTGGCAAGTACAACAGAGATCTCAAGTGAATATCAAGAGAGGGTTTTGTTTGTGATGGCCATAACCAGAAACTCAGCATGAGCATGCATCTGTTTCATGCGATACATTGGAATCTGAGTGCATGAAGACGCATGACTTTCTTGCAAACAAGCACTAGACAGAAAGAGACATTTATTTTTGCTTAATATCCTAACACACTGCAAATAACTTCTCCACACGAACCACGCCTTTTACTTCTCGACAAGGGAAGAAAGACGAACAATATCTACAAATTTGCATGACCTGATAATAACTGCTGCTATAAATTCCATATTTCATCTAATCATCGAACAACAGGACATCTTTAGAGGAATTATTAGTTAGGACAAGTAGAGTGTGCTTTTTGTGAATCAAATTCAAACTGAAAATTTTCCTTTAGCCTACGAGCTGCAATAAAGGTGTGCCCGTGTCATCTATAATTTAATTTAGCATGCCCAACTATTAATGAAGTTTCCTAGGTCCAGACATTCTAGTTCACATATACATCCAAGATTGGCATTCCTGATTCTTAATCATCAATATCGCAACATCCAAGTGAATACAAATTCAGTTAGTGTAGTGTTTTTGTGGTATGAACAGGCAACAATGATACAATTGTACAAAATCGATGAATTGGTGGTTTAAAAATTATTCACTAGAAAGGAGAAAGAGACGAATGACTACCTGGTGATCTTTTGGATCAATCCGTGTAACTTTCTTAAAGGTCTCTATGGCTTTGTCATTCTCACCCAAATTTGAATAGATGTTCCCAATAGCCTAGCACAAGCAACATAAATCATTTCATTCATAATCAAATGGAATGCATTGGAACGATGAACGGAAGCATTTGATTAGAAACACATCTCACCTTCAAACTTTCACAATTTTCAGGGTGTACCTCCAGCACTTTCTCAAAGCTAGCTAAGGAACGTTTGAAGTCACCAAATTTTAATTGTATTTGACCAAGGCCTGGTTCAGATCACGAGTGTCACAAAACAGCAACAAAGTACACAATAAAATATTCTAAAATAAAAAATAAGCATTTGGGGAATCAACCAAAAGTTCAAATAAGCACTTGAGCAATTATACTACCGAGGTATTAGACCCTATTGGGGTCAGATGAGGGTGAGTTCCCTATCCCAGTTATCAGAGCCTTACCCTACCCGAGTTACAGTATTGTATCAAGGTTCCCAACAGAAATAGTTAGGGCACAGGAAACAAAGCATGTAGTTTATCAGTTGATGCTGGACGCACACCTATGCACTGATAAGATAACTGACAACAATAGAGGGACAAACCACGCAAGCAGCAACCAAACTTTTTAAGCTAAATATCTATGTGGTATAGTTTTTATGGCATAATGCATTGTATAGATACGACCTAACTTAAGATAACAGCAAATTAAATCACAACACTAACTTAGTATGGCAGCATGCCAGCATATAATAACTTACAGCCACTAGCAGATTAAACCAAAGAACAGAATCTAACCTAGTACCTCTGTTTATAAAGCGTCCTGCTTCAGACGATTAAGCGTCAAGGCGCCCTAGCAGCACTTTAGATATTTGCCCGCTTTAGGCGCTTAGGTGTCGCTTAAGCATTAGAGCGGGTGGTGCTCGCTTTACCGCTTTGTAAACCATGCCTAGTACATAGTATAACATCTTTCAAGCACACAGAAAAGAACTGCATAAAATGAAAGAGAAAAGATGATGCAAAGCCCTCCCCCCTCTCACTCCCTCCCTCCCCCCCCCCCCCCTCTCTTAATAACTATGTGGTGCTGGCTTAAAAACTATGAAACGTGGTGCTCTGACAGAGAACTAATTGCAAGACACAAAGCATATTAGAATACAGCGGAAGACCAGAACTAGCAAATCAGTGTGGCCTTTAGACATTATTAGCATATAAACTGTCCTGACTCACCATTTGTACTATCTTTAAGAAACAACATTTTGACATTTCAAGTGGCTTTTACCCGAATATCAGCATTTGTTGCTGGAGCGATCTACATACTATACACCTCTCCCTCTCCACCTCCCCCTTCCCTTCCACCTTATTAAAAATATCCCTATATTATTAGCCCAACAGTGGAGTTAACTTGCAAGGATTTGGGTGGTTTCTGACCATAGCAATGTATGAGTATTTAAATAGTACTTCATCTACTTGAAACATGGAGGTCAATAAATGCTAAAAACTGCATACCAGAACAATGTCATGAAATAAATAAAAAGGAACAAAAGTGAATTAGAACAAGAAACTCACCAACAAATGGCAACACAAAGTCTTGCGGTTTATTGACTTCTTTGACAGATGCTATATAATACCGTCCAGCGGTCTCAAAATCACCCTGAATTCAGTTAAATAATCAAAAATACATCACATATTCAGGGTTGTAGACTAGACTCTCAACAAGGAAATCCAAAGTGTCAGCACAGAGAACAAGTAAAATAATACCCAACTAATTCAATGGGTATATGAATGGGGTACATCACCTTACTATGGTATGATCTGGCTAGATTATAGTAGGATTGTGATTTCAGTAGTACATGACTGCTTGAAGACAGAGCAGTCTCACTCAGTTGCTCAACCACAAAATGCTGGCCAGTAAAGAAATAATGGTTGGCCAGGTGGTTGAGTGCCAAAGTGCAATAAGGATAAATTTCAAAGGCTCTTCTCATTTTCTCCATCCCACTGCGAATTTCACCAGCTATAGCAAAGTTGCAATACTTAGAAAATAATCAGAAAAAAATGTGAGAAGGAAATTTCTTGTCTGTCAAGAGCATTTACCTTCATTTGTTTGCAAGTCCATGATCGCGAGTGCTACTAGCGCATCAAAGTTTTCAGGGTCCAACTGTGAAGTGAGTGTAAGTGAATAAAGGCATGAATTCAACTTAAGAGATAATTATTCAGATAAAATACTTGCCTGTAAAACTCGATCAAAAGCTTGTCGAGCCCTGTCTAGCTGGCCAAGTTTGTATCGACAAAAAGCTATACCAAGCCTTACAGCAGCAGGACAATCTGCATAGCCCCGCAGGGCTCTCTAGAAAGATGATTGAAATTTATAACATATACTGCAAAATCATGGAATTGTCAAAAGAACCTGAGCTGTCTCCAACCTTATAGAGTTCTAGTGAGTTCCTATAAAGTTCCAAAGCTTTCTTGTGTTGTTGTTCCGTATCACCCATCAGGAAATAAACAGAAGCCTGTACTGACAATATTTGTGACATGAAGATTAGAACAACTGATAAGAAATATGTCAAAAAATATTTGTTAACACATGCTTCTTTTTAGTTATTAGTTAGTCCCTACGTCTTTATCGATCATATGATAAGCATCAAAGCATAGGATAAACCATAAGAATTAACTTGGTCCAGTGAATGAGCAAGCATATGAAGGTTGCGGTTTCATTAGTATAATAGTATACAATTACAAAAGAGTAAAATACATGAGGTCCTAAAACTATGAGGGGTGTCAAGTTAATCCTACAACTTCAAAAGTGCAGATTCGGGTCCCAAAAATCTATTCTGTTCATCACAGATCCTAAGCAGCTCAGACCATGTTGGACCTGCTCACGTGGCAGGTTAACCGTCGCCACCTGACACAGGTCCCATCCGAAATAATTGAATGAAAGAACATTTTGCATAAACACCCTCGGTAGGCCTCTTCTTCTCACATGTAGTCCCTCTCTTCTCTTCCCCACACGCTCAGTCATGGTGGTAGGCAAAGGCCCTGTGTGGAGACGACGAGATGCTGGAAGCCTGTACACTGAATGCCTCGTCAGACAGGGCAGGCGAGAGGCAAGAAGGTTCTGGAGGAACTCAAGGAGAGAAGCATAAAACGAATCGTCATCTACGGCTATCCCCTAAATGTGAGCTCCGCGTCAATCCCGTCCATGAGCGGCGGACTGGGCGGGTGGGAGCGGAGCAGTGAGAAGGTCGTGGAGAACCCAAATGAGGAGAGAGGCGTAAAATGAATCGGTATTTTTCACTTAGTGGTAGCAAATTTTTGTAACTTCCTCCAACTCCGCTGATCGCGCTCCATGGATCCAGAAAATAGCAGCTCCACTGTTACGTACTACGGGTCAACTCAGATCCTAGCTCTCGGCTCTGCAGAGCTGGGCCGTTCAGTCCGGCTTCACACACGGAGTCAACGGAGCGCAGAGCTGGTAAGAATCCAAACGGGCCCTTACAATCTAGTATTAATACTAAAAGCAAACTGCGGTCATTCAAAAGTACAAATTATACTTGTTTAAACAAGCATTATAGAAACCTGAAGAAAATTACCTGACCAAGAAGGGCTGGGAAATTATCCCCATCATCATCCAAAACAATCTTGAATGAGTCAGATGCCATTTGCAACTCACCCTTGGCCACACAGAGTTGACCTAGATAGCAACGTCAATAATTAAAATGTTAAAAGCCATACTCCTCTAGTCGGAACAGCAACATGACAAAGCACTTTGCTGGTAAATAAAGTGCCCCCTTTTAGTCCAGTACTCCTAGGTTCTAGAGAGCAGTTGTATGATCTTCTCTATGTCTAATAAACCAGTAAGAGAAATCAACACTTACATAATACATAGCAGACGCAACAAATAAAACCAAGGATGTAAAAATGAATAAACTGCATGACTGTAACACCCAAAGAACACCCAACCAAGCAACGATTAGGCTTTCATCCATGCTTCATCTGAAGAGGTTAACCATGTGGGTTTGGATCATTGCTAAGCATTACAAGCTATTTGTAACAGAAATTCAACTAGCCACATGGAACTAGCCGCCAGACTACCAGGCCTCACTGGGCCCATGGCATCACAGTTTAGATATGCTATATAACTTTCACAAACACATTGCTGATCTTGTGTTAATCAAATTTACAATGTTCTGGTGAACTAACGAACACAAAACACTCATTCTTTCTGCTTATCACAAACTAGACAGGCAGAGTTATATAATGTCTTGTAGCATGTCTTTGATTCTGAAATTGATTGTCTATGATAGAGAAGTTACAAACAAATACAACAAATCATTCAACATAAACAGAAATATCAAACTATCAGATGCCAAAAATTCAAACAGTCACTTCAACCAAAATGATGCTACACTTAACTGAATGAAGTGCTACGCAAACCATAACCAAAGATGAAAATGTGTTACAAAGAGATGCACATAACAGTCGCTAAACTATAAACCACAACTGAAATGTTCTAAAGTGGTATAACCTCTTCCAATCCATGTAGACGGTTCAGTTTCATCTATCCTCGACGCTCTATTGTAGTACTGAGTTGCGTCTTTGAAATGCGCTTCCTTCTGTGGTGCTCTCTCAGCCTTTCCCAAGAAAGTATGAAAAGCACCCAAAGCATTAAGGATGGCTATCCGCTCATACTTCACATCGGCATAATAATCATCAATTTCTGCAGAGAAGAGGGAATGATTCAACAACAGAAGATTTATATAGAAATTTAAAGAAACAATGAGAAAATGAACTAGTGTTGTATAATCTATTATTTTTCGGATCATAAATTATTGCGCAGGATAATGATAAGAATTATAATGTAAATTCACCTGGTCCGGATCCTTCCTCTAAAATCTGTCGGAACTGCTCGATCTTTCCTTGCTTGAAGTATTCTCTCTGTGGCAATAATTTTCAGAGGTAAATAAGAAACATCCGGACATTTTCCTCAATACTAAAAAAGGTTAGCTCGATTTCACAAGAAAACTACCTATAAAATTACAAGACAGGGTATCTGCAAGTATAGTAAGTTTCACCATGAGACTAGAGCGTAGATAAAATGCAGGTCACGAGTGTGAGGACTGAGATTTGGGGAATGAAACTCTGGCACAGCTTCTCCTCTTCTTCAGATCTTCCACTCAAACTACCCGTCCAAACAAATCAGGACGACACCCTCACTGCCAAAACGTCGCTAGCACCACCCCTGGCCGAAACAGCTCGGGTTGAACAACCAGGGCAGAGCAGAGAACGGAATGACAGGCGCACGCACACGCACACGCACATTTGAAAAATCCCACCAAAATCGGTCAAACCCTCGGAAAGCCCACCTTGAAGCTGAAAAGGGTCGCATCAGCGGGGCGAGGGTCCGCCAGAACCGTAGCCGTAGAAGTTCCTCTATACACACCGCCGACGACCTAGACCTAGACCTAGACCTAGGAGAGATTGCAGGGGAAGCTTGGAGTCCTGAGAGCGAGGGAACCTACCGCGATGATGAGCCAGAGGTGGAGCGGGGCTTGCTCCGCCTTGAGGATGTCGAGGATGTCGGAGGCGTCGGTGGGGAGCAGGTCCAGCGCCACCCGCACCTCCTCCTCCGTCCCCTGCACCGGTATGTACACGCTCGCCATCCCGCCGTCGCTCCCTTCCCTTCCCTTCCCTTCCCTTCGCCGCCGCCCAAAGGGAGAGAAAATCGTGGTATAAATGACAGGAGAATAGGAGCAGACGGGAAGCGCTATGTCTCGCTTCTAGCGAGACCTAGCCTGCTGTCGCGTAAGGCGACTCCATAAATGGACCGGCCCATACGCGAGGGAGGCCACGGGCTCGTTTTTTTCTATGTGTTTTTTTACTTTTTTCTTTTTTTTTTCTTTATACTTCGATACAATTTAAATAAATATATTAAGAAATCATTTTAGATAAAACAATTAGAAAATATGTTAACCAAGCATATGGACAAAATGTCTATAAAAAATCATGTATACAGAAAATATACAATGTGTGTGAAAAAAGTTGATTGTGTATTTTAAAAATAATATTAATCAAGCATTTGAAGAAATGTTGAACAAATATTTGAAAAAAATTACTTAAACATTTGAAAAATGTTAAATATTTATATAAAAAAGCTGACCATGTATTTAAAAAATGTTAATCAAGCATTTGAAAAATGTAAATATGTATAGAAAAATAATTAACATGTACTTCCTCGTCTCAAAATAAGTGTCATAAATTTACTACTAAGTTAGCATAAATTTTATACTAAAGTAGCGACACTTATTTTGGGACGGAGGGGGTATTTGAGGAAAATGATCAAGCATTTGAAAATTGTTAAATGTGTATAGGAAAGCCTTTGACCATGTATTCAAAATGCTCTTTGCAAAGGTCACTACATCCTCTCTTCACTTGTTGTAATTTTGGAGTTTTTTTTTCATAGATTAGTTTATTCTAAATATTTTATCACTTAAACCATGCGTTCAAATCTCGAACCATTTTTATCGTTGGATTCCTCACGTCGAGACTTTCAAGACTACATTTTTTTCATGAAGAGACCCAAACCGAAAGCATGTCTTTTTAACTTTTCCCCTTTTCGATGAGGCACAATTGTGCCTCTCACAAAAGCAAATCTGTGTCTCCTTCGAAAGAAGAAAAACATGTTATTTTTTAATTTTCGAAAGGCACATCACGGAAGCAAATCGGTGGCCGCACGAGAAGTAAATATGCCCCTCTCACGAAAAAAACACTTTTTCCCCTTTTTTACGAGACACTCGGAGAAAGAAATTTGTGTATTCACGAGAAGTAAATATGTACCTCCCACAGAAGAAGAAGAAAGAAAGAAAACATGTTTTTCCTTTTTGTTAGGGCATATTTCTCCCTAAGTGGTTTTGGTGATTGATGACAATGTGTGTGCGGACTAATTGTGTGCATTGAGCATTTCAGATAATTCATGACTAGGCACAAGACGATTCGGTGCCCCTCCGAGTCTTTCAAAAACGGTTGCTTTCTGATACGTCCATTTTGCATCATGCTTTATGTTGATATTTATCGCTTTATGGGCTGTTATATTACCTTGTGGTACCATACTTATGCCTTTTCTCTCATATTTTGCAGGGTTTATTTGAAGAGGGAGAATACCGGCAGCTGGAATTCTGGACTGGAAAAGGAGCAAGTCTGAGTCCTTTATTCTGCACAACTCCAAATGCCCTGAAAATCAACGTGGAATTTTTTGGGAATATATAAAAAATACTGGACGAAAGAAGTACCAGAGGGGAGCTACCAGGGCCCCACAAGCCTGGTAGCCGCCACCCCCCTGGTGGCGGCTACAGGGCTTGTGGGCTCCCTGACGGCACACTGGTCCCCCCTCTTTTGCTATATGAAGGGTTTCGTTTCAGAAAAAATCAAGGTGGAGCTTTTTCGTGGATTCTCCGCCACCACGAGGCGGAACTTGAGCAGATCCAATCTAGAGCTCCGGCAGGACGATCCTGCCGGGGAAACTTCCCTCCCGGAGGGGGAAATCGTCGCCTTCGTCATCACCAACACTCCTCTCGTCGGAGGGGAGGCATCTTCATCAACATCTTCATCAGCACCATCTCCTCTCCAATTCCTAGTTCATCTCTTGTAACCAATCTCCGTCTGGCGACTCCGATTGGTACTTGTAAGGTTGCTAGTAGTGTTGATTAATCTTTGTAGTTGATGCTAGTTGGATTACTTGGTGGAAGAGTTTATGTTCAGATCCTTGATGCTATTCATTACACCTCTGATCATGATTATGATTATGCTTTGTGAGTAGTTACTTTTGTTCCTGAGGACATGGGATAAGTCATGCTGATAATAGTCATGTGAATTTGGTATTCGTTCGGTATTTTGATATGATGTATGTTGTTTTTCCTCTAGTGGTGTTATCGAAAGGACTACGATTGATCCCCTATACTTGTGGGTCATCACTTTCTATGTTTCTCTCTGGTGGATTTGAGTCGTAGGAAACCCGTACTATTAAGAGGGGGTCCGCTTCGGAAAGGTTTCGGTGGAATCAACAGATACACATTTCCATTGCACCACCTTTCCCTTGCTTCAATGGAGCTCCAACATGTTTTTACCTGTCTGTGCAAAAGGGCCAGCGGTAGTACCGCTCTCTGGGCGGTAGTAGTTTTTTACTACAGCTCCGACGGACTTTTTGCGCATCCTTTTGCCTCGGCAGTGGTAGGCACGGTAGTAGTTTTTTACTACCGTGTGGTAGTACCGCTATTAGCAGCGGTAGCACCGCTCTGCTAGTGCTGTGAGTGAGGGGTAACCGTTGGATTTTTTTTCACTATATAAAGAGGTCTTCTTCCTCAGGAAGCTCACCCTTTACGTCCCCAAGCTCCATTGTTACTCCAAAGCTCATTCTCGCCCGATATCTCTCCTTAGCCAGTCAAACTTGTTGATTTCCTAGGGATTGGTTGAGAAGGGCCTGATCTACACTTCCACCAAGAGATATTTGATTCCCCACACTAATCCCTTGCAGATCTTGTTACTCTTGGATGTTTGAGCACCCTAACGGTTGAGGTCTCCTCGGAGCCACATTCCATTGTGGTAAAGCTTCGTGGTCTTGTTGGGAGCCTCCAAGCTTTGTGTGGAGATTGCCCCAACCTTGTTTGTAAAGGTACGGTCGCCGCCTTCAAGGACACCAATAGTGTAATCACGACATCTCGCGTTGTGTGAGGCTGTGAGGAGAATACGATGGCCCTAGTGGATTCTTGGGGAGCATTGTGTTGGAATTATGCCCTAGAGGCAATAATAAATATAGTTATTATTATAATTCCTGTATCAAGATAATCATTTATTATCCATGCTATAATTGTATTGAATGAAGACTCATTTACATGTGTGGATACATAGACAAAACACTGTCCCTAGCAAGCCTCTAGTTGGCTAGCCAGTTGATCAAAGATAGTCTTCTGATTATGAACAAGGTGTTGTTGCTTGATAACTGGATCACGTCATTAGGAGAATCACGTGATGGACTAGACCCAAACTAATAGACGTAGCATGTTGATTGTGTCATTTTGTTGCTACTGTTTTCTGCGTGTCAAGTATTTGTTCCTATGACCATGAGATCATATAACTCACTAACACCGGAGGAATACTTTGTGCGCATCAAACATCGCAACGTAACTGGGTGACTATAAAGATGCTCTACAGGTATCTCCGAAGGTGTTCGTTGAGTTAGTATGGATCAAGACTCGGATTTTTCACTCCGTGTGACGGAGAGGTATCTCGGGGCCCACTCGGTAATACAACATCACACACAAGCCTTGCAAGCAATGTAACTTAGTGTAAGTTGCGGGATCTTGTATTACGGAACGAGTAAAGAGACTTGTCGGTAAACGAGATTGAAATAGGTATGCGGATACTGACGATCGAATCTCGGGCAAGTAACATACCGAAGGACAAAGGGAATGACATGCGGGATTGTATGAATCCTTGGCACTGAGGTTCAAACGATAAGATCTTCGTAGAATATGTAGGATCCAATATGGTCATCCAGGTCCCGCTATTGGATATTGACCGAGGAGTCTCTCGGGTCATGTCTACATAGTTCTCGAACCCGCAGGATCTGCACACTTAAGGTTCGACGTTGTTTTATGCGTATTTGAGTTATATGGTTGGTTACCGAATGTTGTTCGGAGTCCCGGATGAGATCACGGACGTCACGAGGGTTTCCGGAATGGTCCGGAAACGAAGATTGATATATAGGATGACCTCATTTGATTACCGGAAAGTTTTCGGAGTTACCGGAAATGTACCGGGAATGACGAATGGGTTCCGGGAGTTCACCGGGGGGGGCAACCCACCCCGGGGAAGCCCATAGGCCTTGAGGGTGGCGCACCAGCCCTTAGTGGGCTGGTGGGACAGCCCAAAATGGCCCTATGCGCATTGGAAGAAAAATCAAAGAGAAAAGAAAAAAAAGGAGGAGGTGGGAAAGGAAAGAAGGACTCCACCCACCAAACCAAGTAGGACTCGGTTTGGGGGGGAGTCCTTCCCCCCTTTGGCTCGGCCGACCCCCTTGGGGCTCCTTGAGCCCCAAGGCAAGGTCCCCCCTCTCCCACCTATATATACGGAGTTTTTAGGGCTGATTTGAGACGACTTTTCCACGGCAGCCCGACCACATACCTCCACGGTTTTTCCTCTAGATCGCGTTTCTGCGGAGCTCGGGCGGAGCCCTGCTGAGACGAGATCATCACCAACCTCCGGAGCGCCATCACGCTGCTGGAGAACTCTTCTACCTCTCCGTCTCTCTTGCTGGATCAAGAAGGCCGAGATCATCGTCGAGCTGTACGTGTGCTGAACGCGGAGGTGTCGTCCGTTCGGTGCTAGATCGTGGGACAGATCGCGGGATAGTTCGCGGGGCGGATCGAGGGACGTGAGGACGTTCCACTACATCAACCGCGTTCACTAACGCTTCTGCTGTACGGTCTACAAGGGTACGTAGATCACACATCCCCTCTCGTAGATGGACATCACCATGATAGGTCTTCGTGCGCGTAGGAAATTTTTTGTTTCCCATGCGACGTTCCCCAACAGTGGCATCATGAGCTAGGTTCATGCGTAGATGTCTTCTCGAGTAGAACGCAAAAGTTTTTGTGGGCGGTGATGTGCGTTTTGCTGCCCTCCTTAGTCTTTTCTTGATTCCGCGGTATTGTTGGATTGAAGCGGCTTGGACCGACATTACTCGTACGCTTACGAGAAACTGGTTTCATCGCTACGAGTAACCCCGTTGCTCAAAGATGACTGGCAAGTGTCGGTTTCTCCAACTTTAGTTGAATCTGATTTGACCGAGGAGGTCCTTGGATGAGGTTAAATAGCAACTCATATATCTCCGTTGTGGTGTTTGCGTAAGTAAGATGCGATCCTACTAGATACCCGTGGTCACCACGTAAAACATGAAACAACAAAATTAGAGGACGTCTAACTTGTTTTTGCAGGGTATGCTTGTGATGTGATATGGCCAACGATGTGATGTGATATATTGGATGTATGAGATGATCATGTTGTAATAGATAATATCGACTTGCATGTCGATGGTACGGCAACCGGCAGGAGCCATAGGGTTGTCTTTATACTAGCGTTTGTGCTTGCAGATGCGTTTACTATTTTGCTAGGATGTAGCTTTAGTAGTAATAGCATGAGTAGCACGACAACCCCGATGGCGACACGTTGATGGAGATCATGGTGCGGCGCCGGTGACAAGAAGATCGTGCCGGTGCTTTGGTGATGGAGATCAAGAAGCACGTGATGATGGCCATATCATGTCACTTATGAATTGCATGTGATGTTAATCCTTTTATGCACCTTATTTTGCTTAGAACAACGGTAGCATTATGAGGTGATCTCTCACTAAAATTTCAAGACGAAATTGTGTTCTCCCCGACTGTGCACCGTTGCTACAGTTCGTCGTTTCGAGACACCACGTGATGATCGGGTGTGATAGACTCAACGTTCACATACAACGGGTGCAAAACAGTTGCGCACGCGGAACACTCGGGTTAAGCTTGACGAGCCTAGCATGTGCAGACATGGCCTCGGAACACATGAGACCGAAAGGTCGATCATGAATCATATAGATGATATGATTAGCATAGGGATGCTTACCACTGAAACTATACTCAACTCACGTGATGATCGGACTTGACCTAGTGTAAGTGGATCATGAACCACTCAAATGACTAGAGAGATGAACTTTTTGAGTGGGAGTTTAGCGAATAATTTGATTAAGTTAAACTCTAATTATCTTGAACATAGTCTAAGTCCACTTTGAATATATTTGTGTTGTAGATCATGGCTCACGCGACAGTCACCCTGAATTTTAATACGTTCCTAGAGAAAGCTAAGTTGAAAGATGATGGAAGCAACTTTGTAGACTGGGCTCGTAATCTTAAGCTAATCTTACAAGCTCGGAAGAAGGATTATGTCCTTAATGCTGCGCTAGGAGATGAACCACCCGCTACGGCTGATCAGGATGTTAAGAACGCTTGGTTAGCACGTAAGGAGGACTACTCAGTAGTTCAATGTCCAGTCTTGTATGGCTTAGAACCGGGACTTCAACGTCGCTTTGAGCGTCATGGAGCATTTGAGATGTTCCAGGAGTTGAAGTTTATCTTTCAGAAGAACGCCCGGATCGAGAGGTATGAGACCTCCGATAAATTCTATGCTTGCAAGATGGAGGAGAACTCGTCTGTCAGTGAACATGTGCTCAAAATGTCTGCGTACTCAAACCGTCTAGCTGAGCTGGGGATTGAACTCCCGCAAGAGGCTATCACTGACAGAATCCTTCAATCACTGCCGCCATGCTATAAAGGCTTTGTGTTGAACTACAACATGCAAGGGATGAACAAGTCACCCGGCGAGTTGTTTGCGATGCTGAAAGTCGCAGAGTCTGAACTCCGTAAAGAGCATCAAGCGTTGATGGTGAATAAGGCCACTAGTTTCAAGAGAAACGGCAAAGGCAAGAAGGGTAATTCAAAGAAGAGCGGCAAGCCTGTTGCCAATCCGACGAAGAAACCCAAAGCTGGACCTAAGCCTGAAACAGAGTGTTACTATTGCAAGGGTATGGGTCACTGGAAGCGCAATTGCCCCAAGTATCTGGCAGATAAGAAGGCGGCCAAAGAAAAATCTGGTATATTTGATATACATGTTATTGATGTGTACTTAACCGGCTCTCGTAGTAGTGCCTGGGTATTCGATACCGGTTCTGTTGCTCATATTTGCAACTCGAAACAGAACTGCGGAATAGACGAAGGCTGGCGAAAGATGAAGTGACGATGCGCGTAGGAAATGGTTCCAAGGTTGATGCAATCGCCGTCGGCACAGTTTCACTTCAGTTACCATCAGGATTAGTTATGAACTTTAATCATTGTTATTTAGTGCCTGCGTTGAGCATGAACATTATATCTGGATCTTGTTTATTGCGAGACGGTTACTCTTTTAAGTCAGAGAATAATGGTTGTTCTATTTCTATGAGTAACATCTTTTATGGTCATGCACCCAATGTGAGAGGATTGGTCATATTGAATCTTGATAGCGATACATACATACATAACATTGAGACCAAAAGAGTTAGAGTTAACAATGATAGCGCCATATTTTTGTGGCACTGCCGCTTAGGTCATATTGGTGTAAAGCGCATGAAGAAACTCCATGCCGATGGACTTTTGGAGTCACTTGACTTTGATTCACTTGACACGTGCGAACCATGCCTCATGGGCAAGATGACTAAAACTCCGTTCTCTGGAACAATGGAGCGTGCAAGTGACTTGTTGGAAATCATACATACCGATGTGTGTGGTCCGATGAGCGTAGAGGCACGCGGCGGATATCGTTATTTTCTCACCTTCACTCATGATTTGAGTAGATATGGTTATGTCTACTTAATGAAGCACAACTCTGAAACATTTGAAAAGTTCAAGCAATTTCAGAGTGAAGTTGAAAATCATCGTAACAAGAAGATCAATTTCCTACGGTCTGATCGTGGGGGTGAATATCTGAGTTTCGAGTTTGGTGCTCACTTAAGACAATGTGGAATTGTTTCACAGTTGACACGGCCTGGAACACCACAGCGTAATGGTGTGTCCGAACGTCATAATCGTACTTTATTAGAGATGGTGCGATCTATGATGTCTCTTACCGATTTGCCGTTATCGTTTTGGGGTTATGCATTAGAAACAGCTGCATTCACTTTAAATAGGGCACCATCAAAATCCGTTGAGACGACACCATACGAACTGTGGTATTGTTGGAATTATGCCCTAGAGGCAATAATAAATATAGTTATTATTATGATTCCTGTATCAAGATAATCGTTTATTATCCATGCTATAATTGTATTGAATGAAGACTCATTTACATGTGTGGATACACAGACAAAACACTGTCCCTAGCAAGCCTCTAGTTGGCTAGCCAGTTGATCAAAGATAGTCAGTGTCTTCTGATTATGAACAAGGTGTTGTTGCTTGATAACTGGATCACGTCATTAGGAGAATCACGTGATGGACTAGACCCAAACTAATAGACGTAGCATGTGGATCGTGTCATTTTGTTGCTACTGTTTTCTGCGTGTCAAGTATTTGTTCCTATGACCATGAGATCATATAACTCACTCACACCGGAGGAATACTTTGTGTGTATCAAACGTCGCAACGTAACTGGGTGACTATAAAGATACTCTACAGGTATCTCCGAAGGTGTTAGTTGAGTTAGTATGGATCAAGACTGGGATTTGTCACTCCGTGTGACGGAGAGGTATCTCGGGGCCCACTCGGTAAAACAACATCACACACAAGCCTTGCAAGCAATGTGACTTAGTGTAAGTTATGGGATCTTGTATTACGGAACGAGTAAAGAGACTTGCCGGTAAACGAGATTGAAATAGGTATGCGGATACTAACGGATCGAATCTCGGGCAAGTAACATACCGAAGGACAAAGGGAATGACATACGGGATTATATGAATCCTTGACACTGAGGTTCAAACGATAAGATCTTCGTAGAATATGCAGGATCCAATATGGGCATCCAGGTCCCAATATTGGATATTGACCGAGGAGTCTCTCGGGTCATGTCTACATAGTTCTCGAACCCGCAGGGTCTGCACACTTAAGGTTCGATGTTGTTTTATGCGTATTTGAGTTATATGGTTGGTTACCGAATGTTGCTCGGAGTCCCGGATGAGATCACGGACGTCACGAGGGTTTCCGGAATGGTCCGGAAATGAAGATTGATATATAGGATGACCTCATTTGATTACCGGAATGTTTTCGGAGTTACCGGGAATGTACCGGGAATGACGAATGGGTTCCGGGAGTTCACCGGGGGGGCAACCTACCCCGGGGAAGCCCATAGGCCTTGAGGGTGGCGCACCAGCCCTTAGTGGGCTGGTGGGACAGCCCAAAAGGGCCCTATGCGCATTGGAAGAAAAATCAAAGAGAAAAAAAAAGGAGGAGGTGGGAAGGGAAGGAAGGACTCCCACCCACCAAACCAAGTCCAACTCGGTTTGGGGGGGGAGACCTTCCCCCCTTGGCTCGGCCGACCCCCTTGGGGCTCCTTGAGCCCCAAGGCAAGGTCCCCTCTCTCCCACCTATATATACGGAGGTTTTAGGGCTGATTTGAGACGACTTTTCCACGGCAGCCCGACCACATACCTCCACGGTTTTTCCTCTAGATCGCGTTTCTGCGGAGCTCGGGCGGAGCCCTGCTGAGACAAGGTCATCACCAACCTCCGGAGCACCGTCACGCTGCCGGAGAACTCTTCTACCTCTCCGTCTCTCTTGCTGGATCAAGAAGGCCGAGATCATCGTCAGCTGTACGTGTGCTGAACGCGGAGGTGCCGTCCGTTCGGTACTAGATCGTGGGACTGATCGCGGGATTGTTCGCGGGGCGGATCGAGGGACGTGAGGACGTTCCACTACATCAACCGCGTTCACTAATGCTTCTGTTGTACGGTCTACAAGGGTACATAGATCACTCATCCCCTCTCGTAGATGGACATCACCATGATAGGTCTTCGTGCGCGTAGGAAATTTTTTGTTTCCCATGCGACGTTCCCCAACAGTGGCATCATGAGCTAGGTTCATGCGTAGATGTCTTCTCGAGTAGAACACAAAAGTTTTTGTGGGTGGTGATGCGTTTTGCTGCCCTCCTTAGTCTTTTCTTGATTCCGCGGTATTGTTGGATTGAAGCGGCTTGGACCGACATTACTCGTACGCTTACGAGAGACTGGTTTCATCGCTACGAGTAACCCCGTTGCTCAAAGATGACTGGCAAGTGTCAGTTTCTCCAACTTTAGTTGAATCGGATTTGACTGAGGAGGTCCTTGGATGAGGTTAAATAGCAACTCATACATCTCCGTCGTGGTGTTTGCGTAAGTAAGATGCGATCCTACTAGATACCCATGGTCACCACGTAAAACATGAAACAACAAAATTAGAGGACGTCTAACTTGTTTTTGCAGGGTATGCTCGTGATGTGATATGGCCAACGATGTGATGTGATATATTGGATGTATGAGATGATCATGTTGTAATAGATAATATCGACTTGCACGTCGATGGTACGACAACCGGCAGGAGCCATAGGGCTGTCTTTATACTAACGTTTGTGCTTGCAGATGCGTTTACTATTTTGCTAGGATGTAGCTTTAGTAGTAATAGCATGAGTAGCACGACAACCCCGATGGCGACACGTTGATGGAGATCATGGTGCGGCGCCGGTGACAAGAAGATCGTGCCGGTGCTTTGGTGATGGAGATCAAGGAGCACGTGATGATGGCCATATCATGTCACTTATGAATTGCATGTGATGTTAATCCTTTTATGCACCTTATTTTGCTTAGAACGACGGTAGCATTATGAGGTGATCTCTCACTAAAATTTCAAGACGAAATTGTGTTCTCCCCGACTGTGCACCGTTGCTACTGTTCGTCGTTTCGAGACACCACGTGATGATCGGGTGTGATAGACTCAACGTTCACATACAACGGGTGCAAAACAGTTGCGCACGTGGAACACTCGGGTTAAGATTGACGAGCCTAGCATGTGCAGACATGGCCTCGGAACACATGAGACCGAAAGGTCGATCATGAATCATATAGATGATATGATTAGCATAGGGATGCTTACCACTGAAACTATGCTCAACTCACGTGATGATCGGATTTGAGCTAGTGTAAGTGGATCATGAACCACTCAAATGACTAGAGAGATGTACTTTTTGAGTGGGAGTTTAGCGAATAATTTGATTAAGTTAAACTCTAATTATCTTGAACATAGTCTAAGTCCACTTTGAATATATTTGTGTTGTAGATCATGGCTCACGCGACAGTCACCCTGAATTTTAATAGGTTCCTAGAGAAAGCTAAGTTGAAAGATGATGGAAGCAACTTTGTAGACTGGGCTCGTAATCTTAAGCTAATCTTACAAGCTGGGAAGAAGGATTATGTCCTTAATGCTGTGCTAGGAGATGAACCACCCGCTACGGCTGATCAGGATGTTGAGAACGCTTGGTTAGCACGTAAGGAGGACTACTCAGTAGTTCAATGTGCAGTCTTGTATGGCTTAGAACCGGGACTTCAACGTCGCTTTAAGCGTCATGGAGCATTTGAGATGTTCCAGGAGTTGAAGTTTATCTTTCAAAATAAACGCCCGGATCGAGAGGTATGAGACCTCCGATAAATTCTATGCTTGCAAGATGGAGGAGAACTCGTCTGTCAGTGAACATGTGCTCAAAATGTCTGCGTACTCAAACCGTCTAGCTGATCTGGGGATTGAACTCCCGTAAGAGGCTATCACTGACAGAATCCTTCAATCACTCCCGCCAAGCTATAAAGGCTTTGTGTTGAACTACAACATGCAAGGGATGAACAAGTCACCCGGCGAGTTGTTTGCGATGCTGAAAGTCGCAGAGTCTGAACTCCGTAAAGAGCATTAAGTGTTGATGGTGAATAAGGCCACTAGTTTCAAGAGAAACGGCAAAGGCAAGAAGGGTAATTCAAAGAAGAGCGGCAAGCCTGTTGCCAATCCGACGAAGAAACCCAAAGCTGGACCTAAGCCTGAAACAGAGTGTTACTATTGCAAGGGTATGGGTCACTGGAAGCGCAATTGCCCCAAGTATCTGGCAGATAAGAAGGCGGCCAAAGAAAAATCTGGTATATTTGATATACATGTTATTGATGTGTACTTAACCGGCTCTCGTAGTAGTGCCTGGGTATTCGATACCGGTTCTGTTGCTCATATTTGCAACTCGAAACAGGAACTGCGGACTAGACGAAGGCTGGCGAAAGATGAAGTGACGATGCGCGTAGGAAATGGTTCCAAGGTTGATGCAATCGCCGTCGGCACAGTTTCACTTCAGTTACCATCAGGATTAGTGATGAACTTAAATCATTGTTATTTAGTGCCTGCGTTGAGCATGAACATTATATCTGGATCTTGTTTATTGCGAGACGGTTACTCTTTTAAGTCAGAGAATAATGGTTGTTCTATTTCTATGAGTAACATCTTTTATGGTCATGCACCCAATGTGAGAGGATTGTTCATATTGAATCTTGATAGCGATACACACATACATAACATTGAGACCAAAAGAGTTAGAGTTAACAATGATAGCGCCATATTTTTGTGGCACTGCCGCTTAGGTCATATTGGTGTAAAGCGCATGAAGAAACTCCATGCTGATGGACTTTTGGATTCACTTGACTTTGATTCACTTGACACGTGCGAACCATGCCTCATGGGCAAGATGACTAAGACTCCGTTCTCCGAAACAATGGAGCGTGCAAGTGACTTGTTGGAAATCATACATACCGATGTGTGTGGTCCGATGAGCGTGGAGGCACGCGGCGGATATCGTTATTTTCTCACCTTCACTGACGATTTGAGTAGATATGGTTATGTCTACTTGATGAAGCACAAGTCTGAAACATTTGAAAAGTTCAAGCAATTTCAGAGTGAAGTTGAAAATTATCGTAACAAGAAGATCAAGTTCCTACGGTCTGATCGTGGGGGTGAATATCTGAGTTTCGAGTTTGGTGCTCACTTAAGACAATGTGGAATTGTTTCACAGTTAACACCGCCTGGAACACCACAGCGTAATGGTGTGTCCGAACGTCGTAATCGTACTTTATTAGAAATGGTGCGATCTATGATGTCTCTTACCGATTTGCCGTTATCGTTTTGGGGTTATGCATTAGAAACAACTGCATTCACTTTAAATAGGGCACCATCAAAATCCGTTGAGACGACACCATATGAACTGTGGTATGGCAAAAGGCCAAAGTTGTCGTTTCTTAAAGTTTGGGGATGTGATGCTTATGTCAAAAAGCTTCAGCCTGAAAAGCTGGAACCCAAAGCGGAAAAGTGCGTCTTCGTAGGTTACCCAAAGGAGACAGTTGGGTACACCTTCTATCTCAAATCCGAGGGCAAAGTGTTTGTTGCTAAAAACGTAGCTTTTCTCGAGAGAATTGAGTGGGAGGAAGATAGAACTTGACGAGGTTGTCGAACCTCTCATCCCTCTGGATGGTGGCGCAGGGCAAGGGGAAACTTCTGTCGTTGCGACGCCGGCTGAGGAGGAAGTTAGTGATGGTGATCATGAAACTCCGGTTCAAGTTTCTGCCGAACCACGCAGGTCGACGAGACCACGTGCTGCTCTAGAGTGGTACGGTAATCCCGTCTTGTCAATCATGTTGTTGGACAACAATGAACCTGCAAATTATGAAGAAGCAATGGTGGGCCCAGATTCCAACAAATGGCTAGAAGCCATGAAGTCCGAGATAGGATCCATGTATGAGAACAAAGTGTGGACTTTGGAAGTACTGCCTGAGGGCCGCAAGGCTATTCAGAACAAATGGATCTTTAAGAGGAAGACGGACGCTGACGGCAATGTGACCGTTTATAAAGCTCGACTTGTGGCAAAGGGTTTTTCACAAGTTCAAGGAGTTGACTACGATGAGACATTCTCACCCGTAGCGATGCTTAAGTCCGTCAGAATCATCTTAGCAATAGCTGCATTTTTCGATTATGAAATCTGGCAGATGGATGTCAAAACGGCGTTCCTTAACGGTTTCCTTAAGTAAGAATTCTATATGATACAACCCGGAGGTTTTGTTGATCCTAAGAATGCTAACAAGGTGTGCAAGCTCCAGCGATCCATTTATGGACTGGTGCAAGCATCTCAGAGTTGGAACAAACGCTTTGATGAGGTGATCAAAGCATTTGGGTTTATACAAGTGGTTGGAGAATCTTGTATTTACAAGAAAGTGAGTGGGAGCTCTGTGGCGTTTCTAATATTATATGTGGATGACATATTGCTGATTGGAAACAACGTAGAGTTTTTGGAGAGCATAAAGGATTACTTGTATAAAAGTTTCTCTATGAAGGACCTAGGAGAAGCTCCTTACATTCTAGGCATTAAGATCTACAGGGATAGATCAAAACGCCTGATAGGACTTTCACAAAGCACATACCTTGATAAAGTTTTCAAGAGGTTCAAAATGGAACAGTCCAAGAAAGGGTTCTTGCCAGTTTTACAAGGTACGAGATTGAGTAAAACTCAGTGCCCAGCAACTGATGAAGATAGAGAGCATATGCGCTCCGTCCCCTATGCTTCAGCCATAGGTTCTATCATGTATGCAATGCTGTGCACTAGACCGGATGTTAGCCTGGCCATAAGTATGGCAGGTAGGTTCCAGAGTAATCCAGGAGTGGATCACTGGACGGCGGTCAAGAATATCCTGAAGTACCTGAAAAGGACTAAGGAGATGTTTCTCGTATATGGAGGTGACGAAGAGCTCGCCGTAAAAAGTTACGTCGATGCAAGCTTTGACACAGATCCGGACGACTCTAAGTCGCAAACCGGATACGTATTTATTCTTAATGTGGGTGCGGTAAGCTGGTGCAGTTCCAAGCAAAGCGTCTTAGCAGATTCTACTTGTGAAGCGGAGTACATGGCTGCCTCGGAGGCGGCTAAGGAGGGTGTCTGGATGAAGTAGTTCATGACGGATCTTGGAGTGGTGCCAAGCGCACTGAATCCAATAACCTTGTTCTGTGACAACACGGGTGCCATTGCCTTAGCAAAGGAACCACGGTTTCACAAGAAGTCCAGACACATCAAACGACGCTTCAACCTCATCCGCGACTACGTCGAAGGAGAGGACGTAAATATATGCAAAGTGCACACGGATCTGAATGTAGCAGAACCGCTGACTAAACCTCTTCCACGGCCAAAGCATGATCAACACCAGAACTGTATGGGTGTTCGATTTATTACAATGTAATTCGCATGATGGTGTGAGGGCTAGATTATTGACTCTAGTGCAAGTGGGAGACTGTTGGAATTATGCCCTAGAGGCAATAATAAATATAGTTATTATTATAATTCCTGTATCAAGATAATGGTTTATTATCCATGCTATAATTGTATTGAATGAAGACTCATTTACATGTGTGGATACATAGACAAAACACTGTCCCTAGCAAGCCTCTAGTTGGCTAGTCAGTTGATCAAAGATAGTCAGTGTCTTCTGATTATGAACAAGGTGTTGTTGCTTGATAACTGGATCACGTCATTAGGATAATCACGTGATGGACTAGACCCAAACTAATAGACGTAGCATGTTGATCGTGTCATTTTGTTGCTATTGTTTTCTGCGTGTCAAGTATTTGTTCCTATGACCATGAGATTATATAACTCACTGACACCGAAAAAATACTTTGTGTGTATCAAACGTCGCAACGTAACTGGGTGACTATAAAGATGCTCTACGGGTATCTCCGAAGGTGTTAGTTGAGTTAGTATGGATCAAGACTGGGATTTGTCACTCCGTGTGACGGAGAGGTATCTCGGGGCCCACTCGGTAATACAACATCACAAACAAGCCTTGCAAGCAATGTGACTTAGTGTAAGTTACGGGATCTTGTATTACGGAACGAGTAAAGAGACTTGCCGGTAAACGAGATTGAAATAGGTATGCGGATACTAACGATCGAATCTCGGGCAAGTAACATACCGAAGGACAAAGGGAATGACATACGGGATTATATGAATCCTTGACACTGAGGTTCAAACGATAAGATCTTCGTAGAATATGTAGGATCCAATATGGGCATCCAGGTCCCGCTATTGGATATTGACCGAGGAGTCTCTCGGGTCATGTCTACATAGTTCTCGAACCAGCAGGGTCTGCACACTTAAGGTTCGATGTTGTTTTATGCGTATTTGAGTTATATGGTTGGTTACCGAATGTTGTTCGGAGTCCCGGATGAGATCACGGACGTCACGAGGGTTTCCGGAATGGTCCGGAAACGAAGATTGATATATAGGATGACCTCATTTGATTACCAGAAGGTTTTCGAAGTTACCGGGAATGTACCGGGAATGACGAATGGGTTCCGGGAGTTCACCGGGGGAGGGGGGGCAACCCACCCCGGGGAAGCCCATAGGCCTTGAGGGTGGCGCACCAGCCCTTAGTGGGCTGGTGGGACAGCCCAAAAGGGCCCTATGCGCATTGGAAGAAAAATCAAAGAGAAAAAAAAGGAGGAGGTGGGAAGGGAGGGAAGGACTCCCACCCACCAAACCAAGTCCTACTCGGTTTGGGGGGGAGACCTTCCCCCCTTGGCTCGGCCAACCCCCTTGGGGCTCCTTGAGCCCCAAGGCAAGGTCCCCTCTCTCCCACCTATATATACGGAGGTTTTAGGGCTGATTTGAGATGACTTTTCCACGGCAGCCCGACCACATACCTCCACGGTTTTTCCTCTAGATCGCGTTTCTGCGGAGCTCGGGCGGAGCCCTGCTGAGACAAGGTCATCACCAACCTCCGGAGCGCCCTCACGCTGTCGGAGAACTCTTCTACCTCTCCGTCTCTCTTGCTGGATCAAGAAGGCCGAGATCATCGTCGAGCTGTACGTGTGCCGAACGCGGAGGTGCCGTCCGTTCGGTACTAGATCGCGGGATTGTTCGCGGGGCGGATCGAGGGACGTGAGGACGTTCCACTACATCAACCGCGTTCACTAACACTTCTGCTGTACGGTCTACAAGGGTACGTAGATCACTCATCCCCTCTCGTAGATGGACATCACCATGATAGGTCTTCATGCGCGTAGGAAATTTGTTGTTTCCCATGTGACGTTCCCCAACAGGTATGGCAAAAGGCCAAAGTTGTCGTTTCTTAAAGTTTGGGGATGTGATGCTTATGTCAAAAAGCTTCAGCCTGAAAAGCTGGAACCCAAAGCGAAAAAGTGCATCTTCATAGGTTACCCAAAAGAGATAGTTGGGTACACCTTCTATCTCAAATCCGAGGGCAAAGTGTTTGTTGCTAAAAACAGAGCTTTTCTCGAGAAGGAGTTTCTCTCGAGAGAATTGAGTGGGAGGAAGATAGAACTTGACGAGGTTGTCGAACCTCTCAATCCCCCTGGATGGTGGCGCAGGGCAAGGGGAAACCTCTGTCGTTGCGACGCCGGTTGAGGAGGAAGTTAATGATGATGATCATGAAACTCCGGTTCAAGTTTCTGTCGAACCACGCAGGTCGATGAGACCACGTGCTGCTCCAGAGTGGTACGGTAATCCCGTCTTATCAATCATGTTGTTGGACAACAATGAACCTGCAAATTATGAAGAAGCAATGGTGGGCCCAGATTCCAACAAATGGCTAGAAGCCATGAAGTCTGGGATAGGATCCATGTATGAGAACAAAGTGTGGACTTTGGAGGTATTGCCTGAGGGCCGCAAGGCTATTCAGAACAAATGGATCTTTAGAGGAAGACGGACGCTGACGGCAATGTGACCGTTTATAAAGCTCGACTTGTGGCAAAGGGTTTTTCACAAGTTCAAGGAGTTGACTACGATGAGACATTCTCACCCGTAGCGATGCTTAAGTCCGTTAGAATCATGTTAGCAATAACTGCATTTTTTGATTATGAAATCTGGCAGATGGGTGTCAAAACGGCGTTCCTTAACGGTTTCCTTAAGGAAGAATTGTATATGATGCAACCCAAAGGTTTTGTCGATCCTAAGAATGCTAACAAGGTGTGCAAGCTCCAGCGATCCATTTATGGACTGGTGCAAGCATCTCGGAGTTGGAACAAACGTTTTGATGAGGTGATCAAAGCATTTGGGTTTATACAAGTGGTTGGAGAATCTTGTATTTACAAGAAAGTGAGTGGGAGCTCTGTGGCGTTTCTAATATTATATGTGGATGACATATTGCTGATTGGAAACAACGTAGAGTTTTGGAGAGCATAAAGGATTACTTGAATAAAAGTTTCTCTATGAAGGACCTAGGAGAAGCTGCTTACATTCTTGGCATTAAGATCTATAGGGATAGATCAAAACGCCTGATAGGACTTTCACAAAGCACATACCTTGATAAAGTTTTGAAGAGGTTCAAAATGGAACAGTCCAAGAAGGGGTTCTTGCCAGTTTTACAAGGTACGAGATTGAGTAAGACTCAGTGCCCAGCAACTGATGAAGATAGAGAGCATATACGCTCCGTCCCCTATGCTTCAGCCATAGGTTCTATCATGCATGCAATGCTGTGCACTAGACCGGACGTTAGCCTGGCCATAAGTATGGCAGGTAGGTTCTAGAGTAATCCAGGAGTGGATCACTGGACAACGGTCAAGAATATCCTGAAGTACCTGAAAAGGACTAAGGAGATGTTTCTCGTGTATGGAGGTGACGAAGAGCTCGCCGTAAAAGGTTACGTCGATGCAAGCTTTGACACAGATCCGGACAACTCTAAGTCGCAAACCGGATACGTATTTATTCTTAATGGGGGTGCGGTAAGCTGGTGCAGTTCCAAGCAAAGCGTCATAGCAGATTCTACATGTGAAGCGGAGTACATGGCTGCCTCGGAGGCGGCTAAGGAGGGTGTCTGGATGAAGCAGTTCATGACGGATCTTGGAGTGGTGCCAAGCGCACTGAATCCAATAACCTTGTTCTGTGACAACACGGGTGCCATTGCCTTAGCAAAGGAACCATGGTTTCACAAGAAGTCCAGACACATCAAACGATGCTTCAACCTCATCCGCGACTACGTCGAAGGAGAGGACGTAAATATATGCAAAGTGCACACGGATCTGAATGTAGCATACCCGCTGACTAAACCTCTTCCACGGCCAAAGCATGATCAACACCAGAACTGTATGGGTGTTAGATTTATTACAATGTAATTCACATGATGATGTGAGGGCTAGATTATTGACTCTACTGCAAGTGGGAGACTGTTGGAATTATGCCCTAGAGGCAATAATAAATATAGTTATTATTATAATTCCTGTATCAAGATAATGGTTTATTATCCATGCTATAATTGTATTGAATGAAGACTCATTTACATGTGTGGATACATAGACAAAACACTGTCCCTAGCAAGCCTCTAGTTGGCTAGCCAGTTGATCAAAGATAGTCAATGTCTTCTGATTATGAACAAGGTGTTGTTGCTTGATAACTGGATCACGTCATTAGGAGAATCACGTGATGGACTAGACCCAAACTAATAGACGTAGCATGTTGATCGTGCCATTTTGTTGCTATTGTTTTCTGCGTGTCAAGTATTTGTTCCTATGACCATGAGATCATATAACTCACTAACACCGGAGGAATACTTTGTGTGTATCAAACGTCGCAACGTAACTGGGTGACCGCTATTGGATATTGACCGAGGAATCTCTCGGGTCATGTCTACATAGTTCTCGAACCCGCAGGGTCTGCACACTTAAGGTTCGACGTTGTTTTATGCGTATTTGAGTTATATGGTTGGTTACCGAATGTTGTTCGGAGTCCCGGATGAGATCACGGACGTCACGAGGGTTTCCGGAATGGTCCGGAAACGAAGATTGATATATAGGATGACCTCATTTGATTACTGGAAGGTTTTCGGAGTTACCGGGAATGTACCGGGAATGACGAATGGGTTCCGGGAGTTCACCGGGGGGGGGGGGGGGGGCAACCCACCCCGGGGAAGCCCATAGGCCTTGAGGGTGGCGCACCAGCCCTTAGTGGGCTGGTGGGACAGCCCAAAATGGCCCTATGCGGATTGGAAGAAAAATCAAAGAGAAAAGAAAAAAAAGGATAAGGTGGGAAAGGAAAGAAGGACTCCACCCACCAAACCAAGTAGGACTCGGTTTGGGGGGAGTCCTTCCCCACTTTGGCTCGGCCGACCCCCTTGGGGCTCCTTGAGTCCCAAGGCAAGGTCCCCCCTCTCCCTCCTATATATACGGAGGTTTTAGGGCTGATTTGAGACGACTTTTCCACGGCAGCCCGACCACATACCTCCACGGTTTTTCCTCTTGATCGCGTTTCTGCGGAGCTCGGGCGGAGCCCTGCTGAGACGAGATCATCACCAACCTCCGGAGCGCCGTCACGCTGCCGGATAACTCTTCTACCTCTCCGTCTCTCTTGCTGGATCAAGAAGGCCGAGATCATCATCGAGCTGTACGTGTGCTGAACGCGGAGGTGTCGTCCGTTCGGTGCTAGATCGTGGGACTGATCGCGGGATAGTTCGCGGGGCGGATCGAGGGACGTGAGGACGTTCCACTACATCAACTGCGTTCACTAACGCTTCTGCTGTACGGTCTACAAGGGTACGTAGATCACACATCCGCTCTCGTAGACGGACATCACCATGATAGGTCTTCGTGCGCGTAGGAAAATTTTTGTTTCCCATGCGACGTTCCCCAACACATTGTGCCTCCACACAGCTCCAACAGAGACGTACTTTCTGTCAAAAGGAAGGAACTTCAGTAACACATCCTCGTCTCCACCGGTTCCACTTGCGGTTATCTCTTACCTTTACTTTGTACTTATTATTGTTGTGGTGTAGTCCTTGCTTGCACTTGTTGTCATTGTTGTTAGCCTCATATAGGTTGCTCACCTAGTTGTTCATTTAGAGAACCTTTTGTTTGTAACCCTAATTTGTTAATAAGAGCTAAAAATTGGTAGTTGCCTATTCACCCCCCTCTAGTCAACCATATCGATCATTTCACTTTTTCTTCCTCTTTCGGAATTAAATCGTGCAATATGTGCCTCTCGCAACAAGAAAATTATGTTTTCTCTTTTTGCAAGAGTCACAATTGTGCCTCTCATGAGAGAAAATATGTGCATTCACGAGAAGTAAATATGTGCCTTCCACGAGATAAAAAAAAGCATGCAAAAAATCCATTTTTGTTGGTCCAAAAACCTAAGAAAATTAGGGAAAACCCGGAATGTCGAGATGCTAATCCCCCGCTTCGTCATCCCACACGTCCTCGGTCAACCAACCTAGCAACCACACACCCGCATGCCTCCCCACTCCCGCACCCGCCCCCGCGCCATAGCACCCATGCACCGGCACCTCTCTCACGCCACCATGCCCTCAACACGCCACCGCTCTCGCGTCACCATGCACGTATGCTGCCAGCTATCCCGCACCCTGCTCGACACTCCCGCATGCGCCCCCGTCGGTCGCCCCGTCGCTCAGCCGCCGCTAGTCGCACTGCCGCTTAGCAAACGCCGGCCGACATGGAGTTCGGCAATGCCATTCGACAGGGGGCAACAACATGGTGCTAGGGGTGCTTGCTACTCGCGTTCGGGTTGGCTTAATCCTCCCATGAGCCACCTAGCTCTCTCTTTTCTCTTCACCTTTTTGCATTTTAATAATGGTTATCTTAATATGATTCATGAATCATGATTGGATGAGAAAGCTCCCCAATGTATTTGCAAGAGTTTGAGAGGTGATTTTCAAACGTGCATAATAGTATAGTGTGTTCTGCTTTATGCCTTCATCGTGATGATAATTTGGATGATCATTTAGCAAGTAAGCACTAGCAGAAGTTTACTTCAAATAGCGGGCAAATCATGAATATAATTTGGCTTCCTGAATGGGCAAATAGCTCATGTGCGACATCGTTGAGGTGAATTGGATGGACAACGACATCGTTGGCTGAAATGGCTCATGTGCGATGTTTTCACGAGTGGCAATGGCTCAGACATGAATAACTAATAAAACGGTTGTCTGGCTGTTAACGGACGATTAGGTTAGGTTAGGACAACCCGTTATGATAGGGGTTATATGCTCCGCCAGGTGGGACCTACTTTAGTTGCTATGCCCACGAGTTGACCCCTTCCGCTTGACTCTCCCCTGCTCGACGGTGCCCGCCGCCCTATGCCTCTTCTCCGGCGACGACAACGATTTTCTTCTGGGGGCAATGGATAGCCTTTCTCGGCGACGGAGGAGCTTTCTCTGGTGAGTAATTTCGCAACCTAGCCCCATTCCCCACAATTTTGCAAGGATTTGTGGCCTCACACTCTGTTTCTCTCACCGATTTGGAATGTAGATTCGTGTGTCGTGGACGGATTGAATGAGATGGAGGGAGGAGAGAATAGTTCTAATCGGTAATGCACCCTTCTTTAGCTGTTCTTGAACTCGATTTGTGCGTCGTGCCCTGCAGTACCTCACTCCACTACCGCTTCCCCCTTCCCGCCATTGACAAACAGGGGAGGGGAGATTTTGCACCTACCATGTAGAGATATTGATCCACAGGAGTTGCAGAGCATGGAGGAGAAGGCCGTGAAGAATTTGGTGGAGAGAATTGGGGAGAGTATTGCTTTGAACTCCGGTGATGCACTTCAATGGTTGTAAAATATATTTGTATATGCAACACTACAATAACTATTGGTTACTGTGACGTTTGCATTGACCTACATGATTTGCTATCAGTGTTAGTTATCATTCTCAATTTTGTACACGGTTTTCTTATCGTATCCTTGCACCTTACAAGGTTTAAAAAAGAGAAATGATATTCTTCTGGTCTTGATTTGTAATCTAGTTGGATGGTGGACGTGCCCACAAAATGATTCAGTTTCCAGTAAGATACATGCTAATATGTTACATTGGTTCACCAATATAAGTACAAATTTATCTTTTCAACAAGCTATTGTTGGAAATATGCCAATCAATTTGAGTTGAGCATAAGTAATTAAAAAAATCAAAAAACTCATGGGGTCCAGGCCAGGGTTGCTTGGTTGAACTTGTTTTCATTTGCGAGTTGGTTGATCTGAGCCCAATTCCTGGGACCTTTCCTTGTTGTTATGCCTGCTTTGAGGGGTTTTAGCTTTTTTTTAGCTGCTGGTAGTTTATGTGAGATGTAATCGAATGATGTCTGCTTTCTTTAAAAAAAAGACTCTGATTTCTCTGAACAAGATGCCTTCCGGTGCATAGATATATAATAGAGTTGCTTGAGGAAAGGAAAGCTTTGTGTTGTGTTGCATTGGTGTTTTAAGTCTTTGCGTAGTCAAACGAGCTAAGCTCGTGTGAATGAAACGCCTGTCCTGCTAAGCCCAAACTCTAATGTGATTTACTTGGAAGTAGGCCACTCTTTCACTGTGAGGATCTTCTTTTAGTCTGTAGCCACCTCTTGCCCATTAATGACAATGACCCAGGTATTCTATTTGTGGTTGAGCAAATGAACATTTATTCAACTTCACATATAGTTGATCCTGCTTCAGAAGGTCAAATACTTGCTGCAAATGGGTGACATGATCTTGCAAGGATTTGTTGTAGATTAACAAAAACAAGTACACAAACCCTAGTCAGCTCAGCGAGAATTGTGTTCATAGCACTATGGAGGGTGGGTCTTGAATGTCGTTTTGTATTTGTCTGCTTCATGTAATCTTATCTGATGGTAACCAGCTCTCAGATCTAGCTTAGTAAACCAAACAGCACAAGATAACTCATCCAACAATTCTTCAACTACAGGCATTGGGTATTTTATTAGACAAATCCATCTTATTTCCTTATTTCTCTGTTTTGGTAGCAGGATAAGTAGTTTGTTCAGCCCGGACTGCAAAGTAGTCTCCCCCTGCATCACCTCACTCTTGTCACATGGAATTGACGTCCTTGATCCCTCCCCCTCGTCCGCGACCTTGGCCACGACAACGCTGCACTCTCTGGTAGCGCTTAAGCTTGTCGACAGTCTGGTGTTGGGGTAGCTGAAGAGTGCGGCAATTCTTCAGTTAACATAGTGCAACAATTCTTCAGTTAATCGATGTGGAGGAGCGTAACGTTTCGGTGGAGCTGGGCCGACCAATGAAAGCGCAGCCCGCGAATTGCTGACGTAGCCCTACTTCCCGATCCAGACCGTCCATTCACGGCGATCCAATGGTCCAGACAGGTGCGGGGTTTTGATGGGGTTTTGAGAGGTTTTGAAACATTAGGTTGAGCATAAGTAATTCAAAAAAATCAAAAAATTAGGAAACTGGTGCCAATCATCATTCTATGTGACTAACTCCATAAAAAATAAGAAATCTGGACTATGGAGTTTTTCATGAAAAAACCTTCACAAACTTGGCTATCACGAACGAGGTTGTAGGGTTTTCAAATGTTAGGGTTGAGCATAAGTAATTCAAAAAAAAATCAAAAAATAGAAAACTTGTGCTAGTCATCATTCTATGTGACTAACTCCATAGGAAAATTAAGAAATCTGGACTATGGAGTTTTTCATGAAAAAACCTTCACAAACTTGGCTATCACGAACGAGGTTGTAGGGTTTTCAAAGGTTAGGGTTGAGCATAAGCAATTCAAAAAAATCAAAAAAATAGAAAATTGGTGCCAATCAATTTGAGTTGTTAGTATATGACAAAGTAAGAACATGTGTCCTGGTTTTCCAATATTTTTATTTTTTTTATTTTTTATGCTCATTCAAACTTGGTCAAACATAAGTTTGACAAACATTTAAACAAGTTTCAAACATGAAAATGACAAACCAAACCTGGATCCTTCTTAGTCACTCCAAAATGAAGCTTTTGTGAGGTTTTTGAAAGTTTGAAGTTCAACACTATTAGGGCATATTTTGTTCTAAGTAGTTTTGGTGATGGATGACAACACCTCTCCAGACTAATCGTTTGCGTTGATCATTTCAGATAATACATAACAAAGCACAAGATGGTTTGTCGCCCCTCGGTGTTGTTGGAGCACGGTGTTTCCTACGATTATCCTTGTTAGTGTTGAGTAGTAGGAAAGTCGTACTATTAAGATGGGGTCCGCGTCGGAAAGGTTTGGGTGGAATCAACTCTCTCACACGCACATTTTTATTTCCACCACTTTCTCTTTGCGGCAATGGAGCATCCGCTTGGTCTCTCTCAGCCTTTGCAAAAAGTCTAGCGGTAGTACCGCTGGGGCTTGCGGTAGTACCGTCAGCTCCTAGCGGTAGTACCGTTGGGGCTGTGGTAGTACCGCTAGCTCCTAGTGGTAGTACCACTAGGGACGGTAGTACCTCCCTCTCTGAGCGGTTGTACTTCCTCGGACTTTTTGCGAACACTTTTCCAGTGGTGGTAGACTCGGTAGTAGTATTTTTACTACCGTGGTTTTGTGTCCGCCTAGCGGTAGTACCGCCAGCTCCTGGTGGTAGTTGTTGGAAATATGCCCTAGAGGCAATAATAAAATGGTTATTATCATATTTCCTTGTTCATGATAATCGTCTATCGTTCATGCTATAATTGTATTAACAGGAAACAGTAATACATGTGTGAATGAATAGATCACAATGTGTCCCTAGCAAGCCTCTAGTTAGCTAGCTCGTTAGTCAATAGATGATCATGGTTTCCTGATCATGGACATTGGATGTCATTGATAACGGGATCACATCATTGGGAGAATGATGTGGTGGACAAGACCCAATCCTAAGCCTAGCACTAGATCGTGTTGTTCGTATGCTAATGCTTTTCTAATGTCAAGTATCTTTTCCTTCGACCGTGAGATTGTGCAACTCCCGGATACCGTAGGAGTGCTTTGGGTGTATCAAACGTCACAACGTAACTGGGTGACTATAAAGGTGCACTACGGGTACCTCCGAAAGTGTCTGTTGGGTTGGCACGAATCGAGATCGGGATTTGTCACTCCGTGTGACGGAGAGGTATCTCTGGGCCCACTCGGTAGAACATCATCATGAGCTCAATGTGACTAAGGAGTTGGTCACATGATGACGTGCTACGGAACGAGTAAAGAGACTTACCGGTAACGAGATTGAACAAAGTATAGGTATACCGACGATCGAATCTCGGGCAAGTTCTATACCGACAGACAAAGGGAATCGTATACGGGATTGATTGAATCCTTGACATCGTGGTTCATCCGATGAGATCATCGTGGAGCTAGTGGGAGCCACCATGGGTATCCAGACCCCGCTGATGGTTATTGGCCAGAGAGGTGTCTCGGTCATGTCTGCCTGTCTCCCGAACCCGTAGGGTCTACACACTTAAGGTTCGATGACGCTAGGGTTATAGGGAATTGCTATACGAGATTACCGAAAGTTGTTCGGAGTCCCGGATGAGATCCAAGACGTCACGAGGAGCTCCGGAATGGTCCGGAGGTAAAGATTGATATATAGGACGGATGGTTTCGGAGACCGGAAGTGTTTCGGGCATCACCGGCAACGTACCGGGACCACCGGGACCACCGGAGGTGGTCCCGGGGGACCACCGAAGGGGGCTGCGACCCCAAGAGGTAAGATGGGCTAAGTGGGGGTGGGAACCAGCCCCTAGTTGGGCTGGTGCGCCTCCCCACTCAGCCCATGGCGCAGGGGAAAGAAAAAGAAGGGGGGGAACCCTAACTCAGGTGGGCCTTAGGCCCACGAGAGGGGTGCGCCACCCCCTCCTCCCCATCTGGCCGCCACACCCCCCATCTGGGAGGGCTGCCGCACCCCCTAGGGTGGGAACCCTAGGGGTGGCACCCCCTCTCCCCTTCCCCTATATATAGTGGGCACTTTTGGCCTTTGGAGGACACAGTTTTCCCTCTCCCTCGGCGCAGCCCTGCACTTCTTCCTCCTCCTCTCTGCCGGCGCTTGGCGAAGCCCTGCCGGGAGACCTCGTCTCTCCACCAACACCACGCCGTCGCGTTGCTGGTCTTCTTCCCCAACCCCTCCCTCCTCCTTGCTGGATCAAGGTGCGGGAGACGTCACCGGGCTGCACGTGTGTTGAACGCGGAGGTGCCGTTGTTCGGCACTAGATCGGAATCGCTGCGAGTACGACTCTATCAACCGCGTTCTAGCAACGCTTCCGCTTAGCGATCTTCAAAGGTACGAAGATGCTCTTACCCCTCTCTCGTTGCTGGTCTCTCCATAGGAAGATCTAAACATGCGTAGGAAAATTTTGAATTTATGCTACGTTACCCCAACAGTGGCATCCGAGCCAGGTTTTCTATGCGTAGATTCCATGCACGAGTAGAACACAAAAGTTGTGGGCGATGGTTTGTCAATTTGCTTGCCGTTACTAGTCTTATTCTTTTCCGGCGGTATTGTGGGATGAAGCGGCCCGGACCGACCTTACACGTACGCTTACGTGAGAATGGTTCCACCGACAGACATGCACATCGTGCATAAAGGTGGCTAGCGGGTGTCTGTCTCTCCTACTCTAGTCGGATTGGATTTGATGAAAAGGGTCCTTATGAAGGGTAAATAGCTTTGGCATATCATCGTTGTGGCTGTCACATAGGTAAGAAGGCGTTCTTGCTAGAAACCCAAATCAGCCACGTAAAACTTGCAACAACAATTAGAGGACGTCTAACTTGTTTTTGCAGGGTTTGGCATGTGATGTGATATGGCCAAAGTTGTGATGTTGCATGTATGATGTATGAGATGATCATGTTATTGTAATAGGTTTCACGACTTGCATGTCGATGAGTATGACAACCGGCAGGAGCCATAGGAGTTGTCTTAATTTATTGTATGAGATGCAACGCCATGTGCTTGCTACTTTTACTTCATTGCTAACGATTAGCCATAGTAGTAGTGATAGTAGTAGTTGGCGTGACGACTTCACGGAGACACGATGATGGAGATCATGATGATGGAGATCATGGTGTCACGCCGGTGACGATGATGATCATGCGATGCCTGAAGATGGAGATCGAATGAGCAAAGATGATAATGGCCATATCATGTCACTATATGATTGCATTGTGATGTTTATCATGTTTTACATCTTATTGCTTAAAACGACGGTAGCATAATAAGATGATCCCTCCTAAAATTTCGAGAACGTATTCCCCTAAGTGTGCACCGTTGCGAAGGTTCGTTGTCTCGAAGCACCACGTGATGATCGGGTGTGATAGATTCTAACGTTCGCATACAACGGGTGTAAGCCAGATTTACACACGCAAAACACTTAGGTTGACTCGACGAGCTTAGCATGTACAGACATGACCTCGAATACAAGAGACCGAAAGGTCGAACATGAGTCGTATGGTTGAATACGATCAGCATGAAGTTGCTCACCATGGTGACTAGTCCGTCTCACGTGATGATCGGACACGGGTTAGTCAACATGGATCATGTATCACTTAGATGACTAGAGGGATGTCGATTTAAGTGGGAGTTCATACTTAATTTGATTAAATGAACTTAATTGTCATGAACTTAGTCTAAAAGTTGTCTTTATAAATCTTCAAAGATGTCCAACGTCAACCTCAACTTCAACGCATTCCTAGAGAAAAACAAGCTGAAAGATGATGGTAGCAACTATGCGGACTGGGTTCGCAACCTGAAGCTCATCCTTGAAGCAGCTAAAAAGGCTTATGTCCTTAATGCGCCGCTAGGTGACCCTCCCGCTCCCGCAGCAGCGCAGGACGTTCTAAACGTCTGGCAAGCGCGAAGTGATGACTACTCTCTGGTCAGGTGTGGCATGTTATATAGTCTAGAAACGGGGCTCCAAAGACGTTTTGAGCAACACGGGGCATATGAGATGTTCCAAGAGCTGAAGCTAGTTTTTCAAGCTCATGCCCGTGTCGAGAGATATGAAGTCTCCGACAAGTTCTTCAGCTGTAAGATGGAGGAGAACAGTTCTGTCAGTGAGCACATACTCAAAATGTCTGGGTTACACGGTCGTCTGACTTCACTTGGAGTCGAACTTCCGGATGATGCTATCATTGACAGAATCCTCCAGTCTCTCCCACCAAGCTACAAAGGCTTTGTGCTTACCTACAACATGCAAGGGATGGAGAAAACCATTCCCGAGTTGTACTCAATGCTCAAGTCTGCAGAAGTAGAAATCAAGCAGGAGCATCAAGTGTTGATGGTCAACAAGACCACTAGTTTCAAGAAAGGCAGGGGTAAGAAGAACTTCAAGAAAGACGGCAAAGCTGTTGCCGCGCCCGGTAAACCAGATGCCGGGAAGAAGAAAAAGAACGGACCCAAGCCTGAGACTGAGTGCTTCTACTGCAAGGGAAAAGGTCACTGGAAGCGCAACTGCCCCAAATACTTAGCGGACAAGAAGGCCGACAACGTTAAAGGTATATGTGATATACATGTTATTGATGCGTACCTTACCAGCGCTCGTAGTAGCTCCTGGGTATTTGATACCGGTGCTGTTGCTCACATTTGCAACTCAAAGCAGGAACTGCGGAATAAGCGGAGACTGGCCAAGGACGAGGTGACGATGCGCGTCGGGAATGGTTCAAAGGTCGATGTGATCGCCGTCGGCACGCTACCTCTACATCTACCGCCGGGATTAGTTTTAAACCTTAATAATTGTTATTTAGTACCAGCTTTAAGCATGAACATTGTATCAGGGTCTTGCTTAATGCGAGACGGCTACTCATTTAAGTCAGAGAATAATGGTTGTTCTATTTATATGAGTGATATGTTTTATGGTCATGCTCCGCTGGTGAATGGTTTATTCTTGATGAATCTCGATCGTGATGTTACACATATTCATAGTGTGAGTACCAAAAGATGCAAAGTTGATAACGATAGTCCCACATACTTGTGGCACTGCCGCCTTGGTCATATCGGCGTTAAGCGCATGAAGAAGCTCCATACTGATGGACTGCTAGAGTCTCTTGACTTTGAATCATTTGACACATGCGAACCGTGCCTCATGGGCAAGATGACTAAGACTCCATTCTCAGGAATAATGGAGAGAGCCACCGACTTATTGGAAATAATACATACTGATGTGTGTGGTCTAATGAACGTTGAAGCTCGCGGTGGTTATCGTTATGTTCTCACTCTCACCGATGATTTGAGTAGGTATGGGTATATCTACTTGATGAAGCACAAATCTGAGACGTTTGAAAAGTTCAAGGAATTTCAGAGTGAGGTTGAGAATCAACGTGACAGAAAAATAAAATGTCTACGATCTGATCGTGGAGGAGAATATTTGAGTCACGAGTTTGGCACACACCTAAGAAAGTGTGGAATCGTTTCACAACTAACGCCGCCTGGCACACCGCAGCGCAACGGAGTGTCTGAACGTCGTAATCGCACTTTATTAGATATGGTACGATCTATGATGTCTCTCACCGACTTACCGCTATCATTTTGGGGATATGCATTAGAAACTGCAGCATTCACTTTAAATAGGGCACCGTCTAAATCCGTTGAGACGACACCGTATGAACTGTGGTTTGGCAAGAAACCTAAGTTGTCGTTTCTTAAAGTTTGGGGCTGCGATGCTTATGTGAGGAAACTTCAACCAGAAAAGCTCGAACCCAAAGCGGAGAAATGCGTATTCATAGGATACCCTAAGGAAACTATTGGGTATACCTTCTATCTTAGATCCGAAGGTAAAACCTTTGTTGCCAAGAACGGATCCTTTCTAGAGAAAGAGTTTCTCTCGAAAGAAGTAAGTGGGAGGAAGGTAGAACTTGATGAGGTAATTACACCCCCTCTCGAACAGGAAAGTAGCGCAACGCAAGAAGTTGTTCCTGTGATGCCTACACCAACTGAAGAGGAAGTTAATGATGATGATCATGAAGCTTCGGATCAAGTTACTACTGAACCACGAAGGTCCACAAGGGTACGCTCCGCACCAGAATGGTACGGCAACCCTGTGATGGAAATCATGTTGTTAGACAACGGTGAACCTTCGAACTATGAAGAAGCGATGGCGGGCCCGGATTCCAACAAATGGCTTGAGGCCATGAAATCCGAGATAGGATCCATGTATGAGAACAAAGTATGGACTTTGGTGGACTTGCCCGATGACCGGCGAGCCATAGAAAATAAATGGATCTTCAAGAAGAAGACTGATGCAAACGGTAATGTAACCGTTTACAAAGCTCGACTTGTCGCAAAGGGTTTTCGACAAATTCAAGGAGTTGACTACGAAGAGACTTTCTCTCCCGTAGCGAAGCTGAAATCAGTCCGAATCATGTTAGCAATTGCCGCCTTTTATGATTATGAAATTTGGCAAATGGACGTCAAAACAGCATTCCTTAACGGGAATCTTAAGGAAGAGTTGTATATGATGCAACCAGAAGGTTTTGTCGATCCTAAAGGTGCTAACAAAGTATGCAAGCTCCAGCGCTCCATCTATGGGCTAGTGCAAGCATCTCGGAGTTGGAACATTCGCTTTAATGAGGTGATTAAAGCGTTTGGGTTCATACAGGTTTACGGAGAAGCCTGTCTGTACAAGAAAGTGAGTGGGAGCTCTGTAGCTTTCCTCGTACTATATGTGGATGACATATTATTGATGGGGAATGATATAGAGATGTTGGAGAGCATAAAGGCCTACTTGAACAAGATTTTTTCAATGAAGGACCTTGGAGAAGCTGCATACATATTAGGCATCAAGATCTATAGAGATAGATCGAGACGCCTCATAGGTCTTTCGCAAAGTACATACCTTGACAAGATATTGAAGAAATTCAATATGGAAAACTCAAAGAAAGGGTTCTTGCCAGTTTTGCAAGGTATGAGATTGAGTAAGACTCAGTCGCCGACCACGACAGCAGATAGAGAGAAGATGAGTTCTGTCCCCTACGCTTCAGCCGTGGGCTCTCTAATGTATGCCATGCTGTGTACCAGACCTGATATAAACCTTGCGATAAGCTTGGTAGGGAGGTACCAAAGTAATCCCGGTGCGGAACACTGGACAGCGGTCAAGAATATCCTTAAGTACCTGAAAAGGACTGAGGAAATGTTTCTCGTTTATGGAGGTGACGAAGAGCTCGTCGTAAAGGGTTACGTCGATGCTAGCTTCGACACAGATCCGGATGACTCTAAGTCACAAACCGGATACGTATATGTGTTGAATGGTGGGGCAGTGAGCTGGTGCAGCAGCAAGCAAGAAGTCGTGGCAGCATCTACATGTGAAGCGGAGTACATAGCTGCTTCAGAAGCGGCTCATGAAGGAATTTGGATGAAGGAGCTCATCACCGACCTTGGAGTGGTTCCAAGTGCGTCGGGTCCTATGACACTCTTCTGTGATAACACTGGAGCCATTGCCATAGCCAAAGAGCCCAGGTTTCACCGGAAGACGAAGCACATCAAGCGCCGCTACAACTCCATCCAGGACCATGTCCAAACTGGAGTGATAGATATTTGTAAAGTACACACGGATCTGAATATTGCAGACCCGTTGACTAAACCTCTTCCACGAGCAAAACATGATCAGCACCATAATGCTATGGGTGTTCGATACATCACAATGTAACTAGATTATTGTCTCTAGTGCAAGTGGGAGACTGTTGGAAATATGCCCTAGAGGCAATAATAAAATGGTTATTATCATATTTCCTTGTTCATGATAATCGTCTATCGTTCATGCTATAATTGTATTAACAGGAAACAGTAATACATGTGTGAATGAATAGATCACAATGTGTCCCTAGCAAGCCTCTAGTTAGCTAGCTCGTTAGTCAATAGATGATCATGGTTTCCTGATCATGGACATTGGATGTCATTGATAACGGGATCACATCATTGGGAGAATGATGTGGTGGACAAGACCCAATCCTAAGCCTAGCACTAGATCGTGTTGTTCGTATGCTAATGCTTTTCTAATGTCAAGTATCTTTTCCTTCGACCGTGAGATTGTGCAACTCCCGGATACCGTAGGAGTGCTTTGGGTGTATCAAACGTCACAACGTAACTGGGTGACTATAAAGGTGCACTACGGGTACCTCCGAAAGTGTCTGTTGGGTTGGCACGAATCGAGATCGGGATTTGTCACTCCGTGTGACGGAGAGGTATCTCTGGGCCCACTCGGTAGAACATCATCATGAGCTCAATGTGAGTAAGGAGTTGGTCACACGATGACGTGCTACGGAACGAGTAAAGAGACTTACCGGTAACGAGATTGAACAAAGTATAGGTATACCGACGATCGAATCTCGGGCAAGTTCTATACCGACAGACAAAGGGAATCGTATACGGGATTGATTGAATCCTTGACATCGTGGTTCATCCGATGAGATCATCGTGGAGCTAGTGGGAGCCACCATGGGTATCCAGACCCCGCTGATGGTTATTGGCCAGAGAGGTGTCTCGGTCATGTCTGCCTGTCTCCCGAACCCGTAGGGTCTACACACTTAAGGTTCGATGACGCTAGGGTTATAGGGAATTGCTATATGAGATTACCGAAAGTTGTTCGGAGTCCCGGATGAGATCCAAGACGTCACGAGGAGCTCCGGAATGGTCCGGAGGTAAAGATTGATATATAGGACGGATGGTTTCGGAGACCGGAAGTGTTTCGGGCATCACCGGTAACGTACCGGGACCACCGGGACCACCGGAGGTGGTCCCGGGGGACCACCGAAGGGGGGCTGCGACCCCAAGAGGTAAGATGGGCTAAGTGGGGGTGGGAACCAGCCCCTAGTTGGGCTGGTGCGCCTCCCCACTCAGCCCATGGCGCAGGGGAAAGAAAAAGAAGGGGGGGAACCCTAACTCAGGTGGGCCTTAGGCTCACCAGAGGGGTGCGCCACCCCCTCCTCCCCATCTGGCCGCCACACCCCCCATCTGGGAGGGCTGCCGCACCCCCTAGGGTGGGAACCCTAGGGGTGGCACCCCCTCTCCCCTTCCCCTATATATTGTGGGCACTTTTGGCCTTTGGAGGACACAGTTTTCCCTCTCCCTCGGCGCAGCCCTGCACTTCTTCCTCCTCCTCTCTGCCGGCGCTTGGCGAAGCCCTGCCGGGAGACCTCGTCTCTCCACCAACACCACGCCGTCGTGTTGCTGGTCTTCTTCCCCAACCCCTCCCTCCTCCTTGCTGGATCAAGGTGCGGGAGACGTCACCGGGCTGCACGTGTGTTCAACGCGGAGGTGCCGTTGTTCGGCACTAGATCGGAATCGCTGCGAGTACGACTCCATCAACCGCGTTCTAGCAACGCTTCCGCTTAGCGATCTTCAAAGGTACGAAGATGCTCTTACCCCTCTCTCGTTGCTGGTCTCTCCATAGGAAGATCTGAACATGCGTAGGAAAATTTTGAATTTATGCTACGTTACCCCAACAGTAGTACCGCTGGGGCTTGCGGTAGTACCGCTTCCTCCTTGGCGGTAGTACCGCCAGGGGCAGCGGTAGTACCGCTGCACCCAGACGGTAGTACCGCCAGGAGCGTGCTGACAGTGAGGATAACGGTTCGTTTTGTTCCCCCAGTATATAAAGGGTTCACCTACCTCGCAAACCCTACCTTTGACCCTCCAAGACTCCATTGTTGCTCCCTAAGCTCATATGTGCCCGATCTCTCTCCCTAGCCAATCAAACTTGTTCATTTTCTAGGGATTGGTTGAGAAGGCCTAGATTTACACTTTCACCAAGAGAAATTTGATTCCCCCCACTAATCCCTTGCGGATCTTGTTACTCTTGGGTGTTTGAGCATCCTAGACGGTTGAGGTCACCTCGGAGCGACATTCCATTGTGGTGAAGCTCCGTGGTCTTGTTGGGAGCCTTCGTGCTTTGTGTGGAGATAGCCCAGACCTTGTTTGTAAAGGTTCGGTCGCCGCCTTCAAGGGCACCTATAGTGGAATCATGGCACCTTGCATTGTTTGAGGGAGTGATGAGAATACGGTGGCCCTAGTGGCTTATTGGGGAGCATTGTGCATCCACACTGCTCCAACAAAGACGTACTTCGTGTCAAAGGGAAGGAACTTCGATAACACATCCTCGTCTTCATTGGTTCCACTTGTGGTTATCTCTAACCTTTACATTGTGTATGTTATTGTTGTAGAGTATCTCTTACTTGCCTTAGCGATTATAGTTGGTAGCATCATATAGGTTGCTCACCTAGTTGTCATTTTAGAGAACCTTTATGTTGCTAACCCTAACTTGTTAAGAATAGCTAAAAATTGGTAGTTGTCTATTCACCCCCCCTCTAATCGACCATATCGATCCTTTCAATTGGTATCAGAGCCACGTCTCTTTATTAAGGGTTTCACCACCCGAAGATTATGGATGAGGATGAGGGAGGAGCCCATGGACAAACCGAGGGCATGGCCTTGACTTCGGTCACCAGGAACACCTTAAATGTGGCTATGGCCAACCTTAGGACGTCCTTGACGAACGAAGTCAAGACCATGCTTAAAGAGTTAATTGCGGGAATTAAAAGTTCTCCCGAACCAGCGTTGGTGGCTAAACTCGACAACACGGATTCGGAGGCCAATTCCTCCAAGGAAGCGGCTAAAGGTATGCGACCTTCTTCCCCTCACGAAAATAATGGGACTGGAACCTATGCCTCAGTTCCACCTCCCATGGTCTATGGAGGACCGGTTCCTACACCGCGTATTAATCATGTTGGTCCTCCTCCTAAGCTTGTTAAGGGTGATTTTACTAACTGGTGTTTTCCATTAAGTCTCATTTGAATCAGAACTCAACAAATTTATGTAGAATCATTGAGCAAGGCTACTATTCGCATGACCCAAGCAACCTCACTCCAAGAGAAGAAGCGGACAATCAATATAACCACTCCGCATTATTTATTCTCTAGTCTGCAGTGCCTCTTGAAGATCTTCCTCACTTGCACCCCTTCACTCTGGCTAAGGACTGTTGGGAGCACATTATGGTGCTGTACAAGGGAAGCTCAAGCATTCAACGTTCCAACTATGAGGTGGTTCTTGATGAGGCCGATGAGTTTGTAATGAAGGAAGATGAGGACCCTCGTGATCTCTATCAAAGGGTGACTGCTATTGCTGTTGCTCTCAAGGATCATGGGAGCAAGGATGTGGATGACACATGGATCAAGCGCAAGTTTCTCAAGGCCATCATGCCATTCAACAAAGCCATGTCATCCGTCATTTGCCAACGACCAGATTTCCACTCCTTGTCCTCCAGTGAGGTGTTGGATGAATTCATTGCAATGTCAATCATGAACAAGACCGCTGATAATGCTCTTGCTCGCGTTCGGTCAAAGACAGCTTCACCCAACCTTGCTTTAAAAGCAAAGGCTGCTACTAAAGAAGAAGAGGAGGAGGAAGAGGAGAGCTGCCCTGAAGACACTAAGTATGCTTATCACGAGCACATGGCTCTTGCGTCAAGGCAATTCTGGGGCAACAAGAGAAACTCAAGGCCCAACTTCTCCAAGAATAACTCAAGTGGGTTCAAGACCAAGCAACATGTGAGGACATGCTATAACTGCGGCAATGTGAGTTACTTCATGGCAGAATGTCCCTATGAGAAGAGGGAAGACAACGGGGGCAAGCTCATTCGCAAAGACAAAGCCAAGTCTTTCTCAAACAAGAACAACTTTGTCAAGAAACCCCATCCAAAGGGTATGGTGGCACTTGAAGAGTACCCCTCTGATGATGATGACGATGATGATATGGTGGCAATGGCGACTGTATCCATTGCCACCCCCTCTCCCAAGATGTATCTCTTCAAAGCCCCAACGATAACCACATCGCCAAGTGCCTTATGGACAAAGGTGTCTGTTCGGGCATATTTATGCCAAAGTAATTTTGGTGATTGATGACAGTACCTTAGTGGACTAATCGTGTGAATTGAGCATTTCAGATAATACATGACAAAGGCACAAGACGATTCGGCACCCTCCGTGGAATAGAAGCACGGTGTCTTGTATGATTCTCTTTGGTGGTTTTGAGTCGTAGGAACGCCGTACTATTAAGAGGGGATCCGTATTGGGAAGTTTGGGTGGAATCAATCTTTCACGCACACACTTTTTCTCCATGTCCTTCTCCTTGCAACTATGGAGCTTTTCCCTTCTATGGCCTTTCTCTTCTTGCAAAATTACCTCTGGCGGTAGTACCGCTAGACCTAGCGATGGTACCGCTGGACCTAGCGGTGGTACCGCTGGAGCTGGTGGTAGTACCGCTGGCCCAGCGGTAGTACCGCCCGTGGTCAGCGGTAGTACCGCTCGAGGACTTTAGTACCGCCATCCTTGCGGCTGTACTACGTCGGACTTTTTGCGAAGACTTTCTTGGCGGTGGTTGGCCCGGTAGTATCTTTGCTCTACCATGGGCTCAGCGGTAGCACCGTTGCAGCCAGTGGTAGTACCGCTGGAGGGTCAGCGATAGTACCGTTGGGCTTGTGTTGTAAGTGTGGATAACAGTTGGATTTGTTCCTCCACTATATAAAAGGCTCTTCTTTCTCAAGAACCCTACCTTTGACCCTCCCAAGCTCCATTGTTTCTCCCTAAGCTCAAAAGTGCCCGATCTCTCTCCCTAGCCAATCAAACTTGTTGATTTCTTAGGGATTGGTTGAGAAGGCCAAGATCTACACTTCCACCAAGAGAAAATTGATTCCCCCACTAATCCCTTGTGGATCTTGTTACTCTTGGGTGTTTGAGCACCCTAGACGGTTGAGGTCACCTCGGAGCCACATTTCATCGTGGTGAAGCTCCGTGGTCTTGTTGGGAGCCTCCAAGATTTGTGTGGAGTCAGCCCCAACCTTGTTTGTAAAGGTTCGGTCGCCGCCTTCAAGAGCACCCATAGTGGAATCACGGCACCTTGCATTGTGTGAGGGCGTGAGGAGAATACGGTGGCCCTAGTGGCTTATTGGGGAGCATTGTGCCTCCACACCGCTCCAACGGAGACGTACTTCTTGTCAAAGGGAAGGAACTTCGGTAACACATCCTCGTCTTCATTGGTTCCACTTGTGGTTATCTCTAATCTTTACATTGTGTATGTTATTGTTGTAGACTATTTCTTACTTGCCTTAGCGATTATAGTTGGTAGCATCATATAGGTTGATCACCTAGTTGTCATTTTAGAGAACCTTTATGTTGCTAACCCTAACTTGTTAAGAATAGTTAAAAAGTGGTAGTTGCCTATTCACCCCCCTCTAGTCAACCATATCGATCCTTTCAATTTGTATAAGAGCCACGTCTCTTTATTAAGGGTTTCACCACCCGAAGAGTATGAATGATGATGAGGGAGGAGCCCATGGGTAACCCGAGGCCATGTCCTTGACTTCGGTCACAAGGGACGACTTGGATGCGGCTATGGCCAACCTCAGGACGTCCTTGACGAACGAATTCAAGACCATGCTTAAAGAGTTAATTGAGGGAATTAAAAATTCTCGCGAACCGGCGTTGGTGGTTAAACCACCAACACGGATTCGGAGGCCAATTTCTCTAAGGAAGCGGCTAAAGGTATGCGACCTTCTTCCCCTCTCGAAAATAATGGGACTGGAACCTATGCCTCAGTTCCATTTCCCATGGTCTATGGAGGACCGGTTCCTACACCGCATATTAATCCTGTTGGTCCTCCTCCTAGGCTTGTTAAGGGTCATTTGGCTAACTGTTGTTTTCTATTAAGTCTCATTTGAATCACAGCTCAACAAATTTATGGAGAATCATCGAGCAAGGCTACTATCCTCATGACCCAAGCAACCTCACTCCAAGAGAAGAAGCGGACAATCAATATAATCACTCTGCATTATTTATTCTCCAGTCCGCAGTGCCTCCCGAAGATCTTCCTCACTTGCGCCCCTTCACTCTGGCTAAGGACTGTTGGGAGCACATTATGGTGTTGTACAAGGGAAGCTCAAGCATTCAACGGTCCAACTATGAAGTGGTGCTTGATACGTCTCCATCGTATCTACTTTTCCAAACTCTTTTGCCTTTGTTTTGGACTCTAATTTGCATGATTTGAATGGAACTAACCTGGACTGACGCTGTTTTCAGCAGAATTGCCTTGGTGTTATTTTTGTGTAGAAATCAAAGTTCTCCAAACGTCCTGAAAATTTACGGGGAGCAGTTTTGGAAAATATAAAAAATACCTACGCCAAGTTCCACCTCAGGGGGTGGGCCAGTGGGCCACAAGCCCTGGCTCCGCCACCACCCCCTGGTGGCGGTGGGCAGGCTTGTGGGGCCCACACGGCTCTGCCGCCCCCAATCTCAGGTCTATAAGATCCCTTTCGTCCCAGAAAAATAAAAATAGATGTTTTCATCGCGTTTTCGATACAGAGGCGCCGCCACCTCCTGTTCTGTATCTGGAGGGCAGATCTGGAGTCCGTCTTGGGCTTGGGCTCCGGAGAGGGGAAATCGTCGCCATCGTCATCATCAACCTTCTTCCCTCTCCAATTCCATGAAGCTCTTCGTCGTTCATGAGTAATCTATTCGTAGGCTCGTTGGGCGGTGATGAGTAGGATGAGATATATCATCTAACCGAGTTAGTTTTGATGGGGATTGATCCCTAGTATCCACTATGTTCTGAGATTTGATGTTGCTACTACTTTGCCATGCTTAATGCTTGTCACTAGGGCCCGAGTACCATGATTTCAGATCTCAAATTATTATGTTGTCACCAATATATGTGTGTTTTAGATCCGATCTTGCAAGTTGTAGTTACCTACTATGTGTTATGATACGGCAACCCCAGAGTGAGAATAACCGGAACCACTCCCGGTGATGACCATAGTTTGAGGAGTTCATGTGTTCACAAAGTGCTAATGCGTTGGTCCGGTTCTTTATTAAAAGGAGAACCTTAATATCCCGTAGTTTCCTTTTGGACCCCGCTGCCACGGGAGGGATGGACAATAGATGTCATGCAAGTTCTTTTCCCTAAGCATGTATGAGGACACACGGAATGCATGCCTACATCACATTGACGAACGGGAGCTAGCCACATATCTCTCCGTGTTATAGGTGTTGCATGATGAATATCATCCAAACAAATCACCGACGCATTGCCTACGAGTTTGTCCTACTGCTTCTGTTACTTGTTTTGCTCTGCTGCTGCTACTACTGTTGCTACTGCTGTTACTTGTCTTGCTCTGCTGCTACTGTATTACTTGTTAGTATGATCAAAGTGACTTGCCTGGTATTACTTGATGAAGATAGTCGCTCTCAAAATCCTGATAATTCTACTCGCCACACTCCGAGCAATCTATCGTAAATGAATAGCATTCAATAAACATTCATGCCAAAAAGGAAGAACCAAGAGAACATAAGAACAAAGCATGTCTTGGCGCAAAATAACAACGTACTAAGGTTTAATAAAAAGGTCCTAAGTGTGTTGTAAAGTGAAGGTGCATGAATGAGATCAAAAGAGGTAATGGACGATGAACTATTGCTATATAAGCTCGACTTGCATACACTATGGGAGATGATAAAAAATATTGGGAGAACAACATGAATGTTGTTTGACAAATAGTATAAGACATAAGAATTTATTTGTAGAAAGAATTTCTTGAAATGGAGCACTACAACGCAAGTTATAGCGAATTGAAGTATGAATTGAATTTGCATTCAAAAGGTCAAGAGAAGTTGAACTGAAGTACGATGGTTACGTACAAAAATATATGACATGAGTGTTTAGGGGTAAAAGGAATCAATTGAAAAGGTGGTACGATTTGCAAGATAAGATCAAATGAATGTTCGAATACAAATTTGAATCGCTCAAATTTGTAAGGTTCAAAGGTCAAAACTAATGATGCTACTGGATATAGGAGATCAATATGAGCGTGTAGAAAAAAGAATTACTAGATTTGAAATAGCGGATCAAAAGATACAAATACGTCAATATAACATTGAATCGGCTTAGAACGATGCGAACACTTTTGGGCACTAATAGATAAATCTGATTTGATCAAAATTATAAGTTGAAAAGTTAAAACTAATGATACAAACGGAAAGATTACTTTGATACGAATCCGACGCAATTGAATTCATCTAAAACGGAGCTATGGATAAAAAGATATGATCAAAAGAAGTTTGAATATGAATATGAACAAATTTGAAAATTTGAAAATTTCAAAAAAGTTGATATGATAGGTGGGATCAAGACGAAACTCTAGGCGTTGGTTTCATCTAATTTGGATAAACGAGTAAAAAGTTATGGCTATTTGAAAAATCAGGGTCAAACTGTTTTACGGAAGAAAAGTGCTATGTCTAAAAGAATTCTAGTACTAATATGTAAATACGAAGACTAAATAATATATCTAATTACTCTACCATATACTAGTGTAGGAATACTAGTCTAGAAATAATAAACTACGGGAGTAAAAAAATACGAATCGAAATACCTTTAGAATGGAGAGTGAGAATTAATTCAATGAGGAGACGACTTCGAGAAATCCCGCCGAAGAGAAAAGAATATTTTTATTTAATAAATCTAGTTAAACCAAAAGATTGATTTAACCCGAAATAGATGATTTTTGGATGCTCCTATGGGTCTATATTTATAGGTGGAAGGGAGGTCTAATGGTCCATAGATAGGCAATGTGGGATTAAACATATACGTAACGTGGAGAGAAAATAAAAAGAAAGGAAGAAGCGCCGCATGGGATGGGCTAAAAGACTTGCTAGCCGCATGGCCGTGGCCCTTTTTTTTTTCTCTCCTTTTTTTTTTGCGAACGAACAATTTTTTTTAAAACAAAGAAGAAAAACGTATAAATGAAAAGAAGAGAACATTTTATATAGACATATTATATATCAAAATTTTCAGAATAAATTTTCTAAAACATGAACATATTTTTAAAACCAAAAAAATACTTTTTTAAAAAAAATATTTTTTTGCAATAACTTTAAAATGAAAAAGAATTTGAATTTCAAATAAATTGCAAATACTTAAAATTTGAATCAAGACATTGTCTCTGATTTTGGAGTGTCATTTTCCTCCTCTCGTTTGATTTTTTTTAATCAAAGGGTTTGAAAATATTCAAACTCAAAATTGAAAAGGGATTCACAATAGAAAATTTTGGGAAAGTCATTTTATTCCCTCTCATTTTTTTTGAGAAGTTTTAAATTCCACTCAAGTTTCAATCACTCAAACAAACAAACAATCAATCTAATAATTATATTAACATTCCAAAATTTATGGAAGGGTTATGCAAAATATCCAGGAAGACATTTGGAGGAACCGGCTTACGGTGTGAACCGAGACGCGAAAGGGCATCAACTGCTTCGTTAAGGCGCCGATCGATATAATCAACTTGATAGCCATGGAAATGACTCACCACATCAGACACAACCCTTCTGTAAGCCGCCATCAGGGGGTCCCAAGAATCCCAAGTACCTGAAACTTGCTGAGCCACCAGATCAGAATCGCCGAGACATCTGACCCGCGTGAGGTTCATCTCTTTGGTGAGTCGCAACCCATGAAGCAAGGCTTCGTATTCTGCAGCATTGTTGGTGCATGAAAACATGAGTCGGAGAACATAGAAGAATTTGTCTCCTTGGGGCGAAATCAACACCACACCCGCCCCCGAGCCTTCCAATTGCCTAGACCCGTCAAAGTAAATAGTCCAGTACGTGAGGTCGGGCCTGTCTTCTGGAATCTGTAATTCGGTCCAATCGTTGACGAAATCAACCAAGGCCTGAGACTTGATAGCCGTGCGAGGGGTAGATCGCACGTGATGTGGCCCAAGTTCGATCGCCCATTTGGCGATTCGCCCTGTCGCCTCTCGGTTTTGGATGATGTCTCTGAGAGGAGCGGAGCTAACCACCGTGATGGGATGCTCTTGGAAATAGTGTTTGAGCTTTCGACTCGCCATAAAGACCCCATAGACCAACTTCTGCCAGTGCGGGTATCGTTGCTTGGAGAAGGTTAGCACCTCACTAATGAAATACACCGGACATTGCACCGGATATTCCTTCCCTTCTTCCTTCCTTTCGACGACCACTTCCACACTCACCGCCTTGGAGTTTGCCTCAATGTACAGAAGCATAGGCTCTTTTTCAGTCGGGGCGGCCAAAACCGGCGGGTTGACCAGCTGCTGCTTCAAGGCTTCAAAAGCTTCATTGGCCTCGTCTGTCCAAACAAAATGGTCAGACTTTTTAAGCAACTGATAAAGGGGAATAGCTTTTTCTCCCAGGCGGCTTATGAAGCGACTTAAAGCCGCAATACGACCCGCCATCCGTTGAACTTGATTGATATTCGCTGGTCTCCCAAGCGAAGTAATCGCCTCGATTTTGTCCGGGTTGGCTTCAATGCCGCGCTCAGACACCAGGAAACCCAACAACTTTCCTGCGGGAACGCCAAAGACACACTTGGTGGGATTAAGCTTCATCTGGTATACCCGCAGATCGTCAAAAGTTTCCCTTAAATCTTCCAAGAGCATCTCCTTCCTATGAGTTTTAACCACAATGTCGTCAACGTAAGCGTGGACGTTGCGTCCGATTTGGCCACGGAGACAATTTTGGATGCAGTGCTGGTAAGTCGCCTCGGCGCTTTTGAGCCCAAATGGCATGGATACATTGCAAAAAGCCCCGAAGGGGGTTATAAAAGCTGTCTTCTCCTGATCTTCCACAGCCATCTTGATTTGGTGATACCCAGAATAAGCGTCCAGGAAACACAAACGCTCGCAGCCCGCCACTGAATCAATAATCTGATCGATACGGGGAAGGGCGAAAGGGTCCTTTGGACATGTCTGTTAAGATCCGTGTAATCAATGCACATGCGGAAGGTGTCGTTCTTCTTGAGCACCAGGACCAGGTTAGCCAACCATTTGGGGTGGAAGACCTCTACGATGAACCTGGCGGCCAAAAGACGGGCGACTTCTTCCCCGATTGCCTTGCGTAGTTCCTCATTGAACCTGTGAAGATATTGCTGAATCGGTTTTGCTTTTGGGTCAACATTAAGGTGGTGCTCAGCGAATTCTCTCGGTACACCAGGCATGTCAGAAGGTTTCCATGCGAAGATGTCCCGATTCTCACGGATGAATTCGATGAGCGCGCTTTCCTATTTGGGGTTCAGACCCGCCCCGATAGTGAATTGCTTGGTTGAGTCGCCAGGGACGAAATCCACTATCTTAGTGTCGTCTGTTGGTTTGAACTTGGGGGGCGGCTCGGCGTCTGTTGTTGGCTTCTTTAGAGGTGACATATCAGCCGGATCAACATTGGCCTGGTGATATTTGAGCTCTTCTGCAGCGCAAGCGACTTCTGCGTAAGCCGCATCCCCTTCTTCACACTCTCTTGCGATCCTCCTGTCACCATCAACCGTGATGGGTCCCTTAAGACCAGGCATCTTGAGTTTAAGGTAAACATAGCAAGGGTGAGCCATGAAAAGGGCATAAGCTGGTCGCCCAAACAACGCATGATAGAGGCTTTTTAACTTGACCACCTCAAACATAAGCGACTCACTCCTGTAATTGGATGCTGTTCCAAACGCAACTATGAGTTTAACCCGGCCTATGGGGTATGCCGATTTACCCGGGACAATTCCGGTGAATACCGTGGTTGAAGGCATTAAATCTTTCTCCAGCAGGTTCATCCTTCAAAAAGTGTCGACGTATAATATGTTGATGCTGCTACTGCCATCCATCAGTACCTTCGATAAGGTATATCCCCCGACTTGAGGAGCCACGACCAACGCTAAGTCGCCGGGGTTGTCAACTCTGGGCGAGTGATCCTCCCTGCTCCACCATATAATCTGCTCGGACCAGTGGAGGTACCTAGGAAGTGCCGGCTCTGATACTCTGTACGCTTGGTGATTCAGCTTTTTATCACGCCTACAGGCATTGGTGGTGAAGACGTGGTATTTCCCGTTGCTTAATTGTTTGGGATTATTGCGGAACCCGCCATTATCCTCTTGCCCCTGCGGATCCCCCTGTGTGTGTGTGTGGGGGGGGGGTTGTTGAAAAACTCCGGGCGGGTTATACCGCCGTTGGTTATGCACTGGATACTGACCGCTGCTTGGCTGTGAGCCGCCCTGAGTCCCTGGTTCGGGGAAGCCGCCGAACGGGTTCTGGCGTTGGTTAGGTGCACCGAACTGTTCCTGACGTTTGTCCGGGTCACCGCTTTGCCCTTTTTTGATTGCCTCCGCCCGAAATTCCCGCATCACGTAACAGTCCTCCCAGGAGTGAGTCACTGGTCCATCCGCCATGGCCTGGTGCGGGCAAGGGCCCTTAGGTATCTCGTTATAATTGCGCGGCTTCTTGCCACTGTAACCCCTCTTCTTCTGGCGCTGGTTGCCGTTGTTGGCATTGGTGTTGGTGACTAAGTCCGAGGATTCTTCTTGCTGCCTTCTCTTGCCGTTCCCTCCTGATTATGGCGGGCGCGTCCCTGAAACCGGGTATGTTTTTTGGACGACTCGCCTTTCCTCGGTGAGTTGGCCTTGCCGCCATCTTCTCCTGGATCTTTAGTGTCGTCCGCCTCGGCGTACCTAGTGAGGGTGCCCACTAGCTCCCGCATATCCTGGATTTTTCGCTTGAGTCGCCCCAACTTCTGTACCAAGGGCTCATAGTGGCAGTTTTGCTCCAAGATCAGCACGGCCTGAGCCACCGTGATACCGTCCGACGAGTGAATGATTTCCACGACCGGCCACGTCCAGTGGTGAGCCGACTTATCAGGGCGCTGAACGCAGTGCTGTAAATCGACTATTGTCATCGGGCGCTTGCAAGTTCCCCGGAAGTTTTTGATAAAACGCTCTTTCAATTCAGCCCAAGTCTGGATGGACTTGGGGGCAGGTTTTTTAACCAAGTACGCGCCGTTCCCTTGAGCATCATTGTGAAGTACCTGGCGCAGATTGCTTCACTTACATCCAACATGTGCATGGCGATTTCATAACTCTCAACCCATGACGCTGGCTCAAGGTCCGGGGTGTAGTTAGGCACCTTTCTTGGTCCCTTAAAATCCTTCGGCATTCGCTCGTTGCGAAGGGCGGGGGCCAAGCATGGCACCCCTACCTGCCTGCCACCTCCAACAAGCAGCGCTGAGCCGGTTTGGATGTCCGGGTGATCCCGACCCGACGGGTCCCGATGATCAGGCGAGTTGACCTGGGGAAAGGGTCGCGGTCCGCTAGTTATGGCGGGCTGGTCCTCTGGCCGGCTCCTAGTGCGGCTTGCCTGGGGGGTGGAGTGCAGCCGATCGAGGTCATGCGAGAACTGGGCATTTTGAACCACCGCCGTCTTCAACATCTCAATGGCGTTCCTTGCTTCTATTTCAGCCGGGGTGTTGCCATGAATCAGAAGGGACTCTAAATGGGGAGTCGCGGCGAGGGCGTTGTCCACCGGGTTGGAAAAGTGACCTCGAGGTGTCTGGAATCGAGGGACGCAATCAACAGCTGGCTCAGGCGGCGGGTTTGGCGGCTGGCCCGGCCCTCCTCCTGGAGCGTCTCCTGCTCCGGGAGTACGTGGAGTGTCGAATAGGCGGGCCGGGTTGAGATCAGGGGGTAAACACCCCTGGTGCCTCCGCTGATGGACAGCGTCAGATGCGCGCTGATGCCTCTTGAGTCGCCAGCTTTCGGTGTTTAGGCGAGCTGTCTCGGCGGTGATTTGAGCTTGCCGGGTTTCGATCCTGGCGGCTTCCACCTCAACGTCTCGCTGGGCCTTTGCTACCCCATCTCTTAGCTTTGTTAACTCGGCATTTATCGTGTCCTGATTTTCTGCCGTTACAGGGGTCGCCACGAGCCTTGTTATCTGTGCCGCCAAATCCACCAGGATCGCAGACGGGCTTCTGGATGTTTCGCCAGTCCCGTCGTTGCCTGCCGGGTTTGGCGGGGTCTGAGTCGCCCCTGCCATGTAAACGACGATCTGGCGGCGGGTTCGGTCGAGAACCTCGGGGTCCATTGCTAGTGACAGGCCTCCGAGGCAGCCCCCATGTAGAGACTGAATTGAATCTGAGTCGCCCATGGATGACTCGTCATCAGTGTTGAGTGGCGTGGTCTCCTGAGTCCCCGATCATTCTGGTTCCTCAGATCCCTGTGTGAAACCAACAAAGACCGGGTGGGTTAAATTTGGCGTCATAACAGGGCGGACGTACCTGGCCGGCTCGACGATGTCGGTGAAGATGTCTGGCTCAGGCATAGGCGATCCAACCATGCCGACGAAGACGTTGATCTTGCCAAAGGGGACTCTGTAACCGGATTCGATTGAATCAGCCTCGGGCCCCCACATCAAGTTATTGATGTAGTACTTCCCGCGGCGGCTCCGAGTCATGAGCCCTGCCGCATAGCTCCCTGACCCTGGTAGGGCTCCCTTTGAGAACTCAACTCCACCATGCGCAGGCCCCACGGTGGGCGCCAACTGTCGTGGTTTTGTCACGGCAGATGTCCTCATGAAATGACTTAGTGTTGGAGCCATCCCACCTTAGTGGCGACTCAAAGGGGTTGATCGGGAGCGAGACAAAGATTTACCCAGGTTCGGCCCCTCGTAAGGAGGTAAAAGCCTACATCATGCTTGGTGTTGTATTGATGGTGTTTCAATTACAAGGAGGGCGTAACTCGCCTGACCTAGCACTCGATGATTTCTAACCTATCCTCTCCTTCCCTGGGACTCGCCTTTATATACAGGTCGAGCCTTAGGGTTTACAAGAGTCCTTGCCTTTACACAAGTCGTGATTCTTTCTATCTCTAAGTCGCCATCTTTCCAAGACTTATATATCTTCCCAACGATGGATTCTTCCCAAAGATCTTGAACCGCCATCCAACGCTTGAATCACTTGAGGATGAGTCGCCAGCTTGATGACCCGACCCAACTAGGGCGGGTTACCCAACAGATAATATCCCCAACAGTATCCATCCGTCCAGAAGACCCTCCTCTCCGTATAGCCTACCTTGATCGTGTCGCTCTAAGACGCTACCAGTTCCTTGAGAGAGATCATGGATCTCTTCTATACCGCTTGATATTTAACCGGCGGCGTGTTTTCCATATTACCCTTCCCGCTCTTGCTTTCTTTGACTTTCAGGTAAAATGAAGATACTACATAACCATAGGAGAGGCAGAGGAGTATGAGAGGGAGGCGACTGCTGCTCGACTTCGTGAGGAAGCTATTCAGGCAGTGGCTGCAGCACTCCCGTATAACACCCATTATGACTTTGGGTTTCGCCAGGATCACCTTGGGAGTAGACCAAGCTAGGCCAAAAGCCTAAGCTTGGGGGGAGTACGTGTTCTCACCGACTTTACATTCATGCTTATGCTTTCATTTTGTTAGCCGGTGTTTACACTTTGCCACTGTATTATCCATGCTAGTTTCTTTTCGTTTTCTTGTTTTCTTGTTTTGTGTCCTTTTGAGAAAACCCAAAAAATATTTTTCTTTCTTCTTTTGCTTGTTGGAAGTTTTCCCGTGTAAATAGTTTTCTTTTTCTTTGTGTCAAGGTAGAAGATATTGGGCCATATTATTTTGTCTTCTCCTTTGTGTTTGCCTGCAGATTCAGCTTAGTCCAATGCGCTTATTATCGTTCTCATTGTTCGATCGTGCAAATGAAAGGCAACAATGATGATATATGATGAAGTGACTCAGACTGAAAAGCTGGTATGAACTCTATCTATTTTGTTTTTGTAAATATGACTAGCTTGTCGACCCAGATTTAGCTTTGTTGTGAGAGAACCATGTTTGCAATGACAACTTAGAGATCATAGTTTCTGATGCCATGCTTATTTAGCTGAGAGCTTATAATGGTTTGTCCTGATTGCCAACATAGATTTTGAGATGACTATGATGTAGTATGATAGGATGGTATTCTCCTTTGAATGTTTCAAGTGGCTTGACTTGGCGCATGTTCATGCATGTAGTTGAAATAAAATCAACATAGCCTCTATGATGTTCGTGTTCATGGTGATTTATATCCTGTTCATGCTTGCATTCAATGTTAGTCAAACTCATTGCATCTTGATGACTGTCGTCGCTCTCTAGTTGGTCGCTTCCCAGTCTTTTGCTAGCCTTCACTTGTACTAAGCGGGAATACTGCTTGTGCATCCACTTCCATAAACCCAAAAGTTTTTCCATGAGAGTCCACCATACCTACCTATTTGCGGTATCTACCCGCCGTTCCAAGTAAATTTGCATGTGCCATTCTCTAAACCTTCAAGAAATAATCTGTTTTGCATGCCCGAACCGCTCATGTGGTGACAGAGGGCTATTGGTATCTTCCATGCTAGGAGTGTTATCCTCGACATGTGTTTATTGACAGTCATTCACAAGAAAGGGGCCGGTATTTGGGATGCCCAGTTCCACGCTTAAATCAAAAACATAACTGTAAAACAAGACTCCCCCCCAGATTGATGTTAGTATGGATGGTACCCGAGGATTCGGCTAGTCGTGGAGTGTGATTGATTGGTGGTGGGGGAGTTAAAACTTTACTTTTCTGTTTGGGAACCGCCTATAGCATGAGTAGCATGGAAGATATTGAGAACTCTTGGTCATTGCATTGACAATGAAAGCATGCCACCCAAAATTATTATCTCTGTTTTCAAAAGCTTGAGCTCTGGCACCTCTGCAAATCAATGCTTCCCTCTGCGAGGGGCCTATCTATTTATTTTCCTGTCGAGTCATCCTCCTCTTATATAAGCATCAATTAGAGAGCACCTCTGTCATTTTTATGCTTTGCTTTTGATTGATATTGAGTATGACTATGACTGGATCTTCGTTGCTATGAATTACAATGTTTAGTCAGTCCTTGATCTTTGAAAGTGCTCTGCATTTATGTTTTGCGGTCTCAGAAAGAGCTAGCAAGATACCACCTATTCATATTGCTTCATGCTTGTTTTGATTGAAGTGTTGGTATATGAAACTCATTATTATTTGCTCGTTAGCTGATTATGCCATTGATATTAGTTTACCGTGAGACCTTTGTGTCATTTGCTTATGTGGTTAACTTGTGATCTTGTTGAAATTCTGGTTATGAGTTAGACATAGTTGCAACAACAAGATCAAACAGAGTTTGTCAAAGTTTTTCTTTCTCTCTCAGTTTGTCAACTGAGTTGCTTGAGGACAAGCAAGGTTTTAAGCTTGGGGGAGTTGATACATCTCCATCGTATCTACTTTTCCAAACTCTTTTGCCCCTGTTTTGGACTCTAATTTGCATGATTTAAATGGAACTAACCTGGACTGACACTGTTTTCAGCAGAATTGCCTTGGTGTTATTTTTGTGCAGAAATCAAAGTTCTCCAAACGTCCTGAAAATTTACGGGGAGCAGTTTTGGAAAATATAAAAAATATCTGCGCCAAGTTCCACCTCAGGGGGTGGGCCAGTGGGCCACAAGCCCTGGCTCCGCCACCACCCCCCTGGTGGCGGTGGGCAGGCTTGTGGGGCCCACACGGCTCTTCCACCCCCAATCTCAGGTCTATAAGATCCCTTTCGTCCCAGAAAAAATAAAAGAGAAGTTTTCATCGCGTTTTCGGTACGGAGGCACCGTCACCTCCTGTTCTTCATCTGGAGGGTAGACCTGGAGTCCGTCTTGGGCTCCGGAGAGGGGAAATCGTCGCCATCGTCATCATAAACCTTCTTCCCTCTCCAATTCCATGAAGCTCTTCGTCGTTCGCGAGTAATCTATTCATAGGCTCGCTGGGCTGTGATGAGTAGGATGAGATCTATCATGTAATTGAGTTAGTTTTGATGGGGATTGATCCCTAGTATCCACTATGTTCTGAGATTTGATGTTGCTACTACTTTGCCATGCTTAATGCTTATCACTAGGGCCCGAGTGCCATGATTTCAGATCTGAAATTATTATGTTGTCACCAATATATGTGTGTTTTAGATCCGATCTTGCAAGTTGTAGTTACCTACCATGTGTTATGATCCGGCAACCCCGGAGTGACAATAACAGGAACCACTCCCGGTGATGACCATAGTTTGAGGAGTTCATGTGTTCACCAAGTCCTAATGCGTTGGTACGATTTTTTATTAAAAGGAGAACCTTAATATCCCATAGTTTCCTTTTGGACCCCGCTGCCACGGGAGGGATGGACAATAGATGTCATGCAAGTTCTTTTCCCTAAGCACGTATGATGACACACGGAATGCATGCCTACATCACATTGACGAACGGGAGCTAGCCACATATCTCTCCGTGTTATATCTCTTGCATGATGAATATCATCCAAACAAATCACCGACCCATTGCCTACGAGTTTGTCCTACTGCTGCTGTTACTTGTTTTGCTCTGCTGCTGCTACTACTGTTGCTACTGCTGTTACTTGTCTTGCTCAGCTACTACTGTTGCTACTACTGTCGCTTGCTACTGTTGCTACTTGCTACTGCTGTTCCTTGCCACTGCTATTGCTCGTTACACTGCTGCTACCTGCTACACTGTTGGTTCACCGGCCGTTGACAGGAACTGACAATTTCCGTCAACGCGACAACAGAGGCGCCATTGATACAATCGTTAGGAATAGTCTGCCGTCAACAGATCATTTCTGACACCGTTGTTATCATATTACTTTGCTGTTACTACTGTGCTTGCAGATACTAATCTTTCAGGTGTGGTTGAATCCGACAAATTCAGCTGCTAATACTCGAGAGTATTCTCTCACCTCCTGACTGGCTTATCAACAAATTGGGTCGAATACTCTACCCTCGAAAACTGCTGCGAACTCACGCGCTGGTGGGCTATCAACAACATTCTTCCAGTTTCGTTGCCGGGGAGTGCTAACAGCATTCTTCTGGTGCCGTTGCAAGGGAAGGATTGTTGTCATAAGCATTCGTCTAGCTAACGTGAGAGATTGCGGATCAGTGCTTGATGAGGCCGATGAGTTTGTGATGAAGGAAGATGAGGACCCTCATGATCTCTATCGAAGGGTGACTGCTATTGCTGTTGCTCTCAAGGATCATGGGAGCAAGGATGTGGATGACACATGCATCAAGCGCAAGTTTCTCAAGGCCATCATGCCATTTAGCAAAGCCATGTCATCCGTCATTCGCCAACGACCAGATTTCCACTCCTTGTCTTCCATTGAGGTGTTGGATGAATTCATTGCAATGTCAATCATGAACAAGACCACTGATAATGCACTTGCTCGCGTTCGGTCAAAGACAGCTTCACCCAACCTTGCTTTAAATGCAAAGGTTGCTTCTGAAGAAGAAGAAGAGGAGAGCTGCCCTAAAGACACTAAGTATGCTTATCACGAGCACATGGCTCTTGCGTCAAGGCAATTCTGGGGCAACAAGAGGAACTCAAGGCCCAACTTCTCCAATAATAACTCAAGTGGGTTCAAGTCCAAGCAACGGGTGAGGACATGCTATAACTCCGGCAATGCGAGTCACTTCGTGGCAGAATGTCCCTATGAGAAGAGGGAAGCCAACGGGGGCAAGCTCATTCGCAAAGACAAAACCAAGTCATTCCCAAACAAGAACAACTTTGTCAAGAAACCCCACCCAAAGGGTATGGTGGCACTTGAAGAGTACCCCTCCGATGATGATGACGATGACGATATGGTGGCAACTGCGACTGTAGCCATTGCCATCCCTTCTCCCAAGAATATGTCTCTCTTCAACGCCTCCAATGATAACCACATCGCCAAGTGCCTCATGGCCAAAGGTATCGATCAGGTAACACCCAACATTAAGACCACCATCACTACTGCTCCTTCATTGCTGAATTGTGTTGATGATAGTGATGTTGTGGAACTTAATGAGCATGATCTTCACAAATTTCTGTGTACGATCAAAGGAGAACCCAAGAAGCACTTTGTTGCTCTTTTGGAACAACTGGGTGAGGCTAATGACCTCATCGAGTCTCATGAGGAGACTATCTCCGAGCTGCAAGGACATAGTCGTGACTATGCCGATGAGATTGCTGAATTATCTATTGCACTAGAAAAGGAGTGCACTCTTTGTTTGGCTCTTGAGGATTCATACAACGATGACTGCGCTAAATTGCAAAAGGAACTAGATCATGCTATTGTTCTTACTCGTGTGCTTAAGTCTGAAAAGGCTACACTTGGGGTTGGCCATGACAGACTCAAAGCAGAGTTTGACACACTTGACAAGGCTCACAAGGTCTTTAAAGGTGCTCATTTCTCCCTCAAAGAGTCTCATGATAAACTCCAAGCAAAGCTTACCAAGGAGATCTCTACATGTCCTCCTTTCGTTATAATTGATAATGCTTGTACAACTAACCCTTGTTGTGAGCATGCACATCTTATGGAGGAAAATGCCAAGTTGAAGGATCAACTTGAGAAGGGCCTTGTGTCATGCATCCAAGGCGAGAAGAATCTAAATGACATCTTGAGCAATCAAAAGGTTGTTGTAGGAAAGGAGGGACTTGGACTTACATCCAAGTCGAAAAGAAAAAGGAAGAACATGAACAAACGATCCCCTACGCTCATGGACATCTTTGTAAAAGAGGGTGAAGGAACTCAGAAGGAGAACATGAACAAGGTGGAGAATGGTAGCATCAAGAAGGGCAAAACAATTCCTACCAACACAGCCGGCAAACTCAATCCATCCTATGTTTTATGTCGTGCTGGTGATGGGCATGTTTATGCCAGATTTGTTGGTTCTTACTATGAGTCCATTGAATGGACTATTTGGGTTCCTAAGACCCTTGTTTCTAACATTAAAGGACCCATTCAAAAATGGGTACCTAAAACCAAGCCTTGATCTATTGCGGGAGTTGGCTTCTGGTGGGGTGTCATGGTTGCTCGATAGTGGAGCAACAAATCATATGACCGGAAGCAAGGACTTAGTGGTGGATGTGCATCCTTCCCCATCTATGCCCACCCATGTCCAATTCGCCGATGCATCAACGTCAAAGGTATTGGGATTTGGTAAGGTGGTCATCTCTCAAGAGTTATCTATTGAGAAGGTCATGCTTGTTGAGTCCCTTGCTTACAATTTACTTTCGGTTCGTCAACTTGCAATTATGGGCTTTTCCACATTCTTTAATCTTGATACCATGGTCCTTTTGTGGAGCAAGACTCTTAAAGTAGCTTATGTTGGATATGTCTAAAATGGTCTCTATGTGGTGAACTTTTCAAAGCGACCCACTAAGACTGCGACATGTCTAATGGCTAAAGTTGATGTGGGCTGGCTTTGGCATTGCCGACTAGCTCATGTCAATATGAGATCTTTGCAAATTCTCCTCAAAGGGGACCATGTTCGTGGACTAACAAATGTGAGTTTTGCCAGAGATCGTGCTTGCAGTTCCTGCATTGAAGGGAATCTTCATGAAACTGCTCATCGTCCAACGACTCTCATTTACACTAAGAGGCCGTTGGAGCTCCTTCATATGGATCTCTTCGGTCCTTGCTACCTCTTGAGCTTGCGTTGGTTTTTCCCTTGAAGAGGAAAGGGTGATGCAACATAGTAGCGATAAGTATTTCCCTCAGTTTGAGAACCAAGGTATCGATCCAGTAGGAGTATCAAGATGATGCACCAATGTACCTGCGCAAAAACAAACAAACTTGCACCCAACACTATAAAGGAGTTGTCAATCCCTTCACGATTATTTGCAAGGTCACAACTGAAGGTGGAAAGTGCAACAAAGTAAAAGTGTAGATCTGAAAATATGATGTCAAGTAGACCCGGGGGCCATAGTGTTCACTAGAGGCTTCTCTCATGATAGCAAGTATTACGGTGGGTGAATGAATTACTGTCGAGCAATTGATAGAATCACGCAAAGTCATGATGATATCTAAGGCAATGATCATACATATAGGCATCACGTCCGAGACAAGTAGACCGATACTGTGTGCATCTATACCATTACTCCACACATCAAACGCTATCCAGCATGCATCTAGTGTATTGATTTCATAACAAATAGAGTAACGCTTTAAGCAAGATGACATGATATAGAGGGATAAATTCATGCAATATGATATAAACCCCATCTTTTTACCCTTGATGGCAACAACACGATAAGTGCCTCGCTACCCTTTCTATCACTGGGTGAGGACCCCGCACGGTATGAATCCTAAACCAAGCACTTCTCCCGTTGCAAGAATTATAGATCAAGTTGGCCAAATGAAACCCATAACTCGAAGAGAATTACAAGGACACAAAATCATGCATATAAGAGATCAGAGAAGACTCAAATAATATTTATAGATAATCTGATCATAAATCCACAATTCATCGGATCTCGACAAACACACCGCAAAATAAAGTTACGTCGGATAGATCTCCATGAAGATCATGGAGAACTTTGTATTGAAAATCTGATACGTCTCCAACGTATGTATAATTTTTGATGGTTCCATGCTATTATCTTGTCAACTTTGGATGTTGTGTATGCATTTTATATCTTTTTTGGGACTAACCTATTAACTCAGTGCCAAGTGCCAGTTCTTGTTTTTTCCATGTTTTTGACCCTTTTCAGAGGAGAATATTAAACGGAGTCCAAACAGAATAAAATCTTCGGAATGATTTTTCCGGATAAGAAGATATGCAGGGAAATTGAGAACCAAGGCAAAGGGTCCCGGGGGAGGCCACAAGCCCCCTAGTCGCGGCTTGGTGGGGGCCGCGCCTACCAGGCTTGTGGCCCCCCCGTGGCTCCTTTTCCCTACTTCTTCCGCCTATAAATTCCCTAAAAATCTGAAACCACGGGAGAGAGCCACGAAAATACTTTTCCGCCGCCGCAAGCTTCTGTCTCCGCAAGATCCCATCTGGGGACCGTTCTGGTGCCCTGACGGAGGGGGGATTCAGACACGGAGGGCTTCTTCATCAACACCATTGCCTCTCCGATGGTGCGTGAGTAGTTCACCACAGACCTTCGGGTCCATAGCTAGTAGCTAGATGACTTCTTCTCTCTCTTGGATCTTCAATACAAAGTTCTCCATGATTTTCATGGATATCTATCCGATGTAATCTTGTTTTGCGGTGTGTTTGTCGAGATCCGATGAATTGTGGATTTATGATCAGATTATCTATGAATATTATTTGAGTCTTCTCTGATCTCTTATATGCATGATTTCGTATCCTTGTAATTCTCTTCGAGTTGTGGGTTTCGTTTGGCCAACTTGATCTATAATTCTTGCAATGGGAGAAGTGCTTGGTTTTGGGTTCATACCGTTCGGTGTCCTCACCCAGTGACAGAAGGGGTAGCGAGGCGCGCATCATGTTGTTGCCATCAAGGGTGAAAAGATGGGGTTTGTATCTACTGCATGAATTTATGTCTCTACATCATGTCATCTTTCTTAAGGCATTACTCCGTTTGTTATGAACTTAATACACTAGATGCATGCTGGATAGCGGTCGATGTGTGGTGTAATAGTAGTAGATGCAGACCGTATCGGTCTACTTGTCTCGGGCGTGATGCCTATGTGTATGATCATTGCCTTAGATATCGTCATGACTTTGCGCTGTTCTATCAATTGCTCGACAGTAATTCGTTCACCCACCGTAATACTTGCTATCATGAGAGAAGCCTCTAGTGAACACTATGGCCCCCGGGTCTACTTCACATCATATTTTCAGCTCTACACTTTTACTTCGTTGCACTTTCCGCCTTCAGATCTCACCTTGCATTTAATCGTGAAGGGATTGACAACCCCTTTATAGCGTTGGCTGCAAGTTTGTTTATTTTTGCACAGGTACTTTGGAGACTTGCCTTGATACTCCTACTGGATTGATACCTTGGTTCTCAAACTAAGGGAAATACTTACTGCTACTGTGCTCCATCACCCTTTCCTCTTGAAGGAAAAAACCAACGCAAGCTCAAGTGGTAGCAAGAAGAATTTCTGGCGCCATTGCCAGGGAGTATCAAGTCAAGAATAGTCTCCCTTCAACGTGTCAATTTCTGGCACCGGGGATTGTTCTAAGTGAAGCTTATCCAAGTAACTGTCGCAAACTCATCTCTTGCATTTACTTTTTTGCCTCTCATTTTCCTCTCCCTCACTTCTGAAAAACAAAAATTACATTTTTTTGCCTTTTTCGTTCTCCCTTTTCTTTCGCTTGCTTTCTGTTCGCTTGTGCGTTTGTCTGCCTGCTAAGACCTGTATGGCCCAACCAAAGGATTATGATGCTTACTATAAAAGGTTGGAAGAGATTGAAACTAGTGTTAAAGGCTTCATGTCTACTCAGTTCGATTATAATAGTTACTTTCCTAGAGAACTAAGGGAGCAAGATTCTTTTATGGCTTTTATGAATAAAGAAGTTGATGATATGGCCAAAGAATTCCTTGCGCTAAATTCTCAGTTTGCGTGTCTTGAAAAATTGGTAGGCCAGATTTCTGATAAACAGGCTACCTTAGTTAATAAAATGGCGGCTAAACCTGAAATATGTGATGAGAATCACGAAGATCTTAAAGTGCTTGGTGTGACTCCCATTGAATCCATGTTTTCTAATGTCAAACCTAATGATGATGGGGCTGGATATGAATCCACTTTGGTTGAGAAACGCCCCAATGATTCAGAGTCTATCTATCTTGATGCTAAAAGCATTGAAAGTGGAGTAGAGGATATCAAAACTTTGAGTAGTAATGAGATTACTACTTTGGATTTCAAGGAATTCAATTATAACAGTTTCTCTTTGATTGAATGTATTTCCTTGATGCAATCCATGCTAAACTCTCCACACGCTTATAGCCAAAACAAGGCCTTTACCGATCATATCGTCGATGCTATGATGAAATCTCTTGAAGAGAAACTTGAGTTGGAAGTTTCTATTCCTAGAAAACTTCATGATGAGTGGGAACCTACTACCAAAATCAAGATCAAAAACTATGACCGCAATGCTTTGTGTGATTTGGGTGCTAGTGTTTCCGCTATTCCAAAGTCTTTATGTGATGTTCTAGGCTTCAATGAGATTGATGAGTGCTCTCTTAATTTGCATCTTGTGGATTCTACTATTAAGAAACATATGGGAAGGATCAATGATGTTCTTATTATTGCAAATAGGAACTATGTACCCGTAGATTTCATTGTGCTTGATATTGATTGCAATCCGACATGTCCAATCATTCTTGGTAGACCTTTCCTAAGGACTATTGGTGTTGTCATCGATATGAAGGAAGGGAATATTAGATTTCAATTTCCATTAAAGAAGGGCATGGAACATTTTCATAGAAAGAAAATAAGATTGCCTTATGAATCCATGATGAGGGCTACTTATGGTTTGAGCACCAAAGACGAAGATACTTGATTCTATCGCCTTATGCCTAGCTAAGGGCGTTAAACAATAATGCTTGTTGGGAGGCAACCCAATGAATTTATCTTTGCTTTTTGCTTTCTGTTTTGTTGTGTCCACACCATCATAATTCTGTTATGATTGTGTTTTTTGTGTTACTTTTTGTGTTTGTGCCAAGTAAAACCTTTATGACTAGTTTTGGTGATGGTTGTTTGATCTTGCTGAAAAAGACAGAAACTTTGTTGCCATCAAGGGTAAAAAGATGGGGTTTATATATATTGCATGAATTTATCCCTCTACATCATGTCATCTTTCTTAAGGTGTTACTCCGTTTGTTATGAACTTAATACACTAGATGCATGCTGGATAGCGGTCGATGTGTGGAGTAATAGTAGTAGATGCAGACAGTATCGATCTACTTGTCTCGGACATGATGCCTATATGTATGATCATTGCCTTAGATATGGTCATGACTTTGCGCGGTTCTATCAATTGCTCGACAGTAATTCGTTCACCCACCGTAATACTTGCTATCATGAGAGAAGCCTCTAGTGAACACTATGGCCCCCGGGTCTACTTTACATCATATTTTCAGCTCTACACTTTTACTTCGTTGCACTTTCCGCCTTCAAATCTCACCTTGCATTTAATCTTGAAGGGATTGACAACCCCTTTATAGCGTTGGGTGCAAGCTTGTTTGTTTTTGCGCAGGTACTTTGGAGACTTTCCTTGATACTCCTACTCGATTGATACCTTGGTTCTCAAACAGAGGGAAATACTTACTGCTACTTTGCTGCATCACCCTTTCCTCTTCAAGGGAAAAACCAACGCAAGCTCAAGAGGTAGCAAGATCCAAGAGAGAGAATAAGCCATCTAGCTACTAGCTATGGACCCGAGGGTCTGTGGTGAACTACTCACGCATCATCGGAGAGGCAATGGTGTTGATGAAGAAGCCCTCCGTGTCCGAATCCCCCCTCCGACAGGGCACCAGAACGGTCCCCAGATGGGATCTTCCGAAGACAGAAGTTTGCGGCGGCGGAAAAGTATTTTTGTGGGTCCCTGTGGTGGTTTTGGATTTTTAGAGAATTTATAGGCGGAAGAGGTAGTGCAGAGGAGCCACGGGGGGGGGGGGGGGGGGGGGGCGCAAGCCTGCTAGGCCCGCCCCCAGGCCGCGGCTAGGGGGCTTGTGACCTCCCCCGAGGTCCCCTGCCTTGGTTCTCAAGTCTCGTGTGTATCTTGTGTTATGGAAAAAAATCATTCCGCAGGTTTTTTTTTCGTTTGGACTCCGTTTAATATTCTCCTATGAAAAAGGTCAAAAACATGGAAAAAACAGAAACTGGCACTTGGCACTGAGTTAATAGGTTAGTCCCAAAAAAGATATAAAATAATGTATTCATGCATACAAAACATCCAAAGTTGAAAAGATAATAGCATGGAACCATCAAATTTTATAGATACGTTGGAGACGTATCGGTCCTCCATCATTTGATAGTCTTGGGGGCAGAAAGTACTGCTTGGTGATTGTTGATGACTACTCAAGATACACCTGGGTATATTTCTTCAAGAGGAAGAGTGAGACTCAACAAACCGACATCAACTTTGCTAATGAAGCACAATGACAACATGAAGCAAAGATTTTGATGATTAGAAGTGACAACGGCACCGAGTTCAAGAATTACACCTTGGATGAGTTTCTAGGTGATGAGGGAATCAAACATCAATATTCAACACCATATACCCCTCAACAAAATGGTGTGGCGGAAAGGAAGAACCGGATGTTGATGGACGCGACAAGAACGATGATGGCTGAATTCAAATCTTCGTATAACTTTTGGGCCAAAGCCATCAACACAGCATGTCATGCATCCAATCCGCTCTATATCTGCAAAGGCTTGAACAAGACCCCATATGAGATTCTCATCGGAAACAAACCCAATCTCAAGTACTTCCAGGTATTTGGGTGTAAGTGTTTCATTCTCAAGAAAGGTGCACGTTTAGCTAAATTTGATTCTAGAGCCCAAGAGGGCATCTTTGTTGGTTATGCTACAAACTCTCATGCTTACCGTGTCCTCAAAAATTCCACCGGGCTCATTGAGGAAACGTGTAATGTGGAGTTTGATGAAAATAATGGCTCCCAAGTGGAGCAAATTGGTCTCTGTGATGTAGGTGATGAAATTCCTCCCCAAGCCATAAGAAGAATGGGGATTGGTCAAATACTCCCCATTGAGGAACCCCTTGTGGCCGAAGGAGAAGGACAATGCTCTACTCAAGTGGAGCCATCATCCTCATAAGCCCTACACACTTCCGATGAATAAAGAGAAAACCCTCAACCAGCTGAACAGGTTCAAGGACAAGATCAATTGCTCAAAGATGGTGATGTGCCCCATGATGTCCAAGTGCTTACACAAGGTTCCGAATCTGCTCAAGATCAAGATCAAGTGCAACTACAAGATACAGACAAAATGAAGGCACAAGATCAAGATCAAGAGCAACCACAAGATCAAGAACAAACCAGTGAGCCTGCTCAAGTAGAAAATCAAGTTGATCAGGATGTTGTCTCTCAATTTCCTTCTGCAGCACCTAAGAGGGATACTGGTGCCAAGGGAGGACCAAAACGCAAGGCCAAGCAACGTAATCAAGTCGATGCTCCCCAGTTATCAAATGCAGAACTCTTGGAGCGTCGCGCAACCAAGATTGCAAACAAGCTGAGAGTCAAGTCACATCTTATGAAGAACGTGCTTGGTAGTTTAAAAAGGGGAGTATCCACTCGTCAACAAATTTCGTATTATTGTGAGCATCACGCGTTTGTTTCGTATTGTGAACCTCAACAGGTACAAGAAGCGTTTGATGATGAGGATTGGCTTATGGCCATGCATGAAGAACTCAACAACTTCGAGCATAATCAAGTCTGGAAATTAGTGCCAAGACCAAAGGAGGAACATAATGTCATCGGTACCAAATGGATCTTCAAAAACAAGCAAGATGCCAATGGGATTGTGGTTCGAAACAAGGCAAGATTGGTGGCTCAAGGCTACTCCCAAGTCAAGGGTATCGACTACGATGAAACCTTTGCCCCTGTTGCTCGTCTAGAATCTATTCGCATGCTGCTTGCATTTGCTTCTCATCATAATTTCAAATTACAACAAATGGATGTAAAAAAGTGTTTTTCTTAATGGTCCTTTAAATGAGTTGGTAAATGTCAAACAACCCCCCCCCCCGGGTTCGAACATCCCAAGCTCCCCAATCATGTGTACAAACTTAGTAAGGCACTCTATGGCCTTAAACAAGCCCCACGTGCGTGGTATGAGTACCTTACTGAGTTGTTACAAGGTCGTGGGTTTGAAATTGGGAAGATAGATCCCACTCTTTTTACTAAGAAGGTCAAAGGGGATTTGTTCATATGCCAACTATATGTTGATGATATCATTTTTGGTTCCCCTAATGAATCTTTCAATGAAGAATTTGCTGCAGTAATGACCGAGAAATTTGAGATGTCAATGATGGGTGAGTTGAAGTTCTTCCTTGGGTTCGAGATTAAACAAGGCTTAGAAGGGACCTTCATCAAACAAGCCAAGTACACTCAAGACATTCTCAAGAGGTTCGAGCTAGAGGATGTCAAGCCGGTCAAGTTTCCCATGCCAATCAGATGCAAGCTTGACAGTGATCCCAATGGTAAATCAGTGGATCAAAAGGTATATCGCTCCATGATTGGATCCCTTCTTTACCTTTGTGCATCTAGACCGGATATCATGTTGAGTGTAGGGATTTGTGCACGGTTTCAATCTGCACCAAAAGAAAGCCATTATATGGCTGTTAAGCGAATCTTTCGGTATTTGGCTCATACCCCAAACTTTGGCCTATGGTATCCCAAAGGAGCAAGCTTCAACCTAGTGGTCTATTCTAACTCAGATTGGGAGGGATAATGTGTGGAGAGGAATTCAACTTCTGGAGGATGTCAATTCCTTGGTCGTTCACTGTAAGTTGGTCTTCAAAGAAGTTGAATTGTGTCTCACTATCTTCCACCAAAGCTGAGTATGTGGCAGCTGCGAGTTGTTGTGCACAGTTGCTATGGATGAGGCGAACTTTAAAGGATTACGGTGTCACTTGTGACAAAGTGCCTCTTCTATGTGACAATCAAAGTGCTATCAAGATTTCCCTCAATCCGGTGCAACATAGCAAGACCAAGCACATTGATATTCGCCATCACTTCATTCGTGAACATATCAAGCGAGGTGATGTTGAGGTTCACTTCATCAACACTGAAGAGCAACTTGGAGATATTTTCACTAAGCCCCTAGATGAAGCAAAGTTCCGGGAGTTAAGGCATGAGCTAAATATCATTGATTCAAGTAATGTGGATTGAAACTAGGCACTTTGCACCTCACTCTGCATTATATCTTGTTCTAGGTGTAGGCATGGACATAGGGGGAGTGTTGTTCTCTCAATGAACTCCCCCCCATTACGCATAAATAGATCAAGTCTTTCACTTTGGCCATTATTAAATGGCACTTGTGCTTCAAAGATGAGTGTTGGTCATGAACCCAAGGATAATTCTTCGCGGTGTCATACTGCTACCTCTTGAGCATGCGTTGGTTTTTCCCTTGAAGAGGAAAGGGTGATGCAACACAATAGCAGTAAGTATTTCCCTCAGTTTTGAGAACCAAGGTATCAATCCAGTAGGAGAATCAAGCCAAGTGTCCAGAGTACTTGCGCAAACACAAAAAAGCTTGCACCCAACGCTATAAAGGGGTTGTCAATCCCTTCAAGATTGATTGCAAAGTGAGATCTGAAGGCGGAAAGTGCAACAAAGTAAAAGTGTAAGGCTGAAAATATGATGTGAAGTAGATCCGGGGGCTGATACGTATCCAACGTATCTATAACTTTTGATGGTTTCATGCTATTATCTTGTCAAACTTTGGATGTTTTGTATGCTTTTTATATCTTTTTTGGGACTAACTTATTAACTCAGTGCCAAGTGCGAGTTCCTGTTTTTTCCGTGTTTTTGACCCTTTTTAGAGGAGAATTTTAAATGGAGTCCAAACGGAACGAAACTTCCAAAGTGCTAGTTCCCCGATCTTCTTCTGTTTCGGAAAAAATCTTTTCGGAAGTTTTATTCCGTTTGGACACCGTTTAAAATTCTCCTCTTGAAAGGGTCAAAAACACGGAAAAAACAGGAACTGGCATTTGGCACTGAGTTAATAAGTTAGTCCCAAAAAAGATATAAAAGGTATACAAAGCAACCAAAGTTTGACAAGATAATAGCGTGGAACCATAAAAAATTATAGATACGTTGGAGACGTATCAAATACCTTTGTCTCAGACATAGGTGGCTCCGGCCACCGCCCACCTTTCTAATATCTTGTTGTAGAAAGGATACAAAATGACTAGTCAGTATATCTTGCTGGTGTTACCTTTTTCTCTACACTAGCTAGTCGTTGCCCACATCATTTCCACGAAGTCCTAAGTCTCTTTGTGCTTTTCTGGAGCAGTACTACAGCCAGGGGGAGCGGTACTACTGCCATGACCCCAGCGATACTACCGTCAGGGGGAGCGGTACTACCGCCAGGACCCCAGTGGTACTACCGCTAGGACCCCATCGGTACTACCGCCAGGGGGAGCGGTACTACCGCTAGGACCCCATCGATACTACCGCCAGGGGGAGCGGTATTACCGCGAGGAACCCAGCCTATCGTGGCTTGACTAGGGCTTTTTAGGGCTGTCTCAAGGGGGAGCGGTACTACCGCCAGGATGGCAGTACTACCGCTATGACCCCAATGGTACTACTACTACTTCTCAAACAACAGTGCCAGAAATTGACACGTTGACGGAGACTGGGCTTGCGTTGGTGTTTTCCCTTGAAGAGGAAAGGGTGATGCAGCACAGGAGCAGTAAGTATTTCCCTCAGTTTGAGAACCAAGGTATCGATCCAGAAGGAGGGTCTCGTCAAGTCCAGAGTACCCGCGCAAACACAAACAAGCTTGCACCCAACGCTTCAAAGGGGTTGTCAATCCCTTCAAGATTGTTTGCAAAGTGAGATCTGAAGGCGAAAAGTGCAACGAAGTAAAAAGTGTAAGGATGAAAACATGGTGTGGAGTAGACCCTGGGGGCCATAGTGTTCACTAGAGGCTTCTCTCAAAATAGCAAATATCACGATGGGTGAACAAATTACTGTCGAGGAATTGATAGAACCGCGCACAGTCATGACGATATCTAAGGCAATGATCATACATATAGGCATCACGTCCGAGACAAGTAGACCGATACTTTCTGCATCTACTACTATTACTCCACACATTGACCGCTATCCAGCATGCATCTAGTGTATTGAGTTCATGACGAACAGAGTAACGCCTTAAGCAAGATGACATGATGTAGAGGGATAAACTCAAACCAATGATGAAAACCCCATCTTTTTACCCTTGATGGAAACAACACGATGCGTGCCTCGCTACCCCTTCTGTCACTGGGTGAGGTCACCGCACGGTATGAACCCAAAACCAAGCACTTCTCCCATTGCAAGAATCATAGATCAAGTTGGCCAAACAAAACCCACAACTCGAAGAGAATTACAAGGATATGAAATCATGCATAAAACATATCAGAAGAAACTCAAATAAGATTCATAGATAATCTGATCATAAATCCACAATTCATCGAATCTCGACAAACACACCGCAAAAGAAGATTACATCGGATAGATCTACATGAAGATCATGGAGAACTTTGTATTGAAGATCCAATAGAGAGAAGAAGCCATCTAGCTACTAGCTATGGACCCGAAGGTCTATGGTGAACTACTCACGCATCATCGGAGAGGCCATGGTGTTGATGAAGAAGCCCTCCGTATCCGAATCCCCCCTCTGGCAGGGCACCAGAACGTGCCCGAGATGGGATCTTGCGGAGACAGAAGCTTGCGGCGGCGGAAAAGTATTTTCGTGGATCTGTCGTGTAGTTTTGGATTTTTCGGGAATTTATAGGTGGAAGAGGTAGGGCAGACGAGCCACAGGGGGCCCACAAGCCTGCTAGGCGCGGGCCCCCCCTGGCCGCGCCTCGGGGGCTTGTGGCCTCTGCCTTGGTTCTCACATCCCCTGCGTATCTTCTGTTCTGGAAAAAATCTTTTCGGAAGTTTTATTCCGTTTGGACACCATTTAAAATTCTCCTCTGAAAAGGGTCAAAAACACGGAAAAAACACGAACTCGCACTTGGCACTGAGTTAATAAGTTAGTCCCAAAAAAGATATAAAAGGCATACAAAACATCCATAGTTTGACAAGATAATAGCATGGAACCATCAAAAATTATAGATACGTTGGAGACGTATCACATACCTTTGTCTCAAACATAGGTGGCTCCGGCCACCGCCCACCTTTCTCTCTTGTTGTAGAAAGGATACAAAATGACTAGTCAGTATATCTTGCTGGTGTTACCTTTTTCTCTACACTGACTAGTCGTTGCCCACATCATTTCCACGAAGTCCTAAGTCTCTTTGTGTTTTTCTGGAGCAGTACTACCGCGAGGGGAGCGGTACTACCGCTAGGACCTGAGCGATACTACCGTCAGGGGGAGCGGTTCTACCGCCAGGACCCGAGTGGTACTACCGCTAGGACCCCAGTGGTACTACTGCCAGGGGGAGCGGTACTACCGCTAGGACCCTAGCAATACTACCGCCAGGGGGAGCGGTATTACCGCGAGCAACCCAGCCTATCGTGGCTTGACTAGGGCTTTTTAGGGCTGTCTCAAGGGGGAGCGGTACTACCGCCAGGATGGCGGTACTACCGCTATGACCCTAGCAGTACTACTGCTACTTCTCAAACAACAGTGCCAGAAATTGACACGTTGACGGAGACTGGGCTTGCATTGGTTTTTCCCTTGAAGAGGAAAGGGTGATGCAACACAGGAGCAGTAAGTATTTCTCTCAGTTTGAGAACCAAGGTATCGATCCAGAAGGAGGGTCTCGTCAAGTCCAGAGTACCTGCGCAAACACAAACAAGCTTGCACCCAACGCTTCAAAGGGGTTGTCAATCCCTTCAAGATTGTTTGCAAAGTGAGATCTAAAGGCGGAAAGTGCAACGAAGTAAAAAGTGTAAGGCTGAAAATATGGTGTGGCGTAGACCCTGGGGGCCATAGTGTTCACTAGAGGCTTCTCTCAAAATAGCAAATATCACGGTGGGTGAACAAATTATTGTCGAGCAATTGATAGAACCACGCAAAGTCATGACGATATCTAAGGCAATGATTGATGTCAGCTGTGCTTCCCACGCAACGACGCCCAAAATAGTCGTGCCGACGGCACGAGGAATCCTTCTGCTACGGCTACGCCTTAAGGGACTTCCTAGGTAAATATGCAAAGGATTTCCCCCGTGGCCTTGGAGCCTTGCATTGGTGTTCCCTCGAAGCGGAAAGGGTGATGTAGCACAACGGTGGTAAGTATTTCCCTCAGTTTGAGAACCAAGGTATCGATCCAGTGGAGGAGTATCACAAGATCCCGCACAAACACAAAAAGCTTGCTCCCAACGCTATGAAGGGGTTGTCAATCCCTTATAGATTGTTCGCCAAGTGAGAACTGATAGCAACAAAGTAACAAAGCAAAGTAAAAGCAAAAGTGGAAATGATAGATGTGAATAGACCCAGGGGCCGTAGTGTTTACTAGTGGCTTCTCTCATGAAAGCAAGTAGACAGTGGGTGAACAAATTACTGTCGAGCAATTGATAGAACCGCGTAAAGTCGTGACGTCATCTATGGCAATGATTATATCTATAGGCATCACGTCCAAAACAAGTAGACCGTTACTATCTGCATCTACTACTATTACTCCACACGTCGACCGCTATATAGCATGCATCTAGTGTATTAAGTCCAAAAGAACAGAGTAACGCCTTAAGAAAGATGACATGATGTAGATGGACAATCTCATATCAACGACAGAGCCCATCTTGTTACCCTTGATGGCAACTACTTAATGTGTGCCTTGCTGCCCCTACTGTCACTGGGAAAGGTCACCACATGGTAAGAACCCAAAACCAAGCACTTCTCCCATTGCAAGAATCATAGATCTAGTTGGCCAAACAAAACCCAAGACTCGGAGAGACTTACAAGGATATCAAATCATGCATATAAGAAATCAGCAAAGACTCAAATATATATCATAGATAATCTGATCACAAATCCACAATTCATCAGATCTCGACAAACACACCGCCAAAGAAGATTACATCGGATAGATCTCCATGAAGATCATGGAGAACTTTGTATTAAAGATCCAAGAGAGAGAAGATGCCATCTAGCTACTAACTATGGACCCGTAGGTCTGAAGTGAACTACTCACGAGTCATTGGAGGGGTGATGATGATGATGAAGAAGCCCTCCAACTCCAAAGTCCCCTCCGACAGGGCGCCGGGAAGGGTCTCCAGATGAGATCTCGCGGAAACGGAAGCTTGCTGCGGCGGAAAAGTATTTTCGTGGATCCCCTGATTTTTTGCTGTATTTTAGGGAATATATAGGCCAAAGATCTAGGTCAAGGGGCGCTCAGGGAGGCCACAAGCCCTGCCACCGCCGCCTCCCCCTGGTGGCGGAGTGGGGGCTTGTGGGCTCCCTGGAGCCCTCTTGGCTTGGCCCACAGGCCCCCTGATCTTCTTCCGTTCGGGAAAAAATCATTTCGGGGATTTTATTCCATTTGGACTCCGTTCCAAAATCAGATATGAAAAGAGCCAAAAACACACGAAAAACAGGAACTGGCACTTGGCACTGAATTAATAAGTTAGTCCCCAAAAGATATAATAGGTACATAAAACATCCAAAGATGAAAAGATAACAGCATGAAACCATCAAAAATTATAGATACGTTTGAGACGTATCAATGATCATACATATAGGCATCACGTCCGAGACAAGTAGACCGATACTTTCTATATCTACTACTATTACTCCACACATCGATCGCTATCCAGCATGCATCTAGTGTATTGAGTTCATGACGAACAAAGTAACACCTTAAGCAAGATGACATGATGTAGAGGGATAAACTCAAACCAATGACGAAAACTCCATCTTTTTACCCTTGATGGCAACAACACGATGCGTGCTCGCTACCCCTTCTGTCAATGGGTGAGGTCACCGCACGGTATGAACCCAAAACCAAGCACTTCTCCCATTGCAATAATCATAGATCTAGCTGTCCAAACAAAACCCACAACTCGAAGAGAATTACAAGGATATGAAATCATGCATAAGAGAGATCAGAAGAAACTCAAATAAGATTCATAGATAATCTGATCATAAATCCACAATTCATCGGATCTCGACAAACACACCGCAAAAGAAGATTACATCGGATAGATCTCCATGAAGATCATGGAGAACTTTGTATTGAAGATCCAAGAGAGAGAAGAAGCCATCTAATTACTAGCTATGGACCCGTAGGTCTGTGGTGAACTACTCACACATCATCGGAGAGGTCATGGTGTTGATGAAGAAGCTCTCCGTATCCGAATCCCCCTCCGACAGGGCACCAGAACGTGCCCCAGATGGGATCTTGCGGAGACAGAAGCTTGCGGCGGCGGAAAAGTGATTTCAATGATCTCCTCATTTTTTTGGGATTTTTAGGGAATATATAGGCGCAACCCCTAGGGCAGAGGGCGCCCAGGGGGGCCCACAAGCCTGTGGGCCGTGGCCTACCCCCTGGCCGCGGGGTGAGGGCTTGTGGGGCCCCTGAGGCTCCCCTGCCTTGGTTCTCAAGCTTCCCGATCTTCTTCCGTTATGGAAAAAATCTTTTCGGGGATTTTCTTCCGTTTGGACCCCGTTTCAAAATCTCCTATGAAAGGGGTAAAAAACATGGAAAAACAGGAACTGGCACTTGGCACTGAGTCAATAAGTTAGTCCCAAAAAATATATAAAAGGCATGCAAAACATCCAAAGTTTGACAAGATAATAGCATGAAACCATCAAAAATTATAGATACGTTGGAGACGTATCAAGCATCCCCAAGCTTAACTCCTGCTCGTCCTCGAGTAGGGAAGTGATAAAGAATGAATTTTTGATGTGGAATGCTACCTAGCATAGTTGTCCTTTGCAACTTCTTTCACGTGACATGAATGTTCAGATCCGTAAGATTCAAAACAATAGTTTGCTATTGACATGAAAACAATAATACTTCAAGCAAACTAGCAAGGTAATCATGAACTTTCAAAATAACAAGGCCAAGGAAAGTTATCCCTACAAAATCATATAGTCTGGCTATGCTCCATCATCCTCACAGAACTAATGTAAATCATGCACAACCCCGGTATTGGCCAAGTAATTGTTTTCGCACTCTTACTTTCTCAAACTTTTTATAACTATCCCGCAATACATGAGCGTGAGCCATGGATATAGCACTATAAGTGGAATAGAGTGTGGTGGTGGTTGTGAGACAAAAAGGAGGGGATGGTCACATTGACTCGGCGTATCAAAGGGCTGTGGAGATGCCCATTAATAGATATCAATGTGAATGAGTAGGGATTGCCATACAAGAGATGCACTAGACCTATAAGTATGTGAAAGCTCAAAAGGAAAACTAGTGGGTGTGCATCCAACTTGCTTGCTCACGAAGACCTAGGGCAATTTTGAGGAAGCCCATCATTTGAATGTACAAGCCAAGTTATATAATGAAGATTCCCACTAGCATATGGTAGTGACAAAGCAAGAAGCTCTCGATCATGAAGAATATGGTGCTATTATGAAGCACAAGTGTGGAAAAAGATAATAGCATTGTCCCTTCTCTCTTTTTCTCTCTTTTTTTCATTTGGGCTCTTAGGCCTCTTTTTTTCTCTTTTCTTTTCTCTTTTTTTATTTTTGTGCTCTTTGGCCTCTTTTTTTTATTTCCTCACATGGGACAATGCTCTAATAATGATGATCATCACACTTTTATTTACTCACAACTTCAAAGCTCAAAATGATGATGACTCTATTGGAAATGTCTCCGGCGGTGTACCGGGATGTGCAACGATCTAGCATGGCGTATGATGTTGAAAACATCTCGCTGGCTATCTTACGATCATGCAATGGCAATATGAGAGTGACGGCACAAGTCATGAGACGGAAGGTGGGAGTTGCATGGCAATATATCTCGGAATGGCTATGAACATGCCATAGTAGGTAGCTATGGTGGTTGTTTTGAGGAAGGCATATGGTGGGTTTGTGTACCGGCGAGAATTGCGCGGCACTAGAGAGGCTAGCAATGGTGGAAGGTGAAAATTCATCTATACCATGGACTCACATTAGTCATGAATAACTCACATACTTATTGCAAAAGTTTTTATTAGTAATCGAAACAAAGTGCTAAACGAATACTCCTAGGGGAAGGGTTGGTAGGTGTTAACCATCGCGCGATCCCGACCTCAACACAAAGGATGACAATCAATAGATCAATTATGCTCCGACTTCCTAACATAGCGGTTCACCATACGTGCATGCTACGGGAATCACTAACTTCAACACAAGTATCTCTAGATTCACAATACCCTACTAACATAGCTCTCAATATTATCGAATCCACGTCTCAATACTAATTGAGAGGAATCAAAACTTCTCTTTCTACTCAATGCACCTGAAGATGGAGGTTTTTGCATCCTTTTTGGGTACCTATCACATTTGGGACTACTTTCATAGCATAAGCCAACTATCAAATCACGCACCGCCGTGCTCTAAAATATATAAGTGAAGCACTAGAGCAAAAGTATCTAGCTCAAAAGATATAAGTGAAGCACTATGAGCATTCTAGCAAAATCACGATGAGTGCATGTCTCTCTCTCTCAAAAAGGTGTGCAGCAAGGATGATTGTGACACAACAAAAAGAAAAGACTCCTACGATACAAGACACTCCAAGAAAAACACATATCATGTGGTGAATAAAAATATAGCTCCAAGTAATGTTACCGATGGATTGAAGACGAAAGAGTGGATGCCTTCCCGGGGCATCCCCAAGCTTAGGCTTTTTGGTGTCCTTGAATATGGCTTGGGGTGACTTGGGCATCCCAAAGCTTGAGCTCTTTCCACTCCTGATCTCTTTGTCCATGAGAGCATCACCCAAAACTTGAGAACTTCACAACACAAAACTTAAACATAAACTCGTGATAACATTAGCACAAGAAAACAAACTACCACTTCTTTTGGTACTGTAGCAAACTTGAATTCTATCGATATTGGTGTTGGGCTACTGTATTCTCACTTTTCCATGGCTAGTACCCCCCGATACTAACCATAGTTTCATCAAAACAAGCAACCAACTCAACAAAAACAGAATCTGTCAAAAACAGAACAGTCTGTAGCAATCTGTATACTTCGTATACTTATGGTTCCTCAAAAAATCTGAAAAATTACGACTGCGTGGGAAAAAGGCATATCAACCAGCAGAAAAAGAATCAACTCAAAAACTCTTTCTGAATAAAAATGAAAAATCATCTCGTGAGTGAAAAGTTTCTGTCTTTTTCCAGCAGGATCAAACAACCATCACCAAGACTAGTCATAAAGGTTTTGCTTGGCTCAAACACAAAAAGAAACACAAAAAACACAATCACAATAGAATTGTGATGGTGTGGACGCAACAAAACAGAAAGAAAAAAGATAAATTCATTGGGTTGCCTCCCAACAAGCGCTATTGTTTAACGCCCTTAGCTAGGCATTGATAATTCAACGATGCTCACACAAAAGACAAGAATTGAAGCACAACGAGAGCATCATAAACCATGTGAAAATCACATCTAAGTCTAACATACTTCCTATGCATAGGCATTTTATAGGAAAACAGATTGTCAAGACAACCAATAGTTGCCATATGCAAGGAAGAAGAAAGAGACAATAGCAATCTCCACATAACGAGAGGTAATTTGGTAACATGAAAGTTTCTACCACAATATTTTCCTCTCTCATAGCAATTACATGTGGGATCATAATCAAATTCAACAAAATAGTTATCACAAAGGATATTCTTTTCATGATCCACATGCATGCAAAGTTGACGCTCTTCAAAAATAGTGGGATTATCATCAACTAAAGTCATAACTTCTCCAAACCCACTTTCAATATTATTGCAAATATCATTGCAACAAGTAGTGAACATAGCAAAACTAGCATCCCCAAGCTTAGGGTTTTGCATATTTTTAGCATGATTGTCACTAATAGAATTTATAGTGAAACCATTGCAATCATGCTTTTCATCCAAGGAGCCCTCGTGAATCACTTCATAAATTTATTACTCACAATTTCCAGATCCACGCATCTCAAGCAAAACTCCATAAAGATAGTCAAGTGCACTCAACTCACTAGCAATTGGATCAACATAATTGGATCTCTTAAAGAGATTAGCAAGTGGATGAGGATCCATATCAATAGATTTTCAGCAAGTGAAGATGCAAGCATATTGAAGGCACATGGCAACACAAGCAAACATAAAGCAAGCGAAAGAAAGGGCGAACGAAAAAGGCAAACGAAAAAGGGCAAATTATGAAGTGAGGGAGAGGAAAACGAGAGGCAACTGGCAAACAAAGTAAATGCAAGAGATGAGTTTGCGACACTTACTTGGATGAATTCTTGACTTGATCTTCCTCCCCGGCAACGGCGCCAGAAATCCTTCTGCTACTTCTCAAACAACAGTGCCAGAAATTGACACATTGACGGAGACTGGGCTTGCGTTGGTTTTTTCCCTTGAAGAGGAAAGAGTGATGTAGCACAGGAGCAGTAAGTATTTCCCTCAGTTTGAGAACCAAGGTATCGATCCAGAAGGAGGGTCTCGTCAAGTCCAGCGTACCTGTGCAAACACAAACAAGCTTGCACCCAACGCTTCAAAGGGGTTGTCAATCCCTTCAAGATTGTTTGCAAAGTGAGATCTGAAGGCGGAAAGTGCAACAAAGTAAAAAGTGTAAGGCTGAAAATATGGTGTGGAGTAGACCCTCGGGGCCATAGTGTTCACTAGAGGCTTCTCTCAAAATAGCAAATATCACGATGGGTGAACAAATTACTGTCGAGCAATTGATAGAACCGCGCAAAGTCATGACGATATCTAAGGCAATGATCATACATATAGGCATAACATCTGAGACAAGTAGACCGATACTTTCTGCATCTACTACCATTACTCCACACATCGACCGCTATCCAGCATGCATCTAGTGTATTGAGTTCATGACAAACAGAGTAACGCCTTAAGCAAGATTACATGATGTAAAGGGATAAACTCAAACCAATGATGAAAACCCCATCTTTTTACCCTTGATGGCAACAACACGATGCGTGCCTCGCTACCCCTTCTATCACTGGGTGAGGTCACCGCACGGTATGAACCCAAAACCAAGCACTTCTCCCATTGCAAGAATCATAGATCTAGTTGGCCAAACAAAACCCACAACTCGAAGAGAATTACAAGGATATGAAATCATGCATAAGAGAGATCAGAAGAAACTCAAATAAGATTTATAGATAATCTGATCATAAATCCACAATTCATCGGATCTCGACAAACACACCGCAAAAGAATATTACATCGGATAGATCTCCATGAAGATCATGGAGAACTTTGTATTGAAGATCCAAGAGAGAGAAGAAGCCACCTAATTACTAGCTATGGACCCATAGGTCTATGGTGAACTACTCACGCATCATCGGAGAGGTCATGGTGTTGATGAAGAAGCCCTCCGTATCCGAATCCCCCCTCCGGCAGGGCACCAAAACGTGCCCCAGATGGGATCTTGCGGAGACAGAAGCTTGCGGCGGCGGAAAAGTGATTTCGATGATCTCCTGATTTTTTTGGGATTTTTAGGGAATATATAGGCGCAACCCCTAGGGAAGAGGGCGCCCAAGGGGCCCACAAGCCTGTGGGCCGCAGCCTACCCCCCTGGCCGCGGGGTGGGGGCTTGTGGGGCCCCTGAGGCTCCCCTGCCTTGGCTCTCAAGCTTCCCGATCTTCTTCCGTTACAGAAAAATCTTTTCGGGGATTTTCTCTGTTTGGACTCCGTTTCAAAATCTCCTCTGAAAGGGGTCAAAAACATGGAAAAAACAGGAACTGTCACTTGGCACTGAGTCAATAAGTTACTCCCAAAAAATATATAAAAGGCATGCAAAACATCCAAAGTTTGACAAGATAAAAGCATGAAACCATAAAAAGTTATAGATACGTTGGAGACGTATCAACTACCGCCAGGGGGAGCTGTACTACCGCTATGACGCAGCGGTACTACCGCTCCGCCCGTGACCTGAGGGCTATATAAAGGGAGAGGGGGCCATTTTTCTTGACCCTGTTTCATCTTCTTCATGGTGCTCTCTCCTTCTACCCGAAATCTCCCTGCTTGGATCTCCTTCCGTGGAGCCTCCCCTCTCTTTCCAGTTGGAGGGCTTGCTCCCCTCCCCCTTACTCCTTCAAGTGCCATGGACTCCGGTACTGCTCCTCGCCTTCCTCTCTTGGTTGGTGTATTTGTTTCTAGGGTTAGGAGCTTGTTGCATTGGATCCATGGATATGCTTTTTTGCTTAGTTTTTGGATGGAACGGAGGAGACATATTAGGAGATTTTAGGTCTAAAGTTCTTCATTTCAAATATTTTGACATGCCCTAGTTCTCCATGTTTTAGATCTGGTAGCTCTTATCATACATCTCATGGATTTGATCTAAACTTGGATCACATTGACTAGGCTTGTCTTCATCTAGATGATCTAGAGTTCCACATGTTTTAGAACTATGGTGGTTCTTGTGATAAGTTTATCTGTTAGCCGTGGATCTCTTGAAACGAATCTAGTATTTTTTAGTTGCTTCAAATCTGACTAGATCTGAAAGTCAACCCCTAGCGGTACTACCGCTCCACTCGGGTGGTACTACCGCTAAGGAGGCAGCGATACTACCGCCATCCTGGCGGTACTACCGCTAAGGGGCAGCGGTACTACCGCTAGCCCCGCGGTACTACCGCTATGACCCCAGCGGTACTACCGCCAGGGCGAGCGTTACTACCGCCAAGGGGGCATTTTATTTTTGATTTCCCTTGGCAATGTGTGTTTCTTATGATTTTTGAACATTGCCATGACTCCTTTTGTCGCTCTTTTTGTGTGTGTGTCTTGTGTGTCACAGGTGGTTCTCGTTGCTCGAATCCTGTACGTGAACTCATTCAAAGAAGTACCGCAATCCAGATGCTCCAGAAGGTTCCACAACTTCCAGTCTGAACCCTACAAAGAAGTCATTCAAGAAGGTTGCCACAAAGTCCAAAGGTCCCAATGTCCGCACTATGCCTCCTAAGGACTTTTTGGCACTCCGTACCCGTGATCCCTATGTTAATGAAAAGGCTCAACTCAAGGGATGCGATCATGTTTGGTCACAGGAACATGCAATGATCTTTCGTGACATCACCGTGCCCTTCAAGAATATCTATGTCCCAGTGCAGTGGATCGACATCGCTCACCTTCGGCGACATCATGACTACTTTGGCGAGGCCCTCTCCTTGGTTGAAAAGCTTGGCATTACGGAAGTCATCACCTTCAGAAATGACTTTGATCCAGATCTTGTGGCCCACTTTTATGTCACCGTTCACTTTCAACCTGATGACGAGCGCACCATGACCTGGATGACGGCTGGTCAGAAGTTGACTGGTACTTGGGTGGAGTTCATGCAGCTCCTGAAGGTTGACTTTTAGGGGCAAGACACTGTTCTTGGGCTGCGTCCTCATCCTCCAACTAAGTCTACTTCCACCCCCAAGGACAGGCTGCAACATCTTTACATAAAAAGGGGTGTGCTCCCCACACATCTGGATGTCATGCATCGGATCTTCCGCAACATCCTGTTCCCTCGTATTGGCAACAAGGACGAGGTGCATGGACATCTGGCTGAGATGCTTCTGCTGTATGAGGAGGCAAGGAATAAGTACACTGCGCCTCTTGACATATCTCATGGGATGTTCTATGAGCTCTAGAATTGCATCATGAACCGCAAGGTTCCCATCTACGGGCCTTACCTGTTCCCCTTTATTCAGAAGAAGTGGAAAGATACATATCTGGACGAGGTCCTCTGATGACCCACAAGTATAGGGGATCAATCGCAGTCCTTTCGATAAGTAAGAGTATCGAACCCAACGAGGAGCAGAAGGATCTGACAAGTGGTTTTCACCAAGGTAAAATCTCCAAGCACTGAGATTATCGGTAACAAGTGATTGTGTGGTGAGATGATTCATAGCAAGCAACAAGTAACAAAAGTAGCAACATTGCAGCAAAGTGGCCCAATCTCTTTTGTAGCAAGGGACAAGCCTGGACAAAGTCTTATAGGAGGAAAAACGCTCCCGAGGACACACGGGAATTTCTGTCATGCTAGTTTTCATCATGTTCATATGATTCGCGTTCGTTACTTTGATAGTTTGATGTGGGTGGACCGGTGCTTGGGTACTGCCCTTACTTGGACAAGCATCCCATTTATGATTAACCCCCCTCGCAAGCATCCGCAACTATGAAAGAAGAATTAAGACAAAGTCTAACCATAGCATTAAACTAGTGGATCCAAATCAGCCCCTTACGAAGTAACGCATAAACTAGGGTTTAAGCTTCTGTCACTCTAGCAACCCATCATCTACCTACTACTTCCCAATGCCTTCCTCTAGGCCCAAATAATGGTGAAGTGTTATGTAGTCGACGTTCACATAACACCACTAGAGGAAAAACAACATACAACATATCAAAAATACCGAACGAATACCAAATTCCCCCTCCGGGAGGGAAGTTTCCCTGGCAGGATCGTCCTGCCGGAGCTCTAGATTGGTTCTACTCAAGTTCCGCCTCGTGGCGGCGGCGAATCCACAAAAAAGCCTCCTCCTGATTTTTTCGGATGAAACCCTTCATATAGAAGAAGAGGGGGGCCAGTGGGCCAGCAGGGTGCCCACAAGCCCCCTAGGCGCGACCAGGGGGGTGGCCGCGCCTAGCAGGCTTGTGGCCACCTCGTGGCGCCCCTTTGGCGCTTCTTCGGCCTAGTATTTTTTATAAATCCAGAAAAAAATCATCATTTATTTTTACGGCGTCTCGAGTTGCGTAGAATAGGTATCTCAAACTTGCTCCACTTTCAGGCCAGAATTCCAGTTGCCGGCATTCTCCCTCTTGATGTAAACCTTGCAAAATAAGCGAGAAAAGGCATAAGTATTGTACCGTGAAGTGAAATAACAACCCAAGAAGCGAAAGCCTAGCTCAATAAATATGTCCACATGTTTAGGGAGAGAGGTGACGACAAAACAAGATACGAACATGCAGGCATCATGATCATGATCAAAACAGCAATACCAACATACAATCTCTCGTGCTAAAGTGATAATTCCTTCACAAAGTAAAGCATGGATCAAGAACGTTACCGAGAAGTAACAACCGATAGCCTTTAGTCATTGAAGCAATTGGAATTTATCACAACATCAGAAAGAGTCAAATAAGAGCTTGTAAAGCAAATCCAGATACTCAATCATCCTTGCGTTCTCTACAATTGCTACAACTCACGTGGTACTCATGAGATCAAAGTTTAGTTGGACATAGAGAAAGATAAGGGCTTATAGTTTTGCCTCCCAACTGCTTACCTCGGGGGTAATGTCAACAATAATAATTCATGAATACTTACTTCCAAGTTGATATATGAATATAGATCTTTCCCAAGCATATGACGTTAGCCAAGAAAAAAGCTAAATAAGGAATTGGTGAAGATCACCATGACTCTTACAAAGGTAAAAAGTAAAGGTACAAGATAGGCCCTTCGTAGAGGGAAGCAGAGGTTGTCATGCGCTTTTGAGGTTTGGATGCGTGTCCTCTTAGTGCATAGGAACGTCACTTTATATTGCCTCCTGTCATAAAGAACTTTATTATGCAGTCTGTCGCTTTTATGTCTTCCTCATCACAGGTTCGTACAAAGCTTATTTTCCACACAGTAATAGATCATCCATATTAGGGAGGAATTTTTATTGCTTGCACCGATGACAACTTACTCGAGGGATCTTATTCAATCCATAGGTAGGTATGGTGGACTCTCATGGCAAAACTGGGTTGAAGGTTTATGGATGCACAAGTAGTATCTCTACTTGGTGCGGGAGTTTTGGGTAATATGAGGTGGAAGCAATCGTCACATGCTAAGGGATCTCTAATCATATAACATTGTTCAGAGCCAAGCAAACACAAATCATTATGTTGTCTTCCTTGTCGAACATCTACTTCTAGGCATGCAATAGTTTGGTGAGTGCTCACAATCATAGATGGTGTCAGAGATGATAAATTTATATGTGAACCTCTCTTTCCTTATTACTTCTTATTAATTTCAACAATGACTGAGGTCTATGTTGGTCTATTCTCAACAAGTTTCAATCATCATACTTGTTATATGTGAAGCTATCACTTTCCATAAGATCATCTCATGATCTTTCATGCTATCGTTCTTTTCATACTTTTGATCACGGTGCAAAATAAAGCCCTTGACTAAGATACTCTTTGTTATATAGCTCGCAAGCTCGAATACATTGGGGGAGACACAAGGCAAAAGACTCAAACTAAAACACTAAAGACTTATTCCACTAAGAGAAAAAATAAAACTGTAAAGGAAAGAACTAAAACAAAGGTAAAAGCAAAAGATATAAAGGTGATACGATACTAGGGCAACTCCCCCAAGCTTGGCATAACCCAAGGGAGTTGCCCATACCAATGCTTAGTTGTCTTCCTTTGGTGGTGATGGTGGTGGAGTTGCAACATGAGTTTGATCCTCCGTCTTCGATTCCAAGAGAGCTATCAATCTTTGATTTATACCTTTGAGATCTACGACATCGTTTTCGAGCAGAACAACTTCACGAGAAAGGGAAATATTGTGAGAACGAGTTGTTTCACAAAACCTCAAGAGTTCAATCAAGGATGGAGACAACACGTGGAGGAAGGGTTGGAGAAAATCTACTCCTTCAACGTCTTCAACGTTGAAACTAGGTTGAACTTCCTCCCTAGCTTGGGTTTTCTCCTTAGCTTTGTCCCTAGCTTTCGTGACTTCTACCCTTTTCAGATCATCATCTACTTCTTCATGAACGTGAGGAAGATTATTCTCCCCAACAGATTTCTGAGACATCTTTGCTCTAAATCTGCGGCACACAACAGGCTCGGAACGAAAACAGAGGAAAACTGCACGATACGGAGATCAAAACCCTCGGGCGTATATATAATGATTTTTTCTGGACCAGAAGGAGTGCTCCGCAAGAAAACGGAGTCCGGGAGGCACACGAGGTGCCCACAAGCCCTATTGCCGCGGCCACGGGGGGAGGCCGCGACAACCAAGCTTGTGGCCGCCTCGTGCGCTCTCCGGGCTGCTTTTTATTTTTCTAATTTTCCATAAATTCCAAAACGGAGAAAATTTCTTATTGGAAAAGTTTCGGAGTCCAATTACTTACCGAAAAAGATACCTCTTCGTTTTCAGGGTCTGAAACAGGCTGATAAACATCCCTTATGTACTCCTCTGGAGTTATGATATTGATGATATTGGTCTCAACATTTATGGGAGTACCAGAGATATAATGCTTGATTCTTTGCCCATTTACCACTCTAGGAAAATTACCTTCCGTGTTATTGATTTTGATGGCACCGGAACGATATACTTCCTCGACAACGTAGGGACCTTCCCATTTAGAGAGAAGCTTGCCTGCGAAGAATCTTAAACGAGAATTGTATAGCTGGACATAATCACCTACATTGAACTCTCGTTTTTGTATTCTTTTATCGTGCCATATCTTAACCTTTTCCTTGAACAACTTGGCATTCTCATATGCCTGGCCCCTCCATTCATCTAATGAGCTGATATCAAACAACCGCTTCTCACCGGCAAGTTTGAAATCGAAGTTGAGCTCTTTGATTGCCCAATAAGCTTTGTGTTCCAGCTCAAGAGGTAAATGACATGCCTTACCGTAAACCATTTTATACGGCGACATGCCCATGGGATTCTTATAAGCAGTCCTATAAGCCCATAGTGCATCATTAAGTTTGCTACACCAATTCTTCCGAGATCTATTGACGGTCTTTTGTAAGATCAATTTGATCTCCCTATTACTCAACTCCATTTGACCACTAGACTGAGGATGATAAGGAGATGCAACTCTATGGTTGACATCATACTTAGCGAGCATCTTGCGGAAAACACCATGTATGAAGTGTGAACCGCCATCAGTCATCAAATATCTAGGGACTCCAAATCTTGGGAAAATGACTTCTTTAAGCATCTTAATAGAGGTGTGGTGATCAACATTTCTAGTGGGGATAGCTTCTACCCACTTAGTGACGTAATCCACAACAACTAAGATGTGAGTATGCCCATTGGAACTCGGAAAAGGACCCATATAATCAAAGCCCCAGACATCAAATGGTTCAATGACAAGTGACTAGTTCATAGGCATTTCCAGACGCTTACTGATGTTCCCTATTCTTTGGCATTCGTCACAAGACAAGACAAACTTACGAGCATCCTTGAAGAGAGTGGGCCAATAGAAACCTGATTGCAATACCTTATGAGCAGTTCTATCTCCAGCATGGTGTCCTCCATAGGCTTCGGAATTACACTTCTGCAGGATCTATCCCTGTTCATGTTCAGGCACACAACGTCTAATAACACCATCTACTCCTTCCTTATAAAGGTGAGGATCATCCCAAAAGTAGTGTCTCAAATCGAAGAAGAATTTCTTCTTTTATTGGTAGGTGAAACTGGGTGGTATGTATTTGGCTACGATATAGTTTGCGTAATCAGCATACCACGGTGCACTATGTGAAGTGCGGATGACATTCAATTGCTCATCAGGAAAGCTGTCATCAATAGGTCGTGGGTCATCAAGGACATTCTCTAGCCTAGAAAAGTTATCTGCTACAGGGTTATCAGCACCCTTTCGGTCAACAACGTGCAAATCAAATTCCTGTAGCAGGAGAACCCATCTCATTATCCTAGGCTTAGCGTCCTTCTTCTCCATAAGGTACCTAATAGCAGCATGATCAGAGTGAATAGTGACTTTGGAGTCAACTATATAAGATCTGAACTTTTCACATGCAAACACGACTGCTAAAAACTCCTTCTCCGTAGTGGCATAGTTTCTTTGGGCATTGTCTAGAGTTTTACTAGCGTAGTGAATGACATTCAACTTCTTGTCAACTCTTTGTCCTAGAACAGCACCAACATCATAATCACTAGCATCGCACATGATTTCAAAGGGCAAGTTCCAATTAGGTGGTTGAACAATAGGTGCAGTTATTAAGGCCTTCTTAAGTATTTCGAAAGCTTCCTCACAGTCCTCATCAAAAACAAAAGGAACATCCTTCTGCAAGAGGTTGGTAAGAGGCCTAGAAGTCTTAGAGAAGTCTTTAATGAACCTTCTATAGAAACCAGCATGACGTAGGAAACTTCGTATACCTCTGATATCTATGGGGCAAGGCATTTTATCAATTGCATCTACCTTAGCCTTATCAACTTCAATGCCTTTCTCAAAGATTTTGTGTCCTAAGACGATGCCTTCATTAACCATGAAGTGGCACTTCTCCCAGTTCAAGACGAGGTTGGTATCTTTGCATCTCTGTAAAACTCGATCAAGGTTGCTAAGGCAATCGTCAAAGGAAGAACCGTAAACGGAGAAATCATCCATGAAAACCTCAACAATCTTTTCACAAAAGTCAGAGAATATAGCCATCATACATCTTTGAAAGGTGGCAGGTGCATTGCACAAACCAAAAGGCATACATCTATAAGCAAAGGTACCGAAGGGGCAGGTGAAAGTGGTTTTCTCCTGATCAGATTGTGCAACAGGTATTTGCGAGAAACCTGAATAACCGTCTAGAAAGCAGAAGTGTGTGTGTTTAGATAGCCTTTCTAGCATTTGGTCGATAAACGACAAAGGATAGGGGTCTTTCCTGGTTGCCTTGTTCAGTTTCCGGAAGTCTATCACCATCCTATAGCCAGTAACAATCCTCTGTGGGATTAGTTCATTCTTATCATTAGGAACAATGGTGATACCTACCTTCTTAGGTACGCAATGTACTCGACTCACCCAATCACTATGAGCAACATGATAAATGATTCCTGCTTCCAGAAGCTTTAATATTTCTTTTCTCACAACCTCTTTCATCCTCAGATTTAATCTCCATTGATGATCAGCAACTGGCTTAGAATCAGGATCGGTTTTAATCTTGTGCTGACATAGAGTGGGACTAATACCCTTAAGATCATCAAGAGTATATCCAATAGCAGCACGATGCTTCCTCAAAGTTTTTAATAACTTCTTCACTTCGTGATTCGAGAGGTGAACACTAATAATAACATGATATATCTCCTTCTCATCAAGATAAGCATACTTAAGAGTATCTGGTAATTGTTTTAGCTCGAACACAGGATCACTCTTTGGTGGGGAGGATCCCAAGCAGTTCAACATGCAGATTATTCTTGAGAATAGGATATTGTTCTAAAACAATTTTATCTATCTCATCTATTTCATCCATATGCATATCATTTTCATGCTCAAGCAGATATTGCTCTAAAGGATCCGTAGGAGGTACGACAATAGAGGCAAGAGTAATGATTTCATCCCTACCAGACGACTCTTTTTCATGGGGTTGTCTTCCAAACTTGGAGAAGTTAAATTCATGAGACACACCCTCGAAACTAACAGTGACGGACTGTTTAATGCAATCAATGTGAGCATTGACAGTGTTGAGAAAGGGTCTACCAAATATGATGGGACAAAAGCAATCTTGTGTAGTAGCAAGGACGAGGAAATCAGTAGGATACTTCGTCTTACCACACAGGACTTCTACGTCTCTCACAATTCCCAGAGGGCAGATGGTGTCTCTATTAGCTAGCGTAATAGTGACATAATTGGGTTCTAACTCAGCAGGTGCAATCTCACCTTTGATTTCATCATATATGGACCGGGGTATTGCACTAACACTAGCACCCATATCACATAGACATGATAACGGTGATCTCCTATCTTGACAGAAACAACGGGTAGGCCAACTACAGGTCCGTATTTGTCTTTCGCGTGAGGTTTAGCAATTCTAGCGGAGTCATCACAGAATTTGATAACATGCCCGTCTATGTCTTCGGCTAAGAGATCTTTGATAATAGCAACACTAGGTTCAACTCTAATTTCCTCAGGGGGTGCAATTGGTCTAATGTAACCCCTATGTATCACAGTTGGAGCTTAAGAATAATCCTTTTTCCTAACAGGGTAAGGTGGTTTCTCAGCGTAGGCACAAGGAACAATAGGATCACTAAAAGCAATGACTTTCTCCTCAACTAGATTAGATTTAACTATGTTGATTTCTACAGGGGTATGATACTTAAACCACTTCTCTTTGGGAAGATCAACATGAGGAGCAAAATATTCACATAGAGAAGCTACTATCTCAGAGTCAAGTCCATACTTAGCGCTAAAATCTCTAGAAGTATTTGTTAAAACAAAAGATTTAACGCAATCAAACTGGAAATTCATACCGGACTCCTTACCTTCTTCAAGCTCCCAATCTTCAGAATTACGTTTGATTCTTTCCAATAAATTCCACTTGTGGTCAATATCCTTCTTCATAAAAGAACCAGTACAAGAAGTGTCAAGCATGGTACGATCTTCCTGAGAAAGCCGAGCATAAAAGTTTCGAGTGATAATTTCTCTCGAGAGCTCATGATTGAGGCATGAATATAGCATTGATTTAAGCCTCCCCCAAGCTTGAGCTATGCTTTCCCTGTCATGAGGCCAAAAGTTATAAATATAATTCCGATCACGATTTACTAAATGCATAGGATAGAACTTTTGATGAAATTCCAATTTCAACCGATTGTAGTCCCATGATCCAGTATCATCACATAGCCTATACCGTGTCAATGCCTTATACTTCAAAGATAAAGGAAAGACTTTCTTATTTACCTCATCCTCGGGCAAACCTGCAAGCTTAAATAAACCACAAACTTCATCTACATAGATTAGATGCAAGTCTGGATGTGAAGATCCGTCTCGTCTAAAAGGACTAGCCAGCAGTTTCTCAAGCATACCCGAAGGAATTTCATAAAAGATATTTTCAGTAGGTACCTCAGGTTGAGGAACAACTCCTCGTGCTTCCGTTCATGGTGAAGATAGCCCGAACAAACTCCTCAAAGGAACAGTTTCCATAGTGACAAGTGATAATAAATTTCAGCACAGTATATAAATGTTTCCTTACCAAATTCCACTTACAAAAGGCGCTTCCCTCCCCGGCAACGGCGCCAGAAAAGAGTCTTGATGACCTACAAGTATAGGGGATCAATCATAGTCCTTCCGATAAGTAAGAGTGTCGAACCCAACGAGGAGGAGAAGGCTCTGATAAACGGCTCTCAGCAAGGTAATAACTGCAAGCACTGAAAGTAGCGGTAACAAGTGATGGTGTAGTGAGGTGAAACGTAGCAAGCGAAAAGTAACAAATGACAAGTAGTAACAAGGTGCAGCAAAGTGGCCCAATCCCTTTTGTAGTGAGGGACAAGCCTAAGCAAAGTCTTATAAGAGGAAAAACGCTCCCGAGGACACACGGGAATTTTTGTCATGCTAGTTTCATCATGTTCATATGATTCGCGTTCGTTACTTTGATAGTTTGATATGTGGGTGGACCGGCGCTTGGGTACTGCACTTACTTGGACAAGTATCCCACTTATGATTAACCCCTCTCACAAGCATCCGCAACTACGAAAGAAGAATTAAGACAATGTCTAACCATAGCATTAAACTAGTGGATCCAAATCAGCCCCTTACGAAGCAACGCATAGACTAGGGTTTAAGCTTCTGTCACTCGAGCAACCCATCATATACTTACTACTCCCCAATGCCTTCCTCTAGGCCCAAATATGGTGAAGTGTTATGTAATCAACGTTCACATAACACCACTAGAGGAAAAACAACATACAACATATCAAAATACCGAACGAATACCAAATTCACATGACTATTATTAGCATGACTTATCCCATGTCCTCAGGAACAAAAGTAACTACTCACAAAGCATAATCATAATCATGATCAGAGGTGTAATGAATAGCATCAAGGATCTGAACATAAACTCTTCCACCAAGTAATCCAACTAGCATCAACTACAAAGAGTAATCAACACTACTAGCAACCTTACAAGTACCAATCGGAGTGGCGAGACGGAGATTGGTTACAAGAAATGAACTAGGGTTTGGAGAGGAGATGGTGCTGATGAAGATGTTGATGGAGATGACTCCCCTCCGACGAGAGGAGTGTTGGTGATGACGAAGGCGACGATTTCCCCCTCCGGGAGGGAAGTTTCCCCGGCACGATCGTCCTGCGGGAGCCCTAGATTGGTTCTGCTCAAGTTCCGCCTCATGGCAGCGGAGAGTCCACGAAAAAGCTCCACCCTGATTTTTTTCTCGGACGAAACCCTTCATATAGCAAAATAGGGGGGATAGTGGGCCACAAGGGTGCCCACAAGCCCTGTTGCCGTGGCCAGGGGGGCAGACGCGGCAACTAGGCTTGTGCGCCCCTGGCTGCTCTCCTCTGACACTTCTTTCGCCCAGTATTTTTTATATATTCCCAAAAAAATCCACGTTGATTTTCAGGGCATTTGGAGTTGCGCAGAATAGAGGACTCAGACTTGCTCCTTTTCCAGTCCAGAATTCCAGCTGCCGGTATTCTCCCTCTTCAAATAAACCTTGCAAAATAAGAGAGAAAAGGCATAAGTATGGTTCCACAAAGTATAATAACAGTCCATAAAGCGATAAATATCAACATGAAAGCATGATGCAAAATGGACGTATCAGCTAGTTTTCATCATGTTCATATGATTCACGTTCGTTACTTTGATAATTTGATATGTGGGTGGACCAACGCTTGGGTACTGCCCTTACTTGGACAAGCATCCCACTTATGATTAACCCCTCTCGCAAGCATCTGCAACTACGAAAGAACAATTAAGACAAAGTCTAACCATAGCATTAAACTAGTGGATCCAAATCAGCCCCTTACGAAGCAACGCATAAACTAGGGTTTAAGCTTCTGTCACTCTAGCAACCCATCATGTACTTATTACTTCCCAATGCCTTCCTCTAGGCCCAAATAATGGTGAAGTGTTATGTAGTCGACGTTCACATAACACCACTAGAGGAAAAACAACATGCAACACATCAAAATACCGAACGAATACCAAATTCACATGACTACTATTAGCATGACTTATCCCATGTCCTCGGGAACAAAAGTAACTACTCACAAAGCATAATCATATTCATGACCAGAGAGGTAATGAGTAGCATCACGGATCTGAACATAAACTCTTCCACCAAATAATACAACTAGCATCAACTACAAAGAGTAATCAACACTACTAGCAACCTTACAAGTACCAATCGGAGTCGCGAAACGGAGATTGGTTACAAGTGATGAACTAGGATTTGGATATGAGATGGTGCTGATGAAGATGGTGATGGTGACGAGTCCCCTCCGATGAGAGGAGTGTTGGTGATGACGATGGCGACATTTCCCCCTCCGGGAGGGAAGTTCCCCGGCAGGATCGTCCTACCGGAGCTCTAGATTGGTTCTGCTTAAGTTCCGCCTCGTGGCGGCGTCGAATCCACGAAAAAGCTCCTCCCTGGTTTTTTTCCAGACGAAACCCTTCATATAGCAGAAGAGGGGGGCCAGTGGGCCAGCAGGCTGCCCACAAGCCCCCTTGGCGCGGTCTGGGGGGTGGCCGCGCCGTGCAGGCTTGTGGCCACCTGCTGGCGCCCCTCTGGCGCTTCTTCGGCCCAGTATTTTTTATAAATCCGGGAAAAAAAATCCTCGTTGATTTTTACGGCGTTTGGAGTTGCGCAGAATAGGTATCTCAACTTTGCTCCCTTTTCAGGCCAGAATTCCAGCTGCCGGCATTCTCCCTCTTCATGTAAACCTTGCAAAATAAGAGAGAAAAGGCATAAGAATTGTACCGTGAAGTGAAATAACAACCCAAGAAGCGATAAATATCAACATGAAAACATGATGCAAAATGGACGTATCAACTCCCCCAAGCTTAGATCTCGCTTGTCCTCAAGCGAAAGCCTAACTCAATAAATATGTCCACATGTTTAGGGAGAGAGGTGTCGACAAAACAAGATACGAACATGCATGCAACATGATCATGACCAGAACAACAATACCAACATATAATCTCTCATGCGAAAGTGATAATTCCTTCACAAAGTAAAGCATGAATCAAGAACCTTACCGAGAAGTAACAACCGATAGCCTTTAGTCATTGAAGCAATTGCTATTTATCACAACATCAAAAAGAGTCAAATAAGAGCTTGTAAAGCAAATCGACATACTCAATCATTCTTTCGTTCTCTACAATTGCTACAACTCACGTGGTACTCATGAGATCAAAGTTTCAGCTGGACACAGAGAAAGATAGGGTCTTATAGTTTTGCCTCCCAACTACTTACCTCAAGGGTAAAGTCAACAATAATAATTCATGAATACTTACCTCCAAGTTGACATATGAATATAGATCTTTCCCAACATATGACGTTAGCCAAGATGAAGGCGAAATAAGGAATTGGTGAACATCACCATGACTCTTTCAAGGGCAAAAAGTAAAGGTACGAGATAGGCCCTTCGCAGAGGGAAGGAGAGGTTGTCATGCACTTTTGAGGTTTGGATGCGTGTCCTCTTAGTGCGGAGGAACGTCACTTTATATTTCCTCCTGTGATAAAGAACTTTATTATGCAGCCTGTCGCTTTTATGTCTTCCTCATCACAGGTCCGTACAAAGGTTATTTTCCACACACTAATAGATCATACATATTAGAGAGCAATTTTTATTGCTTGCACCGATGACAACTTACATGGGGGATCTTATTCAATCCTTAGGTAGGTATTGTGGACTCACATAGCAAAACTGGGTTGATGGTTTATAGATGCACAAGTAGTATCTCTACTTAGTGCGGGAGGTTTGGCTAATGTGAGGTGGAAGGAATCGTCACATGCTAAGGGATCTCTAATCATATAACATTCTTCGGAGCCAAGCAAACACAATTCATTATGTTGTTTTCCTTGTCCAACATCTACTTCTAGGCATGCAATAGTTTAGTGAGTGTTCACAATCATAGATGATGTCAGCGATGATATATTTATATGTGAACCTCTCCTTCTTTATCACTTCCTATTAATTGCAACCATGACCAAGCTCTACGTTTGTCTACCCTCCACAAGTTTCAATCATCATTCTTTTTATACATGAAGCCATCACTTCCCATAAGATCATCACATGATCTTTCCTGCGTTTGTTCTTTTCTCACTCTTTTGATCATGGCAAGAGGCAAAGCCCTTCAACTAAGACAATCTTTATTATATAGCTCACGAGCTCGAATATATTGGGGCTGACACAAAGCAAAACTCAAGACTAAAACACTAAGACTTTTAATCTACTAGAAAAAGGGAAAACTTAAAAGGAAAACTAAAAGAAAGGTAAAGGCAAAAGATGTGACGGTGATACGATACCGGGGCAACTCCCCCAAGCTTGGCACAAGCCAAGGTGATTGCCCATACCCATGCTTAGTTGTCTTCCTTTGGTGGTGATGGTGGAGGAGTTGTTGCAACATGGGCTTGATCCTCCGTCTTCCAAGGCATAGGTGCTCCATCATGGAAAGATGAACGAGTCTCTGAAATCCTCAAATCTGCAGCCAACCGTATTGATTTAAATCTATACTCATACTCACAGTTTTGGTTCTGCAGGTCATAGATCTGGGCGTGGAGTTGATCAATCCTGTCATAGAGCCTGGAGAGGTGCTTCCCAATGTCATTGGCATCAATCCTGTGCTTGTTGGTGAACTCCATGATCATCATGTGGTTGGCGTTGAGTCCACACTCCACCACCCCTTGGCACTTGAAGACTTGTTGCTCCATTGCTTCGAGCCTTGTCTCCATGCTTCCAGTCTTCTTGGGCCCCTCAACATCACGGATGTGAAACATCCCCTCTTGCATCTCGATAGATTGAGGGTGTTACAGCACTCCCGTGAGGTAGGGATTGATGACCTTCTCAAAGATCTTGTCTTTCGGAGCTTTTGGGGAAGTCATAGCGATCTAGATCTGCAACAGAAACACACTCGAAACGAAAAACAGAAGAAGTCTGCGTGATGCAGGGGTCAGATCAAACGGGAGTATATATAATGATTTTTTTCAGACCAGAAGGAGTACCCCGCATGAAAACAGAGTCCAGGAGGTGCACGAGGTGGCCACAAGCCCTCCCGGCGCGGCCAGAGGGTGGGCCCGCGCCGGGCAGGCTTGTCGCCTCCTCGCGCACTTTCAGGACTACTTCCAATTTTTTTATTTTTTCAAATATTCCAAAATGGAGAAAATTTCCTACTGGAAAAGTTTTGGACTCTGTTTTCTTAGCGAATCACATACCTCTTCATTTTCGGAGTCTGAAACAAGCTGATAAATATCCCTTAGGTATTCTTCCGGAGTTATGGTATTGATGATATTTCTTTCAACATTTATGGGAGTACCTGAGATATAATGCTTGATTCTCTGCCCATTTACAACTCTCAGACAATTACCTTCCGTGTTGTTGATCTTGATAGCACCGGAACGATATACTTCCTCAACAACATAGGGACCTTCCCGTTTAGAGAGAAGCTTGCCTGCAAAGAATCTTGAACGAGAGATATATAGCAAGACATAATCACCTACATTGAACTCATGCTTTTGTATCCTCTTATCATGCCACCTCTTAACCTTCTCTTTGAACAACTTGGCATTCTCATATGCCTGAGTTCTCCATTCATCAAGCGAGTTGATGTCAAATAACCTCTTCTCACCGGCAAGTTTGAAATCAAAGTTGAGCTCTTTGATTTCCCAATAAGCTTGATGCTCTAGCTCAAGAGGTAAATGACATGCTTTACCGTACACCATTTTGTATGGAGACATGCCCATGGGATTCTTATAGGCAGTTCTATAAGCCCACAGTGCATCATCAAGCTTCTTAGACCAATTCTTTCTAGACCTGTTGATGGTCTTTTGCAGAATTAGTTTAATCTCTATGTTGCTTAGCTCTACTTGACCACTGGACTGAGGGTGATAGGGAGACACAATTATATGGTTGACAACGTACTTAGCAAGCATTTTACGGAAAGCACCATGAATGAAGTGTGAACCACCGTCGATCATTAGATATCTAGGGACTCCAAATCTAGGGAAAATAACTTCTTTAAGCATCCTGATAGAAGTGTTGTGATCAACACTACTAGTGGGGATAGCTTCTACCCACTTAGTGACGTAATCAACAACAACTAGGATATGAGTATACCCGTTGGATTTTGGAAAAGGTCCCATATAATCAAAGCCCCAAACATCAAATGGTTCAATGACAAGTGAATAGTTCATAGGCATTTCCTAATGTTTACTAATATTACCTATTCTTTCACATTCGTCATAGGACAAGACAAACTTATGGGCATCCTTGAAGAGAGTGGGCCAATAGAAACCTGATTGCAATACCTTGTGCGCAGTTCTATCTCCCGCATGGTGTCCTCCATATGGCTCGGAGTGACACTTCTGTAGGATCTGTCCCTGTTCATGTTCAGGTACACAACGTCTAATAACACCATCTACTCCTTCCTTATAAAGGTGAGGATCATCCCAAAAGTAGTGTCTCAAATCGAAGAAGAATTTCTTCTTTTATTGGTAGGTGAAACTGGGTGGTATGTATTTGGCTACGATATAGTTTGCGTAATCAGCATACCACGGTGCACTATGTGAAGTGCGGATGACATTCAATTGCTCATCAGGAAAGCTGTCATCAATAGGTCGTGGGTCATCAAGGACATTCTCTAGCCTAGACAAGTTATCTGTTACTGGGTTATCAGCACCCTTTCTGTCAACAACGTGCAAATCAAATTCTTGTAGCAAGAGAACCCATCTGATAAGTCTAGGTTTAGCGTCTTTCTTCTCCATGAGGTACTTAATAGCAGCATGATCAGTGTGAATAGTGACTTTGGAATCAACTATGTAAGACATGAACTTTTCGCATGCAAACACGACTGCTAAAAATTCCTTCTCCGTAGTAGCATAGTTTCTTTGGGCACTGTCTAGAGTTTTACTAGCGTAGTGAATAACATTCAACTTCTTATCGACTCTTTGCCCTAGAACAACACCAACAGCATAATCACTAGCGTCACACATGATCTAAAAAGGCAAGTTCCAATCAGGTGGTTGAACAATAGGTGCAGTTATCAAAGCCCTCTTAAATATTTCGAAGGCTTCCTCACAATCATCGTCAAAAACAAAAGGAATATCCTTTTGCAAGAGACTGGTAAGAGGCCTAGAAATCTTAGAGAAGTCTTTAATGAACCTTCTATAGAAACCAACATGACCAAGGAAACTTCTTATACCTTTGATATCTGTGGGATATGGCATTTTCTCGATTGCATCAACCTTAGCTTTATCGACTTCAATACCTCTTTCAGAAATTTTATGTCCTAAAATGATGCCTTCATTAACCATAAAGTGGCACTTCTCCCAATTCAAGACAAGATTGGTGTCTTTACATCTATGTAAGACTCGATCAAGGTTGCTGAGGTAATCATCAAAAGAAGACCCGTAAACGTAAAAGTCATCCATGAAAACCTCGACAATCTTTTCACAAAAGTCACAAAATATAGCCATCATACATCTTTGAAAGGTGGCAGGTGAATTACATAAGCCAAAAGGCATACGTCTATAAGGAAAGGTACCGAAAGGGCAGGTGAAAGTGGTTTTCTCCTGATCAGATTGTGCAACTAGTATTTGGGAGAAACCAGAATAATCGTCTAGAAAGTAGAAGTGTGTGTGTTTAAACAGTCTTTCTAGCATTTGGTCGATAAAAGGCAAAGGGTAATGATCTTTCCTAGTGGCTTTATTCAATTTCCTAAAATCGATCACCATCCTATAGTCAGTAATAATCCTCTGTTGGATCAATTCATCCTTATCATTAGGGACAACGGTAATGCCTCCCTTCTTAGGAACGCAATGCGCCGGACTCACCCAATCGCTATGAGCAACACGATAGATAATACCCGCTTCCAGGAGCTTTAGTATTTCTATTCTTACTACTTCTTTCATCTTAGGATTCAATCTCCTTTGATGACCAGCAACTGGTTTGAAATCAGGATCCGTTTTAATCTTGTGCTGGCATAGAGTGGGACTAATGCCCTTAAGATCATCAAGAGTATATCCGATAGCAGCACTGTGCTTCCTCAGAGTTTTTAGTAACTTCTTTTCTTCATGTTCCGAGAGGCTAGAACTAATAATAACAAGATATATCTCTTTTTCATCAAGATAGGTGATGACCCACAAATATAGGGGATCAATCGTAGTCCTTTCGATAAGTAAGAGTGTCGAACCCAGCGAGGAGCAGAAAGCTCTGATAAGCGGATTTCAGCAGGGTAATAACTGCAAGCACTGAAAGTAGCGGTAACAAGTGATGGTGTAGTGAGGTGAAACGTAGCAAGCAAAAAGTAACAAGTAACAAGTAGTAGAAACGGTGCAGCAAGTGGCCCAATCCCTTTTGTAGCAAGGGACAAGCCTGAACAAAGTCTTATAGGAGGAAAAACGCTCCCAAGGACACACGGGAATTTCTGTCATGCTAGTTTCATCATGTTCATATGATTCGCGTTCGTTACTTTGATAGTTTGATATGTGGGTGGACCGGTGCTTGGGTACTGCCCTTACTTGGACAAGCATCCCACTTATGATTAACCTCTCTCGCAAGCATCCGCAACTACAAAATAATAATTAAGACAAAGTCTAACCATATCATTAAACTAGTGGATCCAAATCAGCCCCTCACGAAGCAACGCATAGATTGGGATTTAAGCTTCTGTCACTCGAGCAACCCATCATCTACTTACTACTTCCCAATGCCTGCCTCTAGGCCCAAATATGGTGAAGTGTTATGTAGTCGACGTTCACATAACACCACTAGAGGAAAAGACAACATACATCATATCAAAATACCGAACGAATATCAAATTCACATGACTATTATCAGCATGACTTATCCCATGTCCTCAGGAACAAAAGTAACTACTCACAAAACATAATCATAATCATGATCAAAGGTGTAATGAATAGCATCAAGGATCTGAACATAAACTCTTCCACCAAGTAATCCAACTAGCATCAACTACAAAGAGTAATCAAGACTACTTGCAACCTTACAAGTACCAATCGGAGTTGCGAGACGAAGATTGGTTACAAGAGATGAACTAGGGATTGGAGAGGAGATGGTGCTGATGAAGATGTTGATGAAGATGCCTCCCCTCTGATGAGAGGAGTGTTGGTGATGACGATGGCGACGATTTCCCCCTCCGGGAGGGAAGTTTCCTCGGCAGGTTTGTCCTGCCGGAGCTCTAGATTGGATCTGCTCAAGTTCCGCCTCGTGGCGGCGGCGAAACCACGAAAAAGCTCCCGAATGATTTTTTCCAGACCAAAACCCTTCATATAGCAAAAGGGGGGAGCTAGTGGGCCGCCAGGCAGCCCACAAGCTTGCCCTGCGCCACCAAGGGGGGTGGTGGAGGAGTGGGGGCTTGTGGAGCCCTGGTGGCCCCCCTCCGGTAGTTCTTTCGCCCAGTATTTTTTATATAATCCAGAAAAAATCCACGTAACTTTTCAGGGCATTTGGAGATGTGCAAAATAGTGCACTAGGATTTGCTCCTTTTTCAGTCCAGAATTCTAACTGCCTGAATTCTCCGTCTTCAAATAAACCTTGCAAAATAAGAGAGAAAAGGCATAAATATGGTACCACAAGTAATATAACAGCCCAAAAAGCAATAAATATCAACATGAAAGCATGATGCAAAATGGACGTATCAACTCCCCCAAGCTTAGACCTCGCTTGTCCTCAAGCGAAAGCCAAGTTCCATAAACATGTCCACATGTTGAGGGACGAAGGTGTCGATAAAACATAATACAGACATGAGGGCATCATGATCACACATAGGACAACAATATATCATAAATATTCTTATGGGAAAGTAACAATTCCTTCACAAAGCAAATCATGAAGCAAAAACCTTACCGAGAACTAACCAAGAATAGTCCATAGTCATTGAAGCAATTGCAATTTATCACAACATCAGAAAGAGTCAAATAAGAGCTTGTAAGGCAAACCCACATACTCAATCATCTCTTTTGTTTTCCACAATTGTTACAACTCACGTGGTACTCATGGTGTCAAAGTTTCAGCTGGACAGAGAGGAAGATAGGGGCTTATAGTTTTGCCTCCCAACCATTTACCTCAAGGGTAAAGTCAACAACAATAAAGCATAAGTACTCAACTCCAAGTTGATATATGAATATAGATCTTTCCCAAACACGTGACGGTAGCCAAGACAAAGGCAAAAAGGGAATTGGTGATGATCACCATGACTCTTACAAGGGTAAAAAGTAAAGGTACAAGATAGGCCCTTCGCAGAGGGAAGCAGAGGTTGTCATGCGCTTTTGAGGTTTGAATGCATGTCCTCTTAGTGCGGAGGAACGTCACTTTATATTGCCTCCTGTGATAAAGAACTTTATTATGCAGTCTCTCACTTTTATGTCTTCCTCATCACAGATTCGTACAAAGCTTATTTTCCACACACTAATAGATCATACATATTAGAGAGCAATTTTTATTGCTTGCACCGATGACAACTTACTTGAAGGATCTTATTCAATCCATAAGTAGGTATGGTGGACTCTTATGGAAAAACTGGGTTGGAGGTTTATGGATGCACAAGTAGTATCTCTACTTGGTGCGGGAGTTTTGGCTAATATGAGGTGGAAGCAATCATCACATGCTAAGGGATCTCTAATCATATAACATTGTTTGGAACCAAGCAAACACAATTCATTATGTTGTCTTCCTTGTCCAACATCTACTCCTAGGCATGTAATAGTTTGGTGAGTGCTCACAATTGTAAAAAGTGTCTAAGATGATATATTTATATGTGAACCTCTCTTTCCTTATTACTTCTTATTAATTGAAACAATGACTGAGGTCTATGTTTATTTATTCGCAACAAGTTTCAATCATCATACGTGTCATACATGAAGTTATCACTTTCCATAAGATCGTCTCATGATCTTTCATTCTATCGTTCTTTTCATACTTTTGATCATGGCACAAAGCAAAGCCCTTGAGTAAGAAACTTTTTATTATATAGCTCGTAAGCTCGAATACATCGGGGGAGAGACAAAAGCAAAAGACTCAAACTAAAAACTAAAGACTTATTCCTCTAAAAGAAGAAATAAAAACTGGAAAGGAAAGAACTAAAACAAAGGTAAAAGCAAAAGAATAAAGGTGATACGATACCAGGGCAACTCCCCCAAGCTTGGTAGAAGCCAAGGGGATTGCCCATACCAATGTTGTTAGAGCATATATCTCCATATGTGGTTTTGATAATTGATGACAATTCCTATGGACTAATGGTTGCCTTAAGTTATATTTATAGGATTTGTCCATAGGCACTTCTTGAAGTCCGCTGTTGGGTTCAAGGAGTTTATATGATGACCAAGATGGTATTCAAGGTATTATCCAAAGAATGGTCATAGAGACACAAGGTTGATCAAGATCTTAGACAAAGAGTAAATCAAGATGATCAACACACAAAGCGTACAAGATGTACCGAGAGGGATCAAGTGATCCCATGGTATGGTAAGCATCGTCCATTACGTGTTCGTGTACTAACCCATGGTCTTCGTGAGAGTTCTATGTGTGGGTTAGGTGTGTTTCCATGGGCTTGCGTCAAAAGGAATATCTCATACAACCCATGAAGGATGAATTCAAGTGGTGATCGTCATCAAGATTGCGGTGTGCAAGTTCAAGAGGATCAGCACGAATATATCGTGCTGGAAGCTTGCCGTCCATTATGGTGGCAATGGACTTGTGAAGATATGCTGAAGAGGGGCTCACCCATAGTGAGTATGGGGGAGAAATCAACTAGTCTTCATCAAGCCAACACAATCAAGAAAGGTGGTCCATCTTGAGGAAGCCAAGATCATCATCATCTAGCTCAAGAGGACGAGGAGCAAGGTATAGGTTTGCCCTTGATAGGTTTTTTGTTTAGGATAGATTGCTGTACTATCAAGGGAGGCTCTCAAGTGAGTAGCTTGATCGTATCGTTCGTTGAGAGCTCAAAGCATTTGCATCCTTGCATCATACTTCTTGGTTCTTGTTTGGTGTTTCTCTTTGTGAGTTTTAGAGCTTATGGTCATCTTCGTGACAAGCTCTATATCATTGGCATTTTCATATCTGCATGGTCTTAAAGATTTCCAACAAGCTGTTTGGATAGCTCTTGTCATCCTGAATCCAACAAGCTTGGGTTTGCTCGATTCGGAGCTCGTATGCGAAAGTTATGGCTGTTTCAGTGGCGAGCGGTAGTACCACTGGACCCAGCGGTAGTACCGCTGGACCTAGCGGCAGTACCGCTAGAGTTGGCGGTAGTACCGCTGGCCCTAGTAGTAGTACCGCTAGAGCTGGCGATAGTACCGCTGTCCTAGTGGTAGTACCGCCTCTGGTCAGCGGTAGTACTACTCCAGGACTTTAGTACTGTCATCTTGGTGGTTGTACTGCGTCGGACTTTTTACGAAGACTTTCCTCGCGGTGGTTGGCCCGGTAGTTTCTTTGCGCTACCATGGGCTCAGCGGTAGTACCACTACAGCCAGCAGTAGTACCGCTGGAGGGCCAGCGGTAGTACCGCTGGGCTCGGGCTGTAAGTGGGGGTAACTGTCTGATTCCTTCCCCCACTATATAAAGGGGGTCTTCTTCCCCCTTGGTCTTACCTATCCGTTGAGCTCTTGTTCTACATTGTTGACATTCTTAGAGCTTGCTAACTCTCAATCCCTCCAATGATTCTTTCTTGTTGTTGAGGGAAAAGAGAGAGGAGATCTAGATCAACATCTCCACCAATCACTTTCTCCTCTATGTGAGGGGAACCCCTTGGATCTAGATCTTGGAGTTCTTTGTGAGCTCCTTGTTCTTCCTCTCATATTTCTCCATAGCTTTTGTTGTTGTGGAGGGATTTGAGTGTGAGGGACTTGACCACTTCGTGTGTTCTTGCCATTGCATAGTTGCATCGGTTTGAGTTCTCCACGGTGATACGTGGAAGTGAGAAGTTGAGAAGCTTACTACCTTTGGTACTTAGTACCCTAGATATTGTTCTTCGTGGATGCTTTGGCGTCCTAGAAGCTTGGTGGTGTCTCGGAGCTCAATCATTGTGGTGTGAAGCGCCGGGCAAGCGTCGGGGTCTCCAATTATGTTGTGGAGATTGCCCCGAGCAATTTGTACGGGTACCGGTAACCGCCCCAAGGGTTGCCACGTGTACGGGTTCGGTGACTGCCCCCAAGGTTTGCCATTTTGTACGGGTTCGGTGACCGCCCTCAAGGGTCCCTTAGTGGAATCACGTCATCTTGCATTGTGCGAGGGCGTGAGGAGATTACGGTGGCCTTAGTGGCATCTTGGGGAGCATTGTGCCTCCACACCGCTCCAACGGAGATTAGCATCCGCAAGGGTGTGAACTTCGGGATACATCATCGTCTCCCCGTGCCTCGGTTATCTCTTACCCGAACCCTTTACATATGCACTTTACTTTGTGATAGACATATTGTTTATTATAATATATCTTGCTATCACTTAGTTGTTTATCTTGCTTAGCATAAGTTGTTGGTGCACATAGGTGAGCCTAGTTGTTTGTAGGTTTTGTGCTTGACAAATTAAACGTTAGTTTTATTCCGCATTTGTTCAAGCCTAAACCTTAATTATTTTAAAGCGCCCATTCACCCCCCCTCTAGGCGACATCCACGTCCTTTCAAATGCTTAGTTGTCTTCCTTTGGTGGTAATGGTGCTGTTGTTGTCGGAGTAGTCTGATCCTCCGTCTTCCAAGGCATAGGTGCTCCATCATGGCAGGATGAACGAGTCGCCGGAATCCTCAAATCTGCAGCCAACCTTATTGATTTAAATCTGTACTCATACTCATAGTTTTGATTCTGCAGGTCAAAGATCTGGCCCTGAACTTGGTCAACCCTATCGTAGAGCCTGGAGAGGTGTTTCCCAATATCAATGGCATCCATCTTGTGATTGCTAGTGAACTCTGTGATCATCATGTGGTTGGCGTTGAGTCCACGCTCCACCATCCCTTGGCACTTGAAGACTTGTTGCTCCATTTCTTCGAGCCTCGTCTCCATGCTTCCGGTCTTCTTAGGCCCTTCAACATCACGGATGTGCAACATCCCCTCGCTCATCTTGATAGATTGAGGGTGTTTCAGCACTTTCGTGAGGTAGGGATTGATGACCTTCTCGAAGATCTTGTCCTTAGGAGCGTTTGGGGAAGTCATGATGATCTAGATCTGTCATAGAAACAGCCTCGAAATGAAAACAGAGGGAAACTACGCAATACGGAGATCAAAACCTTCGGGCGACTATATATTGATTTTTCTGGGCCAGAAGGAGTCCTCCGCAAGAAAACGGAGTCCGGGAGGCACACGAGGTGCCCACAAGCTTGCCCTCCGCCACGAGGGGGTAGGGGGCGGTGGCAGGGCTTGTGGCCGCCTCGTTCGCTCTCCGGACTGCTTTTTATTTTTCTAATTTTCCATAAATTCCAAAACGGAGAAAATTTCCTATTGGAAAAGTTTCGGAGTCCAATTACTTACCGAAACAGATACCTCTTCGTTTTCAGGGTCTGAAACAGGCTGATAAACATCCCTTATGTACTCCTCTGGAGTTATGATATTGATGATATTGGTCTCAACATTTATGGGAGTACCAGAGATATAATGCTTGATTCTTTGCCCATTTACCACTCTAGGAAAATTACCTTCCGTGTTATTGATTTTGATGGCACCGGAACGATATACTTCCTCGACAACGTAGGGACCTTCCCATTTAGAGAGAAGCTTGCCTGCGAAGAATCTTAAACGAGAATTGTATAGCTGGACATAATCACCTACATTGAACTCTCGTTTTTGTATTCTTTTATCGTGCCATCTCTTAACCTTTTCCTTGAACAACTTGGCATTCTCATATGCCTGGCCCCTCCATTCATCTAATGAGCTGATATCAAACAACCGCTTCTCACCGGCAAGTTTGAAATCGAAGTTGAGCTCCTTGATTGCCCAATAAGCTTTGTGTTCCAGCTCAAGAGGTAAATGACATGCCTTACCGTAAACCATTTTATACGGCGACGTGCCCATGGGATTCTTATAAGCAGTCCTATAAGCCCATAGTGCATCATCAACTTTGCTAGACCAATTCTTCCGAGATCTATTGACGGTCTTTTGTAAGATCAATTTGATCTCCCTATTACTCAACTCCATTTGACCACTAGACTGAGGATGATAAGGAGATGCAACTCTATGGTTGACATCATACTTAGCTAGCATCTTGCGGAAAACACCATGAATGAAGTGTGAACCGCCATCAGTCATCAAGTATCTAGGGACTCCAAATCTTGGGAATATGACTTCTTTAAGCATCTTAATGGAGGTGTGGTGATCAACATTTTTAGTGGGGATAGTTTCTACCCACTTAGTAACGTAATCCACAGCAACTAAGATGTGAGTGTACCCATTGGAACTCGGGAAGGGTCCCATATAATCAAAGCCCCAGACATCAAATGGTTCAATGACAAGTGAATAGTTCATAGGCATTTCCTGATGCTTACTGATGTTCCCTATTCTTTGGCATTCGTCACAAGACAAGACAAACTTACGAGCATCCTTGAAGAGAGTGGGCCAATAGAAACCTGATTGCAATACCTTATGGGCAGTTCTATCCCCAGCATGGTGTCCTCTGTAGGCTTCGAAATGACACTTCTGCAGGATCTGTTCCTGTTCATGTGCAGGCACACAACGTCTAATAACACCATCTACTCCTTCCTTGTAAAGGCGAGGATCATCCCAAAAGTAATGTCTCAAATCAAAGAAGAATTTCTTCTTTTGTTGATAGGTGAAACTGGGTGGTATGTATTTGGCTACGATATAGTTTGCATAATCGGCATACCACGGTGCACTAAGTGAAGTGCGGATGACATTTAATTGCTCATCAGGAAAGCTGTCATCAATAGGTAGTGGGTCATCAAGGACATTCTCTAGCCTAGACAAGTTATCTGCTACAGGTTATCAACACCCTTTCGGTCAACGACGTGCAAATCAAATTCCTGTAGTAGGAGAACCCATCTGATAAGCCTAGGCTTAGCGTCCTTCTTCTCTATGAGGTACTTAATAGTAGCATGATCAGAGTGAATAGTGACTTTGGAGTCAACTATGTAAGATCTAAAGTTTTCACATGCAAACACGACTAATAAAAATTCCTTCTCCGTAGTGGCATAGTTTCTTTGGGCACTGTCTAGAGTTTTACTAGCGTAGTGAATGACATTCAACTTCTTGTCAACTCTTTGTCCTAGAACAACACCAACAGCGTAATCACTAGCATCACACATGATTTCTAAGGGCAAGTTCCAGTCAGGTGGTTGAACAATAGGTGCGGTTATCAAAGCCTTCTTAAGTATTTCGAAGGCTTCCTCACAATCCTCATCAAAAACAAAAGGAACATCCTTCTGCAAGAGGTTGGTAAGAGGCCTAGAAATCTTAGAGAAGTCTTTAATGAACCTTCTATAGAAACCAACATGACCTAGGAAACTTTGTATACCTCTGATATCTGTGGGGCCAGGCATTTTCTCAATTGCATCGACCTTAGCCTTATCAACTTCGATGCCTCTTTCAGAGATTTTGTGTCCTAAGACGATACCTTCATTAACCATAAAGTGGCACTTCTCCCAATTCAAGACGAGGTTGGTTTCTTCGCATCTCTGTAAGACTCGATCAAGGTTGCTGAGGCAATCATCAAAGGAAGACCCGTAAACGGAGAAGTCATCCATGAAAACCTCGACAATCTTTTCACAAAAGTCAGAGAATATAGCCATCATACATCTTTGGAAGGTGGCACGTGCATTACATAAGCCAAAAGGCATACGTCTATAGGCAAAGGTACCGAAAGGGCAGGTGAAACTGGTTTTCTCTTGATCAGATTGTGCAACAAGTATTTGCGAGAAACCTGAATAACCGTCTAGAAAGCAGAAGTGTGTGTGTTTTGATAGCCTTTCTAGCATTTGATCGATGAACGACAAAGGATAATGATCTTTCCTGGTTGCCTTGTTCAGTTTACGGAAGTCTATCACCATTCTATAGCCGGTAATAATCCTTTGTGGGATTAGTTCATCCTTATCATTAGGAACGACGGTGATACCTCCCTTCTTAGGTACGCAATGTACTGGACTTACCCAATCACTATGAGCAACATGATAAATGATTCCTACTTCCAGAAGCTTTAATATTTCTTTTCTAACGACCTCTTTCATCTTAGGATTTAATCTCCTTTGATGATCAACAGCTGGTTTAAAGTCAGGATCGGTTTTAATCTTGTGCGGACATAGAGTTGGACTAATACCCTTAAGATCATCAAGAGTATATCCAATAGCAGCGCGGTGCTTCCTCAGAGTTTTTAGTAACTTCTTCTCTTCGCGCTCTGAGAGGAGAGCACTAATAATGACAGGATATATCTCCTTCTCATCAAGATAGGCATACTTAAGAGTATAAGGCAACTGTTTAAGCTCGAACACAGGATCACCCTTTCGTGGGGGAGGATCCTCAAGCAGTTCAACATGCAGATTATTCTTGAGAATAGGATATTGTTCTAAGACAATTCTATCTATCTCATCCCTCTCCTCCATATGCATATCATTTTCATGCTCAAGCAGATATTGCTCTAAAGGATCCGTAGGAGGTACGACAATAGAGGCAAGAGCAATGATTTCATCTCTACCAGACGACTCTCTTTCATGGGCTTGTCTTCCAAACTTGGAGAAGTTAAATTCATGAGACACACCCTCGAAACTTACTGTGACAGTCTGCTTAATGCAATCAATGTGAGCATTGACAGTGTTGAGAAAGGGTTTACCGAATATGATGGGACAAAAGCTATCTTGTGCAGTACCAAGGACGAGGAAATCAGTAGGATACTTTGTCTTACCACACATGACTTCTACGTCTCTCACAATTCCCAGAGGGCAGATAGTGTCTCTATTAGCTAGCGTAATAGTGACATCAATGGGTTCTAACTCAGCAGGTGCAATCTCATCTTTGATTTCATCATATAGAGAACGGGGTATTGCACTAACACTAGCTCCCAAATCACATAAACCATGGTAATAGTGATCTCCTATCTTAACAAAAACAATGGGCAGGCCAACTACAGGTCCGTGTTTGTCTTTCGTGTGAGGTTTAGCAATTCTAGCGGAGCCCTCACAGAATTTGATAACATGCCCGTCTATGTCTTCGGCTAAGAGATCTTTGATAATAGAAACACTAGGTTCAACTCTTATCTCCTCAGGGGGTGCAAGTGATCTAATGTAAACCCTACGTATCACAGTTGGAGCTTAAGAATAATCCTTTTTCCTAGCAGGGTAAGGTGGTTTCTCAGCGTAGGCACAAGGAACAATAGGATCACTAAAAGCAATGACTTTCTCAAAGATAAAGGAAATACTTTCTTCTTTACCTCATCCTCGGGCAAACCTGTAAGCTTAAATAAACCACAAAGTTCATCTAGATAGATTAGATGCAAGTCTGGATGTGAAGATCCATCTCCTGTGAAAGGATTAGCCAGCTGTTTCTCAAGCATACCCGAAGGAATTTCATAAAAGATATTTTCGGTAGGTACCTCAGGTTGAGGAGCAACTCCTCATGCCTCCGTTCGTGGTGAAGATACCCCGAACAAACTCCTCAAAGTAACAGTTTCCATAGTGACAAGTGACAATAAATTTCAGCATAGTATAAAAATGTTTCCTTACCAATTTCCACTTACCAAAGGCGCTTCACTCCCCGGCAACGGCGCCAGAAAAGAGTATTGATGACCCAAAAGTATAGGGGATCAATCGTAGTACTTTCGATAAGTAAGAGTGTCGAACCCAACGAGGAGCAGAAGGCTCTGATAAGAGGATTTCAGCAAGGTAATAACTGCAAGCACTGAAAGTAGCGGTAACAAGTGATGGTGTAGTGAGGTGAAACGTAGCAAGCGAAAAGTAGCAAGTAAAAAGTAGTAGCAACGGTGAAGCAAGTGGCCCAATCCCTTTTGTAGCAAGGGACAAGCCTGAACAAAGTCTTATAGGAGGAAAAACGCTCCCGAGGACACACGGGAATTTCTATCATGCTAGTTTTATCATGTTCATATGATTCGCGTTCATTACTTTGATAGTTTGATATGTGGGTGGACCGGCGCTTGGGTACTGCCCTTACTTGGACAAGCATCCCATTTATGATTAACCTCTCTCGCAAGCATACGCAACTACAAAAGAAGAATTAAGACAAAGTCTAACCATAGCGTTAAACTAGTGGATCCAAATCAGCCCCTCATGAAGCAACGCATAGACTGAGGTTTAAGCTTCTGTCACTCCAGCAACCCATCATCTACTTACTACTTCCCAATGCCTGCCTCTAGGCCCAAATACGGTGAAGTGTTATGTAGTCTACGTTCACATAACACCACTAGAGGAAAAGACAACATACATCATATCAAAATACCGAACAAATATCAAATTCACATGACTATTATCAGCATGACTTATCCCATCTCCTCAGGAACAAAAGTAACTACTCCCAAAACATAATCATAATCATGATCAGAGGTGTAATGAATAGCATCAAGGATTTGAACATAAACTCTTCCACCAAGTAATCCAACTAGCATCAACTACAAAGAGTAATCAACACTACTAGCAACCTTACAAGTACCAATCGGAGTTGCGAGACGAAGATTGGTTACAAGAGATGAACTAGGGATTGGAGAGGAGATGGTGCTGATGAAGATGTTGATGAAGATGTTGATGAAGATTCCTCCCCTCCGATGAGAGGAGTGTTCGTGATGACGATGGCGACGATTTCCCCCTCCAGGAGGGAAGTTTCCCCGGCAGGATCGTCCTGTCGGAGCTCTAGATTGGATCTGCTCAAGTTCCGCCTCGTGGCGGCGGCGAAACCACGAAAAACCTCCCGAATAATTTTTCCAGACCAAAACCCTTCATATAGCAAAAGGGGGGAGCTAGTGGGCCGCCAGGCAGCCCAGAAGCTTGCCCTGCACCACCAGGGGTGGTGGTGGCGGAGTGGGGGCTTGTGGAGCCCTGGTGGCCCCCTCCGGTAGTTCTTTCGCCCAGTATTTTTTATATAATCCAAAAAAAAATCCACGTAACTTTTTAGGGCATTTGGAGATGTGCAGAATAGTGGACTAGGATTTGCTCCTTTTCTAGTCCAGAATTATAGCTGCCTGAATTCTCCCTCTTCAAATAAACCTTGCAAAATAAGAGAGAAAAGGTGAATTCTCCCTCTTCAAATAAACCTTGCAAAATAAGAGAGAAAAGGCATAAATATGGTACCACAAGTAATATACCAGCCCAAAAAGCAATAAATATCAACATGAAAGCATGATGCAAAATGGACGTATAAATAGGCATACTTAAGAGTATCACGCAACTGTTTAAGCTCGAACACAAGATCTCCCTTTGGTGGAGGTGGATCCCCAAGCAATTCAACACGCAAGTTATCCTTAAGGATAGGATAATGTTCTAAGACAACTCTATCTATTTCATCCCTTTCATCCATATGCATATCATTTTCATGCTCAAGCAAGTATTGCTCTAAGGGATCAGTAGGAGGCACGTCAATAGAAGCTAAGGCAATAGTTTCATCCTTACTAGGCAACTCTTTTTCATGAGGTTGTCTACCAAACTTGGAGAAATTGAACTCATGTGACACACCTTCAAAGCCAACAGTGACAGTTTGCTTCTAACAGTCAATATGAGCATTGAGAGTATTGAGGAAGGGTCTGCCAAATATGATGGGACAAAAGCTATCTTGAGCGGTAGCAAGAACGAGGAAATCAGCAGGATACTTCATTTTACCACACAAGACTTCAACATCCCTAACAATTCCCATGGGGCAGATAGTATCTCTATTGGCAAGCTAAATAGTGACATCAATAGGTTCTATCTCAACAGGTGCAATCTCGTCTTTGATTTCATCATATAATGCTTGGGTATTGCACTAACACTAGCACCCACGTCACATAAACCATGATAGCAATGATCTCCTATCTTAACAGAAACAACAGGCGTGCCAACAACAGGCCTATGTTTGTCTCTAGCGTGAGGTTTAGCAATTCTAGCAGCATCTTCACATAAGTGAATATTATGTCCCTCAACATCGTCGGACAATAGATCTTTGATGATAGCAATGCTAGGTTCAACTCTAATTTGCTCAGGGGGTGTAGGTGTTCTAATGTAGCCTCTACGTATCACAGTTGAAGCTTTAGAATGATCCTTTATCCTAACAGGGAAAGGTGGTTTCTCAATGTAAGCACTGGGAACCACATGATCATTATAGGCAATGACTCTCTCTTCAACTCGATTGGGTTTAACTACATTGACTTCTAAAGGAGGATGATATTTAAATCACTTCTCTTTGGGGAGATCAATATGGGCAGCAAATGATTCACACAGTGAAGCTACTATGTCAGAGTCAAGTCCATACTTAGCGCTAAAGTCACAAAAAGTATTTGTCTCAACAAAAGATTTAACGCAATCAAAAGTGAAATTCATATCTGACTCCTTACCTTCTTCAAGCTCCCAATCTCCAGAGATGTATGACTCCTTACCTTCTCTCCAATAAATTCCATTTGAAGTCAATATCTCTCTTCATAAAAGAACCGGTAGAAGAAGTGTCAAGCATGGTGCGATCATCATGAGAAAGCCGAGCATAGAAGTTCTGAATGATAATTTCTCTCGAGAGCTCATGATTGGGGCATGAATATAACATTGATTTAAGCCTCCCCCAAGCTTGAGCGATGCTTTCTCTGTCACGAGGCCAAAAATTATAAATACCCGATCACGATGTACTAAATGCATAGGATAAAACTTTTGATGAAATTCCAATTTCAACCGATTGTAGTCCCATGATCCAGTATCATCACATAGCATATACCATGTCAACGCCTTATCCTTCAAAGATAAAGGAAAGACCTTCTTCTTGACCTCATCTTCGGGCAAACTTGCAAGCTTAAATAAACCACAAACTTCATCTACATAGAATAGATGCAAGTCTGGATGTGATGTTCCATCTGCTGTAAAATGATTAGCCAGCAGTTTCTCAAGCATACCCGAAGGAAATTCAAAGAAAATATTTTCAGTAGGTGCAGAAGGTTGAGGAGAAACTCTTTGTGCTTCCGTTCAAGGTGAAGATACCCCGAACAAGCCCCTCAAAGGTTTAGCATCCATAGTGACAAGTGACAATAAATTTCAGCACACTATATGAATGTTTCTTTACCAAGTTCCACTTACCAAAGGCGCTTCATTCCCCGGCAACGGCGCCAGAAAAGATTCGTGGTGACCCACAAGTATAGGGGATCTATCGTAGTACTTTCGATAAGTAAGAGTGTCGAACCCAACGAGGAGCAGAAGGATCTGACAAGTGGTTTTCACCAAGGTAAAATCCCCAAGCACTGAGATTATCGGTAACAAGTGATTGTGTGGTGAGATGATTCATAGCAAGCAACAACTAACAAAAGTAGCAACATTGCAGCAAAGTGGCCCAATCCCTTTTGTAGCAAGGGACAAGCCTGGACAAAGTCTTAAAGGAGGAAAAACGCTCCCGAGGACACACGGGAATTTCTGTCATGCTAGTTTTCATCATGTTCATATGATTCGCGTTCGTTACTTTGATAGTTTGATGTGTGGGTGGACTGGCGCTTGGATACTGACCTTAATTGGCAAGCATCCCACTTATGATTAACCCCTCTCGCAAGCATCCGCAACTACGAAATAATAATTAAGGCAAAGTCTCACCATAATAATAAACTAGTGGATCCAAATCAGCTCCTTACGAAGCAACGCATAAACTAGGGTTTAAGCTTCTGTCACTCTAGCAACCCATCATCTACTTACTACTTCCCAATGCCTTCCTCTAGGCCCAAATAATGGTGAAATGTTAAGTAGTCAACGTTCACATAACACCACTAGAGGAAAAACAACATGCAACACATCAAAATACCGAACGAATACCAAATTCTCATGACAACTATTAGCATGACTTATCCCATGTCCCCAGGAACAAAACTAACTACTCACAAATCATACTCATATTCATGAACAGAGAGGTAATGAGTAGCATCAAGGATCTGAACATAAACTCTTCCACCAAATAATCCAACTAGCATCAACTACAGAGAGTAATCAACACTACTAGCAACCTTACCTATCGGAGTCGCGAGACGGAGATTGGTTACAAGTGATGAACTAGGGTTTGGAGATGAGATGGTGCTGATGAAGATGCTGATGGTGACGAGTCCCCTCCGATGAGAGGAGTGTTGGTGATGACGATGGCGACGATTTCCCCCTTCGAGAGGGAAGTTTCCCCGGCAAGATCGTCCTGCCGGAGCTCTAGATTGGTTCTGCTCAAGTTCCGCCTCGTGGCGGATGCGAATCCACGAAAAAGATCCTCCCTTGTTTTTTTCCAGACAAAACCCTTCATATAGCAGAAGAGGGGGGGGGGGCAGTGGGCCAGCAGGCTGCCCACAAGCCCCCTTGGCGCAGCCTAGGGGGTGGCCGCGGCCGTGCACGCTTGTGGCCACCTACTGGCGCCCCTCTGGCGCTTCTTCGGCCCAGTATTTTTATAAATCCGGAAAAAATCCTCGTCGATTTTTACGGCGTTTGGAGTTGCGCAGAATAGGTATCTCAATTTTCTCCCTTTTCAGGCCAGAATTCCAGCTGCCGGCGTTCTCCCTCTTCATGTAAACCTTGCAAAATAAGAGAGAAAAGGTATAAGAATTGTACCCGAAGTGAAATAACGGCCCAAGAAGCGATAAATATCAACATGAAAACATGATGCAAAATGGACGTATCAACCACCATCAGTCATTAGATATCTAGGGACTCCAAATCTAGGGAAAATAACTTCTTTAAGTATCGTGATAGAGGTGTTGTGATCAACACTACTAGTGGGGATAGCTTCTACCCACTTAGTGACATAATCAACAGCAACTAGGATATGAGTATACCCATTGGATTTTGGAAAAGGTCCCATATAATCAAAGCCCCAGACATCAAATGGTTCAATGACAAGTGAATAGTTCATAGGCATTTCCAGACGTTTACCGATATTACCTATTCTTTGACATTCGTCACAAGAGAAGACAAACTTACGGGAATCCTTGAAGAGAGTTGGCCAATAGAAACCTGATTGCAATACCTTGTGTGCAGTTCTATCTCCCGCATGGTGTCCTCCGTAGGCCTCGGAGTGACACTTCTGTAGGATCTGTCCCTGTTCATGTTCAGGTACACAACGTCTAATAACACCATCTACTCCTTCCTTATAAAGGTGAGGATCATCCCAAAAGTAATGTCTCAAGTCAAAGAAGAATTTCTTCTTTTGCTGATATATGAAACTAGGTGGTATATATTTGGCAACGATATAGTTTGCATAATCAGCATACCACGATGCACTACATGAAGTATTGATGACATTCAATTGCTCATCAGGAAAGCTATCATCAATAGGTTGTGGGTCATCAAGAACGTTCTCCAACCTAGACAAGTTATCTGCTACAGAGTTATCAGCACCCTTTCTGTCAACAACGTGCAAATCAAATTCTTGTAGCAAGAGAACCCATCTGATAAGTCTAGGTTTAGCGTCTTTCTTCTTCATGAGGTACTTAATAGCAGCGTGATCAGTGTGAATAGTGACTTTGGAATCAACTATGTAAGATCTGAACTTTTCACATGCAAACACGACTGCTAAAAATTCCTTTTCCGTAGTAGCATAGTTTGTTTGGGCACTGTCTAGAGTTTTACTAGCATAGTGAATGACATTCAACTTCTTGTCAACTCTTTGCCGTAGGACAACACCAACAGCTTAATCACTAGCGTCACACATGATTTCAAAAGGCAAGTTCCAATCAGGTGGTTGAACAATAGGTGCAGTTATCAAAGCCCTCTTAAGTATTTCGAAGGCTTCCTCACAATCATCGTCAAAAACAAAAGGAATATCCTTTTGCAAGAGATTCGTAAGAGGTCTAGAAATCTTAGAGAAGTCTTTAATGAACCTTCTATAGAAACCAACATGACCAAGGAAACTTCTTATACCTTTGATATCTGTGGGGTATGGCATTTTCTTGATTGCATCAACCTTAGCCTTATCGACTTCAATACCTCTTTCACAAATTTTATGTCCTAAGACGATGCCTTCATTAACCATAAAGTGGCACTTCTCCCAATTCAAGACAAGATTGGTGTCTTTACATCTCTGCAAGACTCGACCAAGGTTGCAGAGGTAATCATCAAAAGAAGACCCGTAAACGGAGAAGTCATCCATGAGAACCTCAACAATCTTTTTACAAAAGTTAGAGAATATAGCCATCATACATCTTTGAAAGGTGGCAGGTGCATTACACAAGCCAAAAGGCATACGTCTATAGGCAAAGATACCGAAAGGGCAGGTGAAAGTGGTTTTCTCGTGATCAGATTGTGCAACTGGTATTTGGTAGAAACCAGAATAAACGTCTAGAAAGCAGAAGTGTGTGTGTTTAGAGAGTCTTTCTAGCATTTGGTCGATAAAAGGCAAAGGGTAACGATATTTCCTAGTGGCTTTATTCAATTTCCTAAAATCGATCACCATCCTATAGCCAGTAATAATCCTCTGTGGGATCAATTCATCCTTATCATTAGGGACAATGGTAATGCCTCCCTTCTTAGGGACGCAATGCACCGAACTCACCCAATCACTATGAGCAACATGATAGATAATACCTGCTTGCATAAGCTTTAGTATTTCTTTTCTTACTACATCTTTCATCTTAGGATTTAATATCCTTTGATGATCAACAACTGGTTCGAAATCAGGATCGGTCTTAATCTTGTGCTGGCATAGAGTGGGACTAATGCCCTTAAGATCATCAAGAGTATATCCAATAGCAGCACGGTGCTTCCTTAGAGTTTTTAGTAACTTCTTTTCTTCATGCTCTGAGAGGCTAGCACTAATTATGACAGGATATATCTCTTTTTCATCAAGATAAGCATACTTAAGAGTATCTGACAACTATTTAAGCTCGAACACAGGATCACCCTTTGGTGGGGGTGGATCCCCAAGCAGTTCAACACGGAAGTTATTCTTAAGGATAGGATATTGTTCTATGACCACTCTATATATCTCATCACTTTCATCCATATGCATATCATTTTCATGCTCAATAAAGTATTGCTCTAAGGGATCAGTAGGAGGAACGGCAATGGAAGCTAAGGCAATAGTTTCATCCTTACTAGGCAACTCTTTTTCATGAGGTTGTCTAGCAAACTTGGAGAAATTGAACTCATGTGACACACCTTCAAAGCCAACAGTGACAGTTTGCTTCTCACAATCAATATGAGCATTGACAATATTGAGGAAGGGTCTGCCAAATATGATGGGACAAAAGCTATCTTGTGCGGTAGCAAGAACAAGGAAATCAGCAGGATACTTCGTTTTACCACACAGGACTTCAACATCCCTAACAATTCCCACACGGCAGATAGTATCTCTATTGGCAAGCTGAATAGTGACATCAATAGGATCTATCTCAATAGGTGCAATATCGTCTTTGATTTCATCATATAAGGATTGAGGTATTGCACTAACACTAGCACCCACGTCACATAAACCATGATAAGAATGATCTCCTATCTTAACAGAAACAACATGCGTGCCAACAACATGCCTATGTTTGTCTCTAGCGTGAGGTTTAGCAATTCTAGCAGCATCTTCATAGAAGTGAATATTATGTCCCTCAACATCGTTGGACAGAAGATCTTTGATGATAGCAATGCTAGGTTCAACTCTAATTTGCTCAGGGGGTGTAGGTGTTCTAATGTAGCCTCTACATATCACAGTTGAAGCTTTAGAATGATCCTTTATCCTAACAGGGAAAGGTGGTTTCTCAATGTAAGCACTCGGAACAACAGGATCATTATATGCAATGACTCTCTCTTCAACTCGATTGGGTTTAACTACATTGACTTCTAAAGGAGGAGGATATTTAAACCAGTTCTCTTTGGGGAGATCAATATGAGCAACAAAGGATTCACACAATGAAGCTACTATCTCAGAGTCAAGTCCATACTTAGCGCTAAAGTCACAAAAAGTATTTGTTTCAACAAAGGATTTAACGCAATCAAACTTGAAATTCATACCTGACTCCTTACCTTCTTCAAGCTCCCAGTCTTCAGAGTTGCGTTTAATTCTATCCAATAAATTCCATTTGAAGTCAATATCTCTCTTCATAAAATAACCGGTACAAGAAGGGTCAAGGATGGTGCGATCATCATGAGAAAGCCGAGCATAGAAGTTCTGAATGATAATTTCTCTCGAGAGCTCATGATTGGGGCATGAATATAACATTTATTTAAGCCTCCCCTAAGCTTGAGCGATGCTTTCTCTGTCACGAGGCCAAAAATTATAAATATAATTCCGATCACGATGTACTAGATGCATAGGATAAAACTTTCGATGAAATTCCAATTTCAACCGATTGTAGTTCCATGATCCAGTATCATCACATAGCCTATACCATGTCAATGCCTTATCCTTCAAAGATAAAGGAAATACCTTCTTCTTGACCTCATCCTCGGGCAAACCTGCAAGCTTAAATAAACCACAAACTTCATCTACATAGATTAGATGCAAGTCTGGATGTGATGTTCCATCTAAATAGCCAGCAGTTTCTCAAGCATACCCGAAGGAAATTCAAAGCAAATATTTTCAGTAGGTGCAGAAGGTTGAGGAGCAACTCTTTGTGCTTCCGTTAGAGGTGAAGATAACCCGAACAAGCCCCTCAAAGGATTAGTTTCCATAGTGACAAGTGACAATAAATTTCAGCACACTATATGAATGTTTCCTTACCAATTTCCACTTAGCAAAGGTGCTTCACTCCCCGGCAACGGCACCAGAAAAGAGTCTTGATGACCCACAAGTATAGGGGATCAATCGTAGTCCTTTCGATAAGTAAGAGTGTTGAACCCAACGAGGAGCAGAAGGATCTGACAAGTGGTTTTCAGCAAGGTAAAATCTGCAAGCACTGAAATTATCGGTATCAAGTGATTGTGTGGTGAGATGATTCATAGCAAGCAACAAGTAACAAAAGTAGCAACGATGCAGCAAAGTGGCCCAATCCCTTTTGTAGCAAGGGACAAGACTGGACAAAGTCTTATAGGAGGAAAAACGCTCCCGAGGACACACATGAATTTCTGTCATGCTAGTTTTCATCATGTTCATATGATTCGCGTTCGTTACTTTGATAGTTTGATATGTGGGTGGACCGGCGCTTGAGTACTGCCCTTACTTGGACAAGCATCTCACTTATGATTAACCCCGCTTGCAAGCATCCGCAACTATGAAAGAAGAATTAAGACAAAGTCTAACCATACAATTAAACTAGTGGATCCAAATCAGCCCCTTACGAAGCAACACATAAACTAGGGTTTAAGCTTCTGTCACTCTAGCAACCCATCATCTACTTACTACTTCCCAATGCCTTCCTCTAGGCCCAAATAATGGTGAAGTTTTATGTAGTCGACGTTCACATAACACCACTAGAGGAAAAACAACATACACCACATCAAATTACCGAACGAATACCAAATTCACATGACTACTTATGGCATGACTTATCCCATGTCCTCAGGAACAAAAGTAACTACTCACAAAGCGTAATCATATTCATGATCTAGAGAGGTAATGAGTAGCATCAAGGATCTGAACATAAACTCTTCCACCAAGTAATCCAACTAGCATCAACTACAAAGAGTAATTAACACTACTAGCAACCTTAGAAGTACCAATCGGAGTCGCGAGACGGAGATTGGTTACAAGTGATGAACTAGGGTTTGGAGATGAGATGGTGCTGATGAAGATGTTGATGGTGACGAGTCTCCTCCGATGAGAGGAGTGTTGGTGATGACGATGGCGACGATTTCCCCCTTCGGGAGGGAAGTTTCCCCGGCAGGATCGTCCTGCCGGAGCTCAAGATTGGTTTTGCTCAAGTTCCGCCTCGTGGCGGCGGCGAATCCGCGAAAAAGCCTCCTCCTGATTTTTTTCCGGATGAAACCCTTCACATAGCAGAAGAGGGGGGCAGTGGGCTAGCAGGGTGCCCAGAAGCCCCCTAGGCGTGGCCAGGAGGGTGGTCGCTCCTAGCAGGCTTGTGGCCACCACCTGGCGCTTCTTCGGCCCGGTATTTTTTATAAATCCAGAAAAAATCATCGTTGATTTTTACGGCGTTTGGAGTTGCGCAGAATAGGTATCTCAAACTTGCTCCACTTTCAAGCTAGAATTCCAGTTGCGGGCATTCTCCCTCTTCATATAAACCTTGCAAAATAAGAGAGAAAAGGCATAAGTATTGTACCGTGAAGTGAAATAACAGCCGAGGAAGAGATAAATATCAACATGAAAACATGATGCAAATTGGACGTATCATGCTCCCTGTTGAATCTGACTACTTTGTGCATGATCCTATCAAGCTGCGTCTAAAGGACAAATGGGCCAACACCTCGACTTCTTCTCAGCCCATGGGGACTGATACAGAGACTGCTGCTGGAGGAGGATGATACATCTCCGTCGTATCTACTTTTCCGAACTCTTTTGCCCTTGTTTTGGACTCTAATTTGCATGATTTGAATGGAACTAACCCGAACTAACGTTGTTTTCAGCAGAATTGCCATGGTGTTGTTTTTGCGCAGAAATAAAAGTTCTCGGAATGACCTGAAAATTTACGGAGAATTTTTGTGGAATATATAAAAAATACCGGCTCAAGAATCAACGGAGGAACTGGAGCGTGGAGCCCACAAGCCCAGCAGTCGCGGGCCCCCTGGCCGCGCCTTGCAGGCTTGTGGGGCCCACAAAGCTCCACCGCCTCCAAATCCAGCTCTATTTAGTCTGTTTTGTTCGGAAAAAAATCAAGGAGAAGAGTTCATCGCGTTTTACGATACGGAGGCGCCGCCACCTCGTGTTCTTCATATGGAGGACAGATCTGGAGTCCGTTCTGGGCTCCGGAGAGGGGACATCGTCGCCATCGTCATCATCAACCTTCCTTCATCGCCAATTCCATGATGCTCTTCACCGTTCGTGAGTAATCTCATCGTAGGCTTGCTGGACGGTGATGGGTTGGATGAGATCTATCATGTAATCGAGTTAGTTTTGACGGGGATTGATCCCTAGTATCCACTATGTTCTGAGATTGATGTTGCTACTACTTTGCCATGCTTAATGCTTGTCACTAGGGTCCGAGTGCCATGATTTCAGATCTGAACCTTTTATGTTGTCGCTAATATATGTGTGTTCTTGATCCTATCTTGCAAGTTGTAGTCACCTACTATGTGTTATGACCCAGCAACCCTGGAGTGACAATAGCCGGAACCACTCCCGGAGATGACCTTAGTATGAGGAGTTCATGTATTCACCAAGTGTTAATGCATTGGTCCGGTTCTTTATTAAAAGGAGAACCTTAATATCCCGTAGTTTCCATTAGGACCCCGCTGCCACGGGAGGGATGGACAATAGATGTCATGCAAGTTCTTTTCCTAAGCATGTATGACTACATACGGAATACATGCCTACATTACATTTACGAACTAGAGCTAGTTACATATCTCTCCGTGGTATAACTATTGCATGATGAATAGCATCCGACATAACCATCCATCACCGATCCAATGCCTATGAGTTTTTCCTACTGGTCCTTGCTACGTTACTTTGCTGCTACTGCTGTCACTTTGCTGCTCTGGTTACTGTTGCTACTGCTTCTATCATACTACCTTGCTACTGATACTTTGCTGCAGATACTAAATATTTCAGGTGTGGTTGAATTGACAACTCAACTGCTAATACTTGAGAATATTCTGTGGCTTCCCCTTGAGTCGAATCAATAAATTTGGGTTGAATACTCTACCCTCAAAAACTGTCGCGACCCCCTATACTTGTGGGTTATCAAGACTATTTTCTGGCGCCGTTGCCGGGGAGGCATAGCTATATTCTCTGGGTCACTTGGGATTTACGCCTGCTGATCACTATAAGGAATTTGAAAGATCCGAGAACTAAAGTCTTGCCCTCAACTACGAGGACAGGTAAGGAACTGCCATCTAGCTTTGCACTTGATTCACCCTCAATTATGAGTAAGTTTGCGACACCACCTCCTTCTAGAAATCTTGATATGCCGCATGTGCTTGATGATGCTACTTCTGCTGTCCATGATGCTTGTGATGATGCTATGCTTGATATTGCTTTGCCACTAGGTGCATTCCTTGATGCACAAATTGCTAGAGTTGCTGCTAGATGTGATGATACTTCTGAAACTTCTGATACTATTGAAGTTGAACCTGCTATTTTGCCTGCTAGAATTAGCTCTCCTAGATATGAATTGCTTGATATGCCTGAGTGTTATGTTATGGAGGGAGAGATAGCTGAGGACTTTCTTACTTGTAAGGATAGCTATGATGTTGAGAAATTACTGTTCAAGTGGAAGGAAAAATCTTTGAACGCTAGGATGAAATACAAACCCCGAAGTTTGCTACTTCGCCTATCTTTGTGACCGATAAGGATTATGAATTCTCTGTTGACCCTAAGTTAATCACTCTGGTCGAATCAGATCCTTTTCACGGTTATGACTCTGAAACGGTTGTAGCCCATCTTACCAAACTGCACGATATAGCCACCCTATTCACGAGTGAGGAAAAGATCCGCCACTACTATATCCTTAAGCTGTTTCCTTTCTCGCTAAAGGATGATGCTAAAACTTGGTTCACTTCTCTTGCTCCTGGTTGTGTGCGTAGCCCCCAGGATATGGTCTACTACTTCTCTGAAAAATATTTCCCTGCCCATAAGAAGCAAGCTGCCTTGCAGGAAATATACAACTTTGCTCAAGCTGGAGAAGAGAGTCTCCCACAAGCTTGGGGGAGGCTCGTCCAGCTATTGAATGCTTTGCCTGATCACCCTCTTGAGAAGAATGAAATACTTGATATCTTCTATAATGGACTTACCGATGCTTCTAGAGACCACCTAGATAGTTGTGCTGGTTGTGTTTTTAGGGAACGAACTATAGAACAAGCTGAGATCCTATTGAATAACATCTTGTGCAAAGAGAATGCTCGGACTATTCCCGAACCACCTCCTAAGACAACTCCGAAGAAAAGAGGTATTCTATTCCTCAGTCCTGTAGATATGCAAGAAGCTAAGAAATATATGAAAGAGAAAGGCATTAAGTCCGAAGATGTCAAAAATCTACCACCTATCGAAGAGATCCATGGTCTTGATAACCCGAAAGAGGTAGTAGAAGTAAATTCTCTGCGTAGGTTCGATGAGAGTGATATTCCTTTTGATAAACCTGCTAGCTTATGCCTGGATGAATTTGATAACTTTGTTGCCAAACAAAAGAGTTTCAATGATTATGTTAGCAGACATTTGGAACATAATGCTCGTATGCTTAGTCATTTATGTGCTTGTGTGGACAGAAATGTCAATGATCTTAAGCTTGTGAGTAAACATGCCTCTATGGTTACTACTCGGGTAGAACAAGTACTTAAGGCTCAAAATGACCTGCTCAATGAATTAAATGACAACTCTGTCAGAGTCGTTACTAGAGGAGGCAAAATGACCCAAGAACCTTTGTATCCTGAAGGTCATCCTAAGAGAATTGATCAAGATTCTCAAGGAATCAATGCTGATACACCCAGTCATCCTAAGGAGAAGAACAAGGATGACAGAAACCTACATGCCAGTTCACCAAATACTATCACACCTGAAGAACCTAATGATATTTCTGCGTCTAATGCAGAAACACAGTCTAGTGATGAACATGAACCTGGTGACAATATGGACAGTGATGTTCATAATAATGCTCAACCTAGCAATGATGAGGATGTGGAGATTGAACCTTCGGTTAATCCTGATAACCCACAACCTAAGAAATACGATAAGAATGACTTCACTGCTAGGAATCATGGTAAATAAAGGGAGCCATGGGTTCAGAGACCTATGCCCTTCTCTCCTAAGCCATCCAAGAAAAAGGATGATGAGGATTTTGAGCGTTTCGTTGAGATGAAAAGACCCATCTTTTTACAGATGCGGTTAACTGATATGCTCAAGATGTCTCCGTATGCCAAGTACATGAAAGATATCGTGACCAATAAACGGAAGATACCAGATCTTGAGATCTCCACCATGCTTTCCAACTACACTTTCAAAGGTGGAACTCCTAAGAAACTTGGTGATCCCGGAGTGCCCACTATACCTTGTTCCATTAAAGGAAACTACGTAAGAACTGCCTTATGTGACCTTGGAGCTGGTGTTAGTGTTATGTCGCTGTCTCTTTATCATAGACTTGAATTGGATAAGGTGATACCCACTGAAATTTCTCTGCAAATGGCCGACAAATCAACTGCTTTCCCTATCGGCATTTGCGAGGATGTGCCTGTTGTGGTTGCTAATACCACTATCTTAACAGACTTTGATATCTTGGATATTCCCGAGGACGATGCCATGGCTGTCATCCTCGGAAGACCCTTTTCAAACACTGCAGGGGCTGTTATAGATTGCAACAAAGGCAATGTCACTTTCCATGTCAACGGTAATGAGCACACCGTGCAGTTTCCGAAGAAACGATATCTAGTACATTGCATCAATGCTATCGAAAAGACTTCATCGATTCTCATTGGGAGCTTTGAATGCCCTATTCTTCGTGTCAAGATGAAGTATGATTTGCTTGTTGGGGAGATACATATCCCCATTGAGGTGACTTAGTGGCTATTAGAAAATTCTTTGTTCTCTCTTGAGATTCGAGAAGGTTTTGTCATGAGGACTTGATCAATCCTATTGACGGATTTCTTTCAATGACCATGAAACGGATGAATCAAAGAGTCACATACCTCTGTTTTAAGCTTTCATTTTCTTTTGCTTAGAAGAAAAATGATAGAATTAGTTAGTTTTTCCTGTTTTCTGTTCTAGCGTCCCAGAGAAAAATACCTCGAAAATAAAAGTTCTCCGATGGTCGTGAAAATTGAGTATGATTTTTTCTGGAATTTTTGAAATTTACTGGGCCTGAGAGCTGGCCTGGGGGCCAGACCAGTGGGCCACAAGCCCTGCCACTGACACCCCCTCGTGGCGGAGGGCAAGCTTGTGGGGCCCACAGGCACCCCCTCCACTCATTCCAGCTCCCAGCCTCTTCTTCCACCTCCAAACAAAATTGTTTCGCAGCTCAAACCCGTGTTCTTGCTCAATTGGTTGTGATTTTCGATCTCCTTGCTCAAAGCACCATTCTCCGAACCGTTTTGGGGGAAATTACTCCTTGGTAAGTGACTCCTCCATTGGTCCAATTAGTTTTTGCTCTAGTGCTTTATCCTTCGCATATTCTTGCTACCTTGGTGACCCTGTTCTTGAGCTAGAAATTTTGATTTTAGCTGGTTCCAAGTAGTTTTAGCGCGTGATACGGTCTCTAGGCACTAGTAAGAGTAGTTGCTACAAGGTGTGGTGGGTCTTCATTCACTTTTCTCATGAACTTCAAAAATTTCCGCAAAAGGAAATTATGTTCACGAGGAAGTTTCTGTTGGAATTATGCCCTAGAGGCAATAATAAATATAGTTATTATTATAATTCCTGTATCAAGATAATCGTTTATTATCCATGCTATAATTGTATTGAATGAAGACTCATTTACATGTGTGGATACATAGACAAAACACTGTCCCTAGCAAGCCTCTAGTTGGCTAGCCAGTTGATCAAAGATAGTCAGTGTCTTCTGATTATGAACAAGGTGTTGTTGCTTGATAACTGGATCACGTCATTAGGAGAATCACGTGATGGACTAGACCCAAACTAATAGACGTAGCATGTTGATCGTGTCATTTTGTTGCTACTGTTTTCTGCGTGTCAAGTATTTGTTCCTATGACCATGAGATCATATAACTCACTAACACCGGAGGAATACTTTGTGTGTATCAAACGTCGCAACGTAACTGGGTGACTATAAAGATGCTCTAGAGGTGTCTCCGAAGGTGTTCGTTGAGTTAGTATGGATCAACACTGGGATTTGTCACTCCGTGTGACGGAGAGGTATCTCGGGGCCCACTCGGTAATACAACATCACACACAAGCCTTGCAAGCAATGTAACTTAGTGTAAGTTGCGGGATCTTGTATTACGGAATGAGTAAAGAGACTTGCGGGTAAACGAGATTGAAATAGGTATGCGGATACTGACGATCCAATCTCGGGCAAGTCACATACCGAAGGACAAAGGGAATGACATACGGGATTATATGAATCCTTGGCACTGAGGTTCAAACGATAAGATCTTCGTAGAATATGTAGGATCCAATATGGGCATCCAGGTCCCGCTATTGGATATTGACCGAGGAGTCTCTCGGGTCATGTCTACATAGTTCTCGAACCCGCAGGGTCTGCACGCTTAAGGTTCGACGTTGTTTTATGCGTATTTGAGTTATATGGTTGGTTACCGAATGTTGTTTGGAGTCCCGGATGAGATCACGGACGTCACGAGGGTTTCCGGAATGGTCCGGAAACGAAGATTGATATATAGGATGACCTCATTTGATTACCGGAAGGTTTTCGGAGTTACTGGGAATGTACCGGGAATGACGAATGGGTTCCGGGAGTTCACCGGGGGGGGGGGGGGGCAACCCACCCCGGGGAAGCCCATAGGCCTTGAGGGTGGCGCACCAGCCCTTAGTGGGCTGGTGGGACAGCCCAAAAGGGCCCTATGCGCATTGGAAAAAAAATCAAAGAGAAAAAAAAGGAGGAGGTGGGAAAGGAAAGAAGGACTCCACCCACCAAACCAAGTAGGACTCGGTTTGGGGGGGAGTCCTTCCCCCCTTTGGCTCGGACGACCCCCTTGGGGCTCCTTGAGCCCCAAGGCAAGGTCCCCCCTTTCCCACCTATATATACAGAGGTTTTAGGGCTGATTTGAGACGACTTTTCCACGGCAGCCCGACCACATACCTCCATGGTTTTTCCTCTAGATCGCGTTTCTGCGGAGCTCGGGCGGAGCCCTGCTGAGACGAGATCATCATCAACCTCCGGAGCGCCGTCAAGCTGCCGGAGAACTCTTCTACCTCTCCGTCTCTCTTGCTGGATCAAGAAGGCTGAGATCATCGTCGAGCTATACGTGTGCTGAACGCGGAGGTCCCGTCCGTTCGGCACTAGATCGTGGGACTGATCACGGGATAGTTCGCGGGGCGGATCGAGGGACGTGAGGACGTTCCACTACATCAACCACCAGCACTTAGTGGGCTGGTGGGACAGCCCAAAAGGGCCCTATGCGCATTGGAAAAAAAAATCAAAGAGAAAAGAAAAAAAAGGGAGGAGGTGGGAAAGGAAAGAAGGACTCCACCCACCAAACCAAGTAGGACTCGGTTTGGGGGGGAGTCCTTCCCCCCTTTGGCTCGGCCGACCCCCTTGGGGCTCTTTGAGCCCCAAGGCAAGGTCCCCCCTCTCCCACCTATATATACGGAGGTTTTAGGGCTGATTTGAGACGACTTTTCCACGGCAGCCCGACCACATACCTCCACGGTTTTTCCTCTAGATCGCGTTTCTGCGGAGCTCGGGCGAAGCCCTGCTGAGACGAGATCATCACCAACCTCCGGAGCGCCGTCACGCTGCCGGAGAACTCTTCTACCTCTCCGTCTCTCTTGTTGGATCAAGAAGGCCGAGATCATCGTCGAGCTGTACGTGTGCTGAACGCGGAGGTGCCGTCCGTTCGGCACTAGATCGTGGGACTGATCGCGGGATAGTTCGCGGGGCGGATCGAGGGACGTGAGGACGTTCCACTACATCATCCGCGTTCACTAACGCTTCTGCTGTACGGTCTACAAGGGTACGTAGATCACTCATCCCCTCTCGTAGATGGACATCACCATGATAGGTCTTCGTGCGCGTAGGAAAATTTTTGTTTCCCATGCGACGTCCCCCTACAGTTTCATGGTGGTTCCTCAAGTAAGAAGGGTCCCCGTCTTTCTTTTCGGGAGCCCGAACCTTTTCAACTAAGGGACGCACCAGTACAACCATGTGAGTGGCCTTCCGATGAGTTCATGATCGAAGCAGGTTTCAAGGATGAGTTTGATACACTTGTCCGCAATGCCGGGTTAGAAGAATTCCTCTCAGATAAATGTGAACAGTATGCTATGCTCACTGCCTCTTTCGTGCATAGATTTATATTTTCAGTTGGCCGTGACTCATCCATACTGTTTGATCTGTACGATAAATCCTATACCGTGGAATTGGAGGATTTCAATAGGATTTGCAAGATACCCGATGGGGGCTGTATTAATGATCCTTCTAAGTCTTCAGTCAGAGACTTTGTCTCTAGTATAACTGTTGGAGAAACCAGAGATATCACGCAAGCCACCATAGAAAGCATCCATTTCCCTGCCTTGCACTACCTTGCCCTCTTCATAGGTAGGTGCGTTAACGGCAAGGGTGCACATTGTCACCTATGCGCTTCCGACCTTAGTATCCTTAAGAGCGCAGTAACAGGTGACAGGAGCTTCAATATGGGAGCTATAATAGCAAGGAGGCTGAATAAAAATGCTAGTGAGGGGGATTTCTTTAGTGGAGTTTATGCTACACGCTTAGCAAATTTTCTTGGAGTATCCATCCGTTCAGAAGACCCTCCTCTCCATACAGCCTACCTTGATCGTGTCGCTCTAACACGCTACGAGTTCCTTGACAGAGATCATGAATCCCTCCTATACCGCTTGATATTTAACCGGCAGCGTGTTTTCCATATTACCCTTCCTACTCCTGCTTTCTTTGACTTTCAGGTAAAATGAAGATACTACATAACCATAGGAGAGACAGAGGAGTATGAGAGGGAGGCGACTGCTGCTCGACTTCGTGAGGCAGCTATTTAGGCAGTGGCTGCAGCACTCCCGTATAACACCCATTATGATTTTGGGTTTCGCAAGGACCATCCATGGGAGTAGACCAAGCTAGGCCAAAAGCCTAAGCTTGGGGGAGTACGTGTTCTCACCGACCTAACATTCATGCTTATGATTTCACTTTGTTAGCCAGTGTTTACACTTTGCCACTGTATTATCCATGCTAGTTTATTTTCGTTTTCTTGTTTTCTTGTTTTGTGTCCTTTTGAGAAAACCCAAAAATATTTTTCTTTCTTCTTTTGCTTGTTGGGAGCTTTCCTGTGTAAATAGCTTTCTTTTTCTTTGTGTCAAGGTAGAAGATATTGGTTACAATGTTTATTGGTTCTTGCATGCTTACCTGTTTAGCTTTCAAAGAGCCATATTTCTCGGGGGGATAACCCCGGGGTAGGCTCATCAAGCCTCCTCCTTCATTTCCGGCCCAATGGACATGAAGATATGGAGATTCCCAAGGCCCAAGTCTTCTGGCCGGCTAGGCATCACCTGCCGGCTGGAAGACGAGGCGGCCACCTTTCTGGCCCGCCAGGCAGCCCCTGCCGGCTGGAAGACGAGGCGGCCACCTTTCTGGCCGGCCAGGCAGCCCCTGCCGGCTGGAATGCAGGATGCCTCCCCTTCAGAGCCGGACTGGTCCCGCCAGCCGGACTGGGGAGGAGGCGGCCACCCTCAAGCCGGTTGACCAAGCAGGCTAGCCGGCTGAGGATCACCAGTCACATCAGATCGTAGGTCACGAAAGGACCTCATGATTAAAGGTAGCTACGCGTCAGCAAAGGTACTGGATCAAGACGCCCAACAGGTACGAACATCGGCGGCCACGCCGCTGACCTACCCGGGCTCTAATCCATCACCTAGCCTGATGTCGGACCGTCCCACTCCCACTCCATTACTGCACTCGGTGTGGGGAACAGTGGAGGCGGTCGTACAACCTGCCCATGAAGAATCTCGCGGGGCGACGCTTGACGTACAACGCATGCTCGGCGTCAACCTTACGCGGGTGCCCCATTGGCCAGCCGGCGGGTCCCACAGGTAAACAAGACCATCCAGCCGGCGGGCCCCTCATCGATAAGACAAGACCCTTGTGGGTCCCTGGCCAACCGGCGAAGCAGCCAGCCGGGTCCCACGCTTGTACCCTTTATCCATATTGTAGGCCGGCGGGTTCGTCTATAAAACCCCCCAGCCCCCCCCATGCAGAGGGGCCGATCACTTGCGAGTCATTCAACACTACACACTCACCAACCAACAGAGAGCGAGGTAGAGACGAGCCGGCTGCTGCCCTCTTCCTCCTCCCAACACATCTCGAGGAGCAACATTGTACTATGTTCCCATACATCAAACAGACAAGCAAGATTAGGGGTATTATCTCTACGGAGAGCCCTGAACCTGGGTACATCGTGCGTCCCATGCGTGTACCAACCTCGTTCCCAGCGCCCACCTTTGTCCCTTCGGTTCTCACCGACTTTAGCCTACCTATGGCATATGTTGTGAGTATTAACTCACATTTGGCGCCCACCGTGGGGCCGATCGCGGCATCGGCTGGCTTTACGCGCTGGGCGGGGCCCGCACCTACACCACCGGATGCATCGCATCCGGACCAGTCTGCATGCCCGTGGAGCTCGCTTTCGATGAGGCGACGCCCATGATGATCGACGTCCTCGTCCGCCATGTGGATTCGGATGAAGATTCTGATGATGAGGCGCTCCCTAACGTCATCGTCGCCGCCATGGAGAACCTCAGCGTTCCCTTCAGCGACCTTCGCCTCAACGACAGCCCGCGCTACTTCGGCGAGGACTACGACGTGGAGGCGCTCTGCGCTAGCTTCAGCAGGCTCTCTATCGCTGAGATGCCTGCCCATGACGTTTACCCCAGTAATGTCCTCATCTTCAACGACCCTCCGCTGTCAGTAGGGTTCTTCACCCCTTACCATGTTGCCGCCGTCTCCAACACCGTGGAGGTGATGGTTATCGGCGCCGGCACCAGCGCGGCTCCCGGCAAGGCCTCCGCAGGCGCCGGCGAGCCCGCTGCGGCCGCCGCTGATACCCTTCGGGACGCCATCGCCGGCCTGAAGACACCGATCGCCGCTTCCGCCGACCTTGCAGACGCTCGGGCCTCGCTAGAGGAGGCTTGTAGGAGTATCTTGGAGGAGGGCATCGTCGTCGCCTCGGCGAAACGTCGGTTGGAGGCTACGCACCACGAGTACAACTCCGCGTACGGCCTCACTCCGATTTCCGAGGCCCCTAGTCAGCTTGGATCGGTCTGCATCCGCGGTCGATTCGTCGCCGAAGTTCTAGGTGGTGATCTACCCACCTACGAGACTCCCGCGGCTAACATGCAGGTGGCGCAGGCGGCCATGAAGGAGATGGCGAGCCTGGAAGGCGAGGAGCGCGTGTTGGGGATATTGCTTATTAAGTAACCCGCCCAAGATGGGCCGGGTTACTAGTAAGGCGATTCATCCTTTGGTCTACTTGGGCTTCAGCCTGGGCGGTTCAAGGCCGCGGGACGGTTATGATTTATGGAAGGTCTCTGGGTTTTGAAGGACGGTGACTTAGAGACTACGATGGTCACGATTTGTAAGGAGGAAGGGACTCTTGTAAACCCTAAAGCCTCGACCTATATATAAAGGCGAGTCTGAAGGAGGAGAGGGGGTTAGAAAATCATCGAGTGCTAGGTTGGGCGAGTTACGCCTCCCTTGTAATCGAATCCACATCAATATACACAAAGTAGGACGTAGGCTATTACCTCCTCACGAGGGGCCGAACCTGGGTAAATCTCCGTGTTCCTCCCGTTTAACCCCTTTGAGTCGCCACCAAGGTGCGATGGCTCCAATACTAAGTCCTTTCATGAGGACATCTGCCGTGACAAAACCACGACAGTTGGCGCCCACTGTGGGGCCTACGCACGGTGGAGTTGAGTTCTCAAAGGGAGCCCTACCAGGGTTTGGGAGTTATGCGACGGCGCTCATGACTCGGAGCCGCCGCGGGATAACCTACATCGACAACCAACGATGGGGACCTGAAGCGAATTCTCTCGAATCAGGCTACAGGGTCCCCTTCGGCAGGATCAACGTCTTCATCGGCATGATCGGATCATCCGTTCCTGAGCCGGACATCTCCACCGACATCGTCGAGCCGGCCAGGTACGTCCGTCCAGTCATAACACAGAATCTGACTCGCCCGGTCTTTGTGGGGTTCACGCAGGGATCGGAGGAGCCAGATCACGTGGCGGCACAGGAGGTTACCCCGGTCAACTCTGACGATAAGTCATCCATGGGCGATTCAGATTCCATCCGATCTCTCCACGGAGACGATCTCGGAGGCTTGTCACTGGCCATGGATCCGGAAATCCTTGATCGAACCCGCCGGCAGATCGCCATCTACATGGCTGGGGCAACTCAACCCACACAAAACCCCACCAGAGGGATGGGACCGGCGGGACATCCAGAAGCGCGTCCGCAGTCCTGGTGGATTTAGCGGCGGAAATCACGAGACTAATGTCAACTCCCCTCATGCCAGAGAACCAAGAGGAGATAAACGCAGAGTTAGCAAAGATGAGAGAGGCGGTGGCAAAGGCCCATCAGGATGCTGAGATGGAGTCCGCCAGGATCGAGACTCAACAAGCCCAAATCACGACCGAAAGGATGCGATTGAACACTGACAACTGGTGGCTCGAAAGACAGCAGCGCGCGTCCGACGCCGTCCATCAGCGGAGACACCAGGGTCGCCTACCCCATGACCTCAACCCGACCCGCCTGTTCGACACTCCTCGAACCCCCGGGATGGGAGCCGCCCCAGCAGGAGGGCCGGGCCGCCCACCGAACCCGCCGGTTCATCCGACTGAAGGTCAAATTCCTCGTTTCCGGAGCCCTCCAAGCCACTTCTCCAACCCGGTGGATAACGTGCTTGCCGCAACTCGCCATTTGGAGTCTCTTCCGATTCACGGCAACACCCCAGCTGAGATTGAAGCAAGGAACGCCATCGAGATGCTGAAAACGGCGGTTGTTCAAAACGCACAGTTCTCACACAGCCTTGAGAGATTGCACTCCACCCCCCAGGCGAGCTACACCAGGAGTAGGCCGGAGGATCAGCCAGCCGTAAACAGTGGCCCGCGACACTTCCCGCAGGACAACCCGCCCGAACGGAACCCACCGGGCAGAGATCTCCCCAACATTCAAGATGCCCAGGCCCCCCTCGCAGGGACCTGGGGGCGAGTTGGGGTACCGTGCTTGTCCCTAGCCCTTCGGAACGAGAGAATGCCCAAGGATTTCAAAGGACCAAGAAAGGTGCCTAATTACACACCAGATCTCGAACCAACATCATGGACCGAGGGCTATGAGATTGCCATGGACATGCTCGACGTAAATGAGGCGGTTTGCGCCAGATATTTCACCATGATGCTCGAGGGATCGGCGCGCACTTGGCTGAAAAACTTACCTCCCAATTCTATCCAGTCCTGGGCCGAGCTGAAAGAGCGTTTCATCAAAAACTTTTGGGGAACCTGTAAACGACCGATGACGATCGTCGACTTACAACACTGCGTACAACGCCCGGATGAGTCGGCACACCATTGGTCACGGCGGGTCGCAGAAATTATCCATTCATCAGATGGTATCACGACAGCACAAGCTGTGCTTATCCTCGAGCACAACTGCCACTATGAACCGTTGGTCCAGAAATTGGGGCGACTCAAACGGAAAGTTCAGGACATGGGCGAACTGATGGACACCCTCACTAGGTATGCCGAGGCCGATGATACCAAGGATCCCGGCGAGGATGGTAAGGGTAACTCGCCCAAAAAGGGCGATTCGACAAAAAATCACACCCGTTTCCAGGGCCGCAACCGTCACAATCAGGGGACCAACGGCAAGCGTAGGCCACAGGAGGAGCCCTCAGATTTGGTTGCCAACACCAATGCCAATGACGGCAAAAAGAAGAATCGAGGCTTCAGTGGGAAAAGGCCGCGTAATTATGAAGAGCTACTCAAAGGCCCTTGCCCGCACCACGCCACGGCCGACGGCCCGGCGGGCTACTCTTGGGAGAACTGTTTCGTGATGCGAGAATTTCGGGCGGAGGCAATCAAGAGGAGCTAAAATGAAGTTCCGAACCGGCGCCAGGACCAACTCGCCGCGCCCAACCAAAGGCAGAACCCCTTCGGCGGCTTTCCCGAACAAGGGGCTCAGGGAGGCCCGCAACCAGGCGGCGGCCAGTACCCGGTGCACCACCAGCGGTGGTACAACCCGCCGGGAGTTTTCCAGCAGCCGCCCCCACAAGGGGCTCCACAGGACCAGGATGACAACGGGGGCTTCCGCAACAATCCCAAACAGCTAAGTAATGGGCAGTACCACGTTTTCACCACTAATGCTTGCAGGCGTGATAAAAAGGTAAATCACCGGGCGTACAACGTAACTGAGCCGGCGATTCCCAGATATCTCCACTGGTCCGAGCGGACCATAACATGGAGTAGAGAGGACCACCCGCCAAGAATCGATAACCCGGGCGACCTGGCATTAGTCGTGGCTCCCCAAGTGGGGGGTTACACCCTGTCAAAGGTACTAATGGATGGTGGCAGCAGCATTAATATCCTATACTTCGACACCTTCCGGAGGATGAATCTATCGGAGAAAGACTTGATGCCCTCAACCACGGTTTTCCACGGCATTGTCCCGGGCAAGTCGGCTTATCCCATAGGCCGGGTCAGGCTCTCAGTTGCGTTTGGAACTGCGCAAAATTACAGGTCGGAGTCTCTAATCTTTGAGGTGGTCAAGCTGAAAAGCCCGTACCATGCGCTGTTCGGGCGACCGGCTTACGCCCGCTTCATGGCCCGCCCATGCTACGTCTACGTCAAGCTCAAAATGTCTGGTCCTAAAGGACCCATCACGATTGATGGAGATAGAAGAATCGCAAAGGAGTGTGAGGAAGGGGACGCGGCTTATGCGGAGGTCGCCTGTGCGGCGGAAGAGCTCAAACATCATCGGGCCAATGTTGACCCGACAGACATGTCACCACTCAAGAAGCCGACTACAGATTCTGAGTCGCCCCTCAAGTTCAAACCAACGGATGATACTAAGACAATCGATTTCGTTCCTGGCGATTCATCCAAGCAGTTCACCATTGGGACGGGTCTGGACCCCAAATAGGAAAGCGCGCTCATCGAATTCATCCGTGAGAATCGGGATATCTTCGCATGGAAGCCCTCTGACATGCCGGGTGTACCGAGAGAATTCGCTGAGCACCATCTTAATATTGACCCAAAATGCAAACCTGTCCAACAGTACCTCAGCAGATTTAACGAGGAGCGACGCAAGGCGATTGGAGAAGAAGTCGCCCGTCTTTTAGCCGCCGGGTTCATCGTGGAAGTTTTTCACCCCAAATGGCTGGCTAACCCGGTGTTAGTACTCAAGAAGAATGGCACTTTCCGCATGTGTATTGACTATACGGATCTCAACAGAGCTTGTCCCAAAGATCCTTTCGCTCTTCCCCGCATCGACCAAATCATTGACTCGGTGGCGGGATGCGAACGATTGTGCTTTTTGGACGCCTATTCAGGTTATCATCAGATCAAAATGGCTGTGGAAGATCAGGAGAAGACGGCCTTCATAACCCCCTTCGGGGCCTTTTGCTATGTGTCCATGCCGTTCGGACTCAAGAGCGCAGGGGCGACTTATCAACGTTGCATCCAGAATTGTCTTCATAACCAAATTGGCTGCAACGTCCATGCTTATGTTGACGACATTGTGATCAAGACCCGCCGGGGGGAGACACTTTTGGAAGACCTTAAGGAAACCTTTGATAATTTATGAGTATATCAGATGAAGCTAAATCCTACCAAGTGCGTTTTTGGTGTACCTGCAGGAAAACTACTGGGTTTCTTGGTATCAGAGCGCGGCATCGAGGCTAACCCGGACAAAATTGAGGCGGTTAACTCTCTCGGCAAGCCGACGAATGTTAATCAAGTTCAGCGACTGGCGGGCCGCATTGCGGCTCTAAGTCGTTTCGTGAGCCGCCTTGGGGAAAAGGCGATTCCTCTTTACCAATTGTTGAGGAAATCCGACCGATTCGTATGGACAGATGAGGCACACGAGGCGCTTCAGGCCTTGAAACATCAATTGGTTAACCCGCCGGTCCTGGCAGCCCCAACTGAAAAGGAACCTTTGCTCCTGTATATCGCGGCAAATTCCAAGGCGGTCAGCGTGGCTGTGGTCGTCGAAAGAAAGGAGGAAGGAAAGGAATACCCGGTGCAACGTCCGGTATACTTTATCAGTGAGGTGTTAACTCTTTCCAAACAGCGATACCCGCATTGGCAAAAACTGGTCTATGGGGTGTTCATGGCGAGTCGAAAGCTTAAACATTATTTCCAGGAGCACCCGATCACTGTGGTCAGTTCCGCCCCCCCTCGGTGACGTCATCCAAAATCGGGAGGCAACAGGGCGAATCGCCAAATGGGCAATAGAACTTGGATCTCATCACATACAATATACCCCCCGCAAAGCCATCAAATCCCAGGCACTAGTTGATTTCGTTAACGATTGGATGGAACTTCAGGCTCCGGAAGATCGGCCTGACCTTACCTATTGGACTATTTACTTTGATGGATCCAGGCAGTTGGAAGGCTCGGGGGCGGGTGTGGTGCTGATATCCCCTCAAGGAGATAAGTTCTGTTATGTCCTCCGACTCATGTTTCCCTGCACGAATAATGCGGCGGAATATGAAGCTCTGCTTCACGGTTTGCGACTGGCAAAAGAGATGAACTTAACCCGAGTCAGATGTTTTGGGGATTCAGATTTGGTGGCTCAACAGGTTTCGGGTACCTGGGACTCTCGGAATCCTATGATGGCGGCTTACAGACGAGCTGTATCTGATGTGGCGGGCTATTTTCATGGATATCAGGTGGATCATGTTGATCGGCGACTCAACGAAGCAGCTGATGCCCTCTCGCAACTCGGTTCACAGAGAAAACCGGTCCCCCCTAATGTTTTTTGGATATCTTGCATAAACCGTCTGTGACTGTACCCACGGAGGAGGAGTTGGCGATACCAGATCCCGAATCTCAGTTTGTGGCGGCTCTCCATGTCACTCCGGACTGGGTTCTTCCTTATCTGGCTTATCTCACTCGCGGCGAGTTACCCACCGACGAAGTTTTGGCTCGCGAGATCGTTCGACGTAGCAAATCCATGGTCATCATTAATGGCGAGTTATATAAACGGAGTGCTTCTGGGGTCTTTCAGCGGTGTGTTTCCTCCGAGGAAGGATGCGTAATCCTAAATGACATTCATTCTGGAGACTGCGGGCATCACGCCGGGTTACGTTCTTTGGTATCAAAGGCTTTTCGACATGGTTTCTTTTGGCTGACGGCTCATGCAGATGCAGAAGACATAGTACGGCGTTGCGAGGGGTGCCAACGATATGGGAGACAGGCTCATGTGCCGGCTCAAGAATTGAGGATGATTCCCATTACTTGGCCCTTCGCGGTCTGGGGGCTGGACATGGTCGGTCCCTTTAAAATGTCCTCCAACAAGAAAACTCACTTATTGGTGGCAGTTGATAAGTTCACCAAATGGGTTGAGGCGGAACCTGTTGGAGCTCGCGATGCAGAGACAGCGGTTAAATTTCTGAAAAAGCTGATTTTCCGTTTTGGATATCCGCACAGTATTATCACGGACAATGGCACCAACTTGTCCCAAGGAGCAATGCTGGATTTTTGTCATCGAGAACATATTCGGCTTGATGTTTTTGCAGTTGCTCACCCGCAGTCCAACGGGCAAGAAGAGCGGGCGAATCAGGAAGTCTTGCGAGGGATTAAACCTCGGCTCATGATTCCCCTGGAAAGGACTCCAGGGTGTTGGGTTGACGAATTACCTTCGGTATTGTGGAGCATTCGGACCACCCCGAATCGATCCACGGGGTTCACTCCTTTCTTTTTGGTCTATGGAGCAGAAGCTGTCCTCCCTACTGACATAAGACATGATTCTCTTAGAGTCGCCGCATATGTGGAGCAAGATAATGAGCTGGCGCGTCAGGATTCCTTGGATGCCTTGGAAGAGGCGCGTGACCTGGCTGCGGCTCGTTCGGCTATCTACCAGCAAGATCTGCGGCGTTACCATAGTCGCTGGGTTAAGAGTCTGACTTTTCAGGAGGGCGACTTGGTACTTCGTCTGATACAAGATCGGGCAGGCATGCACAAGCTATCACCCCCTTGGGAAGGGCCGTTCGTCGTCAGCAAAAACCTCCACAATGGCTCTTACTATTTGATGGATCTTCGGACTAATCGACCGACTACAGAGGCTGAATCAACTCACCCCTGGAATATTGCTCATTTGCGGCCTTACTACACTTGAGCTCTTAAAGCTCTACGTTTTGTAAGTTTTTCAGTTTCATTATGAAGTAATAAAACACTCTCCGACTTGGGGGCTTCTTCATTAAAAAGTGCAAATTGTGTCATCCTGTTGCGACCTTATGAGCCGACAGAACATGCATTTAGGGTGGGTGCACGAGCTTTCTGACTCGCCTCCCCCTGTCGCGACCGTATGAGCCGACGAAACTTGTATTTAGGGTGGGTGGACGAGCTTTCTGACTCGCCTCCCCCTGTCGCGACCGTATGAGCCGACGAAGCTTGCATTTAGGGTGGGTGCACGAGCTTTCTGACTCGCCTCCCCCTGTCGAGACCGTATGAGCCGACGAAACATGCATTTAGGGTGGGCGCACGAGCTTTCTGACTCGCCTCCCCCTGTCGCGACCGTATGAGCCGACGAAACTTGCATTTAGGGTGGGTGCACGAGATTTCTGACTCGCCTCCCCCTGTCGCGACCGTATGAGCCGACGAAACTTGCATTGAGGGTGGGTGCACGAGCTTTCTGACTCGCCTCCCCCTGTCGCGACCGTATGAGCCGACGAAACTTGCATTTAGGGTGGGTGCACGAGCTTTCTGAATCGCCTCCCCCTGTCGTGACCGTATGAGTCGACGAAACATGCATTTAGGGTGGGTGCACGAGCTTTCTGACTCGCCTCCCCCTGTCGCGACCGTATGAGCCGACGAAACTTGCATTTAGGGTAGGTGCACGAGCTTTCTGACTCGCCTCCCCCTGTCGCGACCGTATGAGCCAACGAAACTTGCATTTAGGGTGGGTGCACGAGCTTTCTGACTCGCCTCCCCTTGTCGCGACCGTATGAGCCGACGAAACTTGCATTTAGGGTGGGCGCACGAGTTTTCTGACTCGCCTCCCCTTGTCGCGACCGTATGAGCCAATGAAACTTGCATTTAGGGTGGGTGCACAAGTCTTCTGACTCGCCTCCCCCTGTCGCGACCGTATGAGCCGACGAAGTTACTTTCATTATGATCTTCCCCTTTCTACATACTTGTTGAATCTATCCGTAGTTCATTTGTTTTCACAGATGATGATTTCAAAGTTTACGACAGGAGGGTGCTAAGATTTGTTTCATCCTTGGCGGATTAAGCATTATAGAAGGTTCTTATAAAGGCGGGCCAAATATTTCAAGTCGCCTCAAAAAGCGATATAAGGGTTCTTTTCTCGCACGAGATGTCATCAAAAAAATAGTACTGACTATTACATGGCTCACAGGCCAAATTCAGAAACGTCTACTTCGCCAAATCCTGGCGTGAGCTCTGACCAACTTCGATTTGTAAATCGCCCAACACCCAATTGCACCTGGCCAAAGCAGCAAAGTCGTCTTCATCGGTCAAAATTGATGCCAAGTCTGCTTCCCAGTCGAAAGGATTCTTAGGTCGCCGAGGAATCAGGTTGGTCACCACGAAGGTTGGCGGGCTGACTTTCTTATTCTTACTGTCATAAGCCGCCTGGTACTTCGTTAAGTCAAGGCTTGCGGCGAGTCGAGTTGCAGCCAGCCGAGAATCCTTGACAACTTTCTGGTAATCCTCTTCAACAAATTCTGATCCATCGTCTTCAAGCTGAGGGAATCCAGCGGCTACTTCTTCTAGATTGATCTCCGGGGCATACGCTAAGCAGCGGCTCAGGGCAGTCAGGACACCTTTCTGGGCGGCTGCTCGAGTTAACTCGCCAATCTGGGGAGGAAGTGTGGACAGACACCCAAGTACCTTGATGGAAGTAATAGGCTCTTTGGCACCCATTACAGCTTTGACGGTCAACACACTGCCTGTGTACAGTTGCTCTGTCAGCGTATAAATCGCCTTCAGCATCAACACACAGTCTTCTTGCAGGTTGGCGACTCTTGGACCTGGAGTCTGATAATTAGTGACTTAACATCAGAAATTTGAGTACAAAAAAGGGGGGGATAAGGTTGAAGATTTAGGTAAGGCTTACCAAAGATGGCTTGCGTCATGTTAGAGATATGACGCTTTAAGCCGGATAATTCCTGTTGAACAGTCGTCAGCTTCGCTTCAGCTTTCTCTGCTCTCTTCAAAGCGGCGTTTTGGTCAGCTTGAGTTTTTTCTAACTCGGCTTTGAGTTTTTCCAGTTCGGCCAGAGCCAAATTATACTTCTCTTCCGACTGAGTTCGGGCGTCTTTTTGTTCAGCTAAGTTTTTCCTTAAATCGCCCAGCGCCAATTCGGTCTGAGCAAGGTTTTCCTATTGAAAGTTTAAAATAAAGACAAGTCTCAGAATTACTGCAAAGCAATATCCCTGACACTTGGGGGCTAATGTATAATTTTGTCAGGAGAAATTATACAGAATTCAAGACCCGGCTCATCTTTTTTATTGATGACCCGGCCCTTGGGGGTTACTGGTCGCGAAGCTTTTTCTAAATTTTCAAGACCCGGCTCATCTTTTTACTGATGACCCGGCCCTTGGGGGTTACTGGTCGCGAAGCTTTTTCTAAATTTTCAAGACCCGGCTCATCTTTTTACTGATGACCCGGCCCTTGGGGGTTACTGGTCGCGAAGCTTTTTCTAAATTTTCAAGACCCGGCTCATCTTTTTACTGATGACCCGACCCTTGGGGGTTACTGGGAATAGTATAAGTATAACAAAGTTTACCTCATGCTTGTTGTTTAACATCTTTATCAGATTTCTCTCCATCTCATAGCTCGCCTCCAGGCGACTTGCAAAGCCAGAACAGAGTTCCTTAAATTCCATATTTGCATAGTCGGAAAGTTTTGCCTTAGAGAGCCCAGACTCAGGAATGGCCTGAGAGGAGGATGCTACATGTTTGGACAAAACTGTTGCTGCCGGCTTGGAAAAGCCAGAGCCAGTAATGACTACAGCATCTGGGTCTTCTGTTGTCATCAATGGGTTTGGCGATTTAGAGGCATCCATTGTTTCTTTCGGCGACTCAGGAAGATCCACATGAATCGCAGGCTCAGCATGATCCGGATCGTCTTGAGTCGGAGTTGATTTCTTGGGAGGTTCTGAAGTTGTATCAGGAATTGATCCACTGGTTTTCCTTTTCTTGGCTTGTGCCCTAACAAAAGGGAATAAGCACGTTAAGGAATTGAAAAGATCATTATTCTCAAAAGTCAAAGCAAGAGACTTACCCCGGAACTCGAATCATCGGTGGAAGTGTTGACATCACTGAGTCGCCGGAAGTGGGAGGAGAATTCTGCAAGAATTATATAATAATAATACAGGCGGGTTACAAATGTGATCCAAAGAAGCACGAATAATGGTTACTCATAAAAGTACCTCGCTTGGCTTTCTTTTGTTCGTTGCTGGTAAACCGGATATCAGATCGCCAGAGTGACTTCGTGTCTTTCGGTTTGAGGCGTGCTGTGTTTTCTTCAGTAAGAAATTTGGGTCCAAATGAGCATTTGGATGTGAGAAGGGGACTTTCCCACATATTCGCCGGGCCGGCTTAGGTGGAGAAGGAGATGAATCGGAGGAAACGGAAATTACCTCAACGGAGTCTTCTTGGCTTTCGTTATCTTCATTCTATTACAAGGAGAAAGAAAGATATAAATATGAGGTCAAAAGTGATAGGTGGCAAGTGAAAAGAGGACGGATTTGTACCTGTGAAAGTGCATCGCCGACTTGAGATTCGTCGACTTCAGATGGCTCGGCCGCAGCAGATTTACCTTTGCCCTTGGCTTTCTTAGAGGGCGGCTTAGCAGTTTTCATGGCCTGCTTTTTAGGTCTCCTGGACCAGAACTTATCGCCTTTCTGGAAAGGTACATAATATGAAATCATGATGGCAATAAAACAGAAGGGATAAAAGTCAAGGGCGGGTCAGTTTTGGTTACCTTGGGCGCCGGGTTAATCTTGCAAAAGGGCTTAAGGCCGATTTGGCCGCACTTTCCTGCAGGCTCGCCGGTCAGCTTTTTGATGATGGCAACAATGTCTTTTTCTGTTAATGCTGTGTGAAAGTAGCATTGAGGGTGATCCAGAGTGCCGTCGAACTCACACATCAGACCATCTCGGCGGCTCAGAGGAAGAATCCGCCATTCAACCCAGCAGCGGATCAGGTCAACCCCGGTAAGACCATTGTTCGTCAGGGATCTCAGTTCAGATAATGTTGGGATGAACTCCGACTCTTCTTCCTCGGTAAGTTTGTCTGGGAGCTTGAAGTTGACCGGAAGGCGGGTTGGCCTGTAACCCAGAAGCTTATTCTCGCCAGCAGGGGACGTCTCTTGACAATAAAACCAAGATTCGCCCCAGCCCTTGGGATGGCTAGGCATGATGAGTGAAGGGAACGGACTATCCCTACGGCGCTGGACGTTGACGCCGCCGAGTTCCAAACTGGGGCCATTGTGGAATTCCGTCTAGCGATTCAGATGAAAAAAATGCCAGAATAGAGGGACAGAAGGCTCGATTCGCAGATACGCTTCGCAAAGAACTTGGAACTGGCTCGAATTGCTTATGGAATTGGGTCCCAAATCCTGAAGTCGGACGTTCATGAAGGTCAAAGCGTCCCTAAGGAATTTCGATCCGGGCGGCTTAAAACCCCATTTCAAATGTTCAACAAAAACTACTATTTCCCCTTTTTGGGGGTTAGGGAGATCTTCTCCCAACCCGGTGCGCCATCCAATGACATCTTGAGGATCCAAACAGCCCGCTTTCACGTAATTAGCTAAGACAGCGTCATCAACTTTGGTAGGAAGCCAATCGCTCTTGAAGACGGCACCCATGCTACAAGTAGGTAAAAGTATGATATTACATGTCTTGGACATCTATTATATGAATCGGAATCAGTTCATGTTAACCCGCCAAACCAAGAGGCCGGGTTGGGTTGCTATGGTGACTTATGGAAGTAGGGTTATTCCCAAAGGCTATATTTCTGCGGATGGTAAAATCTATTCGTTCCAAAGCACTAAGGGGGGATGAAGGCTACAAACAGTTTTTACGCAAACAGTAAATGAGGAATGGATCTGCCGAACAGATGTGAAAACCTATGAATATAACTGAGCACGAACAATTTATTCTCAGGTGACGCCCCTCGTTTGGAGAAGACATTGTGTTCAAAAATTCGCGAGTAGAGCGGATAATTAAAATTATTCAGGGCACTGGCTACGCTATCGGTGCTCGGACTAATCGATTCGAGGGAGATGAATAACTGTGAGCGAAAAGCTTCGAAGCTACGGCAATGGCGGAAACACAAGAAAGGAATGAACCTACTCCTAAGAAGGTGAACGAAGGCCTAACCTGATGCTCTCGATCAAAGAAGACCGGCGGTGATGGAGATCGTTGGAGAAGCGCGGGGGTCCCGACTAATGAAGAGACCTTCGGCGGCGGCAAAGCTCGAGGCGAGCAACGAGGTGGTCGGTGATGATGCGATGGACAACGGCGGCGGACGGATCGTCCAAGGTGCGAAGCTTGACAACGGCAACGGCTTGCGGGCGGCGCTCAAACTTCTCGGACGGGGGCGGAAGTTGCGACCGACGGCGGAGCCCTCGGGAAGCGATGAGGCCATTTTGCTGCGATAATGGGGGGGGGACTGACGAGACTGGTAGGTGGCCAGCGCCAGCCCTGTCCCTTCCGTCTATTTATCAGGACGGGCGCTGGAATCGAGGCGCCGTGAGCGGGAACCGTTGGGGAATAAAAAGATTCGCCATGATGACGTCCGGAGATTTTGGGATATTGATGCACTAAAGATCCGTTGGGATTATGTTAATTTTCCTGAAGATCGAGGGATGAGAAGATGCCAACAGGAAATGGTTTGGCGACTCAAAGATTTTTTTGGTGCCAGATGGCGAGTTACAATTTCTGACGTATGGAGAAAGACGAAGGAGTGAATCACCTTCAACTAAAGCGGAAGCATTGGCATGAAAGTTCAAGTCAATTTGGGGCCTAATGTTGGGGATATTGCTTATTAAGTAACCCGCCCAAGATGGGCCGGGTTACTAGTAAGGCGATTCATCCTTTGGGCTACTTGGGCTTCAGCCTGGGCGGTTCAAGGCCGCGGGACGGTTATGATTTATGGAAGGTCTCTGGGTTTTGAAGGACGGCGACTTAGAGACTACGATGGTCACGATTTGTAAGGAGGAAGGGACTCTTATAAACCCTAAAGCCTCGACCTATATATAAAGGCGAGTCTGAAGGAGGGGAGGGGGTTAGAAAATTATCGAGTGCTAGGTTGGGCGAGTTACGCCTCCCTTGTAATCGAATCCACATCAATACACACAAAGCAGGACGTAGGCTATTACCTCCTCACGAGGGGCCAAACCTGGGTAAATCGCCGTGTTCCTCCCGTTTAACCCCTTTGAGTCGCCACCAAGGTGCGATGGCTCCAATACTAAGTCCTTTCACGAGGACATCTGCCGTGACAAAACCACGACAGCGCGCCTTCCAGGAGAAGCGTGTCAAGGATCTCCTTGACTCCGCTAACCAGCAACACGCTCGGATTGACCCTGGCCAGGCTCAATCGGAGTCCCTCGGACCGAACTCGGGGGCTCGCCGCAACCCTAGCGGCCAACACCACGCCGAAGGATCTTCCTCGCATCGCCCTTCCGGCTGGAGGGGGGAGGGAAGCCAAGACCGGCGCTCGCGGCACCAGAGCGAGCACACCTCGGGCTTACGTCGTGGAGGCGACGAGGGCGATTCGGAGTACGGGGATCCTCCCCCGCAAAGGACTCATGCCTCCGGCTCCGGAGGCGCCTCCCCTCTCGTCACCGGGGCTGGTGCCCCCGCCACCCAGGATGAGCGGGACCCTCGCTGGCGCATCATTGCCCTGGCCCATGCGGCCCTCCTAGAGGAAGACGGACTCGTCGGTCCGGCGTGCTTCGGCACCCGGATCCGAGGGGAGCCGTTCCCCCGAGGCTTCACCTTGCCTCGGGATACGCCAAAATATAACGGCACGACCAAGCTAGAAGACTGGCTGATCGACTACACCACGGCCGTGGGCATCGCCAGGGGCAACAAGCGCGTAGAGGTTCGCTACGTGCCACTCATGCTAGCGGGCTCGGCCCGGACGTGGCTTAACAGCCTCCCGGCCAGCAGCGTCAAATCCTGGGTGGACTTCGAGGAGGCGTTCGTCCGCAACTTCACCGGCACCTACAAGCGACCTGGTCGGCCTCGCGAGCTGGCCATGTGCGTCCAGAAGGCCGAAGAACCCCTCCGCGACTACGTCACCCGGTGGACTGGGCTCCGCAACTCCTATGAGGGGGTGCATGAGGTATAAGCCATACAATACGTCATCGATGGATGCCGAGACGGCACCCTCCTCAAGCACAAGCTCATGTGCGCCGAGCCCACCTCTTTGGCGGTGCTCATGGCCAAGGCGGACAAGTACGCCATGCCCGACTCCGCAATGTGCATCAAGGTGACCGCCTTGGACAAGGTTGTGCCTGCGCCGGCTACTCCCAAGCCGGCTGGGGACAACCGAGGCGGCCAGAACAACTACAAGCGCAAGGCGGATCAGATGGCCAACAACAAGCTAGTGGCCAACGTGGAGGGCGAGGCGTCGGCTTCCCAAGCCGGCCCCCCACGAAGGCGTCGCAATCAAGGCGACCCCAACTGGCAGCCCATGCAGTCTCTCGAGCAGCTGCTCGACGCCCCCTGCAAGATACATTCGGGGGCGACGCCGTCTACCCGTACCTTCGTCAGTGCAGCATCGCACGCCGGCTGTCGCAAGGGGAGGGGATGCCGGCTCCCCCGGGTGCGCAGGCGGCACCCCGTGCACCGGCTCCCCATCACGCTCCGCTTCCGCCGCTGCCGCCTCGCGACGACGGCCCACACCCTGACGACTACCCGCACCAAGATGGAGCGTTCGTCGTCTTCACCAGTGAAGGCGACGACAAGCACAGCCTGCGCCAAAGGCGGCGCGAGGTAAACGCCACTGTCCCCCCGGTTCCCCAGTACATGCATTGGTCCGACAAACCAATTACATGGAGCCGGGTGGACCACCCTGCGGTGATGCCCAACCCGGGGTCATACGCGCTCATCCTTGACCCCACCTTTGCCTCCAAAAGGCTCACCTGCCGATTCTCCCGGGTGCTGGTCAATGGCGGCATAAGAATCAACATCCTCTACCTCGACACTCTCCGCAAGCTCGGGCTCAAGGAGATGGATGTCCTGCCAACCATCACTGTCTTCCACGGCATCGTGCCTGGGCAGTCATGCTCGCCCATCGGCAAGATCCAGCTGGACGTCCTCTTCGGCGACAAGGCCCACTTTCGCCGAGAGTCCATATGGTTCAAGGTGGTGGACCTCAGCAGCTCGTATCACGCGCTGCTGGGGAGACCGGCTCTCGCCAAATTCATGGCTATCCCGCACTACGCCTACCTGAAAATGAAGATGTCGGGTCCCAAGGGCATAATCACTGTTGTTGGCGACTACAAGAAGTCGCTCGAGTGTGCCCAAGATAGCAGCCGCCTCGCCGACGCCTTGGTGATTGCCGAGGAGAAGCGGCAGATCGACCAGCTCGTGGCCCAGGCTACCGAGCAGCCGGCGATTCCTTCTCCTCCGTCCCAATCGGCCGGTGAGGGCTCTTTCAAGCCGGCTAAAGAGACCAAGCAGGTACCACTCGACCCCCCAACCCAAAGTAGTGCACCACCATTGGGGCTGGCCTCAACCCCAAATAGGAAGGCAAGCTCGTCGACTTCCTGCGTGAGGATCGGGACATCTTTGCATGGTCCCCCAAGGACATGTCGGGTGTTTCGAGGAAGTACGTCGAGCACAAACTTCACGTGCGACCGGATGCAAAGCCGGTGAAACAACCTTTGTGCCGCTTCGTTGAGGGGAAGCAGCGCACAATCGGAGAAGAGATCACCCGGCTCCTTGCAGCCGGCTTCATCATGGAGGTTTTCCACCCAGACTGGCTGGCGAACCCATTCCTGGTGCTGAAGAAGAACAACACATGGCGAATGTGCATCGACTACACTAGCCTGAATAAGGCCTGTCCGAAAGACCCTTTCACATTGCCTGGGATAGATCAAGTGATCGACTCCACTGCAGGCTGCTAACTGCTGTCATTTCTGGATGCTTATTCAGGCTACCATCAAATCAAGCTGGATCCAGCTGATCGCCTGAAGACCTCCTTCATCACGCCCCTTCGGGGCCTACTGCTACACCACCATGACGTTCGGTCTGAAGAACGCAGGTGCAACATTCCAACGCTGCATGCAGCAGTGCCTACTATCACAGATTGGCAGAAACATCCATGTCTATGTGGATGACGTCATCGTCAAGACGAAGCAGCACTTCAGCCTCCTCGACGACCTGCGAGTGACATTCGCCAATCTGCGCAAATACAAGACCCGGCTCAATCCGGAGAAGTGCGTCTTCGGGGTCCCAGGCGGCAAACTCTTGGGGTTCTTCGTATCCGCCCGCGGCATCAAAGCGAACCCTGAGAAGGTCAGCACCATCGAGCGGATGGTGCGGCCGGCTCGGATCCTCGACGTCCAGAAGTTCGCCGGCTGCTTGGCGTCCCTCAGCCGGTTCGTTAGCCAGCTTGGCGAGAAGGCCCTTCCACTCTACCAGCTCATGAAGAAGACGACGAAGTTTGAGTGGAACGACCAGGCGGATGAAGCCTTCCGCGACCTCAAGCGGGTAATCTCAAGCCTGCCAATCTTGGCAGCCCCATCTGAAAGGGAACCCATACTCATATACATCGCGGCGACCACTCGCGTGGTCAGCGTAGTGTTGGTAGTTCAGCGCAAAGAGGAAGGCAAGGCCCTGCCAGTGCAGCGCCCTGTCTACTAACTTAGTGAGGTCTTGTCCGCCTCTAAGCAGAACTACCCTCATTATCAAAAAATGTGTTATGGTGTTTACCTTGCTGCAAAGAAATTAAAACAATACTTCCAAGAGCATGCCATCACTGTGGTGAGCACTGCTCCGCTCTCAGAGATCATGGGCAACCGTGATGCCATGGGAAGAATTGCCAAATGGTCCATCGCCATGGCGGACCACGATATTCGGTACGAGCCTCGCACCGCCATCAAATCACAGGTGGTGGCCGACTTCTTAGTCGACTGGGCCGAGACCCAGTTCGAGCCACCGCCTCCGGACTCCAAACATTGGCGGATGCACTTTGATGGCTCGAAGATGTGGACATGATTGGGAGCCGGCATCATCTTGACGTCCCCGAAAGGGGACCAGCTCAAGTACGCTCTCCAGATCCATTTCGCCGCCTCCAACAACGTCGCCGAGTACGAAGCACTGGCTCACGGCCTCCGGCTTGCCAAGGAGATTGGCATCCGGCAGCTCATATGCTTCGGCGATTCAGAGTTGGTGGTACAGCAGGTCTCTGGCGAATGGGATGCTAGGGACGCCAACATGGCAAGCTACCGCTTCCTCATCCAGCAACTCATCGGCCCCTACGAGGGTTGTGAGTTCCACCATGTTCCCAGGGCGGAAAATGAGGCGGCAGATACGCTGGCAAAGATCGGCTCCACGAGGCAGGCCATCCCAGCCGGCGTCTCCCTCGAGCAACTCCACAAGCCGTCTATCAAGCCGTGTCCTAAGTCGGCATCAATCTTCGTACCGGCCGACTCTACGGTACAAGCGCCGCCGGCTCCGCCAGTGATGCCGGCTACGGACCCCACGTCGGCTGCACTGACGGCACCGGCTCCAAATACGGCACCGACTGAGTCTACGGTGCAAGCGCCGTCGGCTCCACCAACTACGCCGGCTTCGGATCCTAATCCGGCTCCATTGGTCCACCCGACTCCAACAACGACAACCCCGGCTCTGCCCGGGCTCGAATCCTCCCAGTGGGTGGACGTCATGGAGATAGACGATGAGCCGGCTGCGGCAATAGCACCAGAGACGCCATCAAGCTCGGGGGCTGCAGAAGCCCCCAACAGTCAAGACGAAGCGGAGGCGACCCTTGTGTCGGCTCCATCATGGGCTCGGGCCATTCTAGCCTTCCTTCTTCGCGGCGAACTTCCTTAGAACGAGGCGGAGGCGAGACAGACCCAGCGCAGGTCCGCCGCCTACGCCATCATCAATCGCGAGCTGGTGCAACGCAGCACGACCGCGTGTTCAAGTGATGCGTCGAATCAGAAAAGGGGCATGAGATCCTTAGAGACATCCACCAGGGGGAGTGTGGGCATCATGTCGCCTCCAGAACCCTGGTGGCCAAATCATTCTGCCATGGATTCTACTAGCCCACGACCCTCGAGGAGGCTGTGGATCTGATGGACAAATGTGAAGGCTGCCAACGCTTCAGTGCACAAAGCCATATGCCGCCTTCAGCGCTGAAAAACCATTCCCTTATCATGGCCATTCGCCGTCTGGGGAATGGACATGGTTGGGCCCTTCAAGACGGCTCGCGGAGGGATGACGCATCTTCTGGTAGCCGTCGACAAGTTCACCAAGTGGATCGAAGCCAGGCCTATCAAGAAGCTTGACGGCCCCACTGCTGTCAGGTTTATCAGAGACATCTCTGTCCGATATGGCGTTCCCCACATCATCATCACCAACAATGGCACCAACTTCGCCAAGGGCGCCCTAGCGCTCTACTGTTCAAAGGTAGGCATCCGGCTCGACCTAGCCTCAGTGGCACACCCCCAGTCAAACGGCCAAGCGGAGAGGGCCAACGGCCTGATCCTAGCCGGCATCAAGCCAAGGCTGGTGGCACCACTGGTCAAGTCAGCCGGCTGCTGGATCGAAGAACTGCCGGCTGTACTATGGAGCATTCGCACCACGCCCAACCGGTCGACCAGCTTCACTCCATTCTTTCTGGTATACGGGTCTGAGGCTATCATCCCCACGGATGTCGAATTTGACTCGCCTCAGGTCACCCTATACACAGAAACGGAGGCGTAGGAGGCCAGAGAAGACGGTGTGGATCTCCTTGAGGAAGCAAGGGACTTGGCTTTGAGCCGGACGGCCATCTACCAACAGAAGCTGAGATACTACCACAACAAAAGGATCAGGCCCCTCTCTTTCAGGGAGGGAGACTTGGTCCTCAGAAGAATCCAGCGCACTGCCGGCCAGCACAAGCTCTCACCCCCCCTGGGAGGGACCCTTCATCATCAGTAGGGCGTTACACAACAATGCTTACTGCCTGATTGACGCCCAGAAGCCAATGAAGCGCAAGAGGGACGACTCCGGCCAAGAAACCCATGGAACGCGGCGTTGCTTCGCCCGTTCTATTGCTAAAAGGCGGAAGACATGCAAAGGAAAGAGCATACACATGTATCTTCCTCCCTCTTCAGGGAACAAAGAATGCAATAAAAAGGACATGCTCTATGTTTCTTTTTGTCAAGAGTTCTCACCCACGTGTACGGGCTACACAGTGTACCACCTCTTGTTGGCTTGCTTAAGCTCGGAGGCTACGCAGTGCGGCCCCTTGCTAGCTTTAAACAAGCTCGGGGGCTCGCGAGCCGCTCGGACGGTCAAATCCTTGTAGTCGGGCACATAGTGTACCGGCTGAATCCCGGTCCATCGCTTGAACCTGCGGGCTGGCTCCGGTCGCTCGGTTCGCGATGTGACGCTGGGTTAGGTCGAATACATGCACAGCCCGGCTATACTTGGGACGACCGGCTCGGGCCGGCTCGATCGTATATACGATCTCCTTCAAAACTCAAAACGGCCTCTGACTGCGGAAACAACAAATATGTTGAAAAAAAGCAGGCTCCATGCTTTCTCTTGCTAAAAGAGTTTTCACTCAGTGTACGGGCTACACCGCGTACCACCTCTTGCAGGCTTGCTTAAGCTCAGAGTCTACGCAGAAAAAAGCACGCTCCATGCTTTCTCTTGCTCAAAGAGTTTTCACTCAGTGTATGGGCTACACCGCGTACCACCTCTTGCTGGCTTGCTCAAGCTCGGAGGCTACGCAGCGCGGCCCCTTGCTAGCTTTAAACAAGCTCGGGGGCTCGCCAGCCGCTCGGACGGTCAATCCTTGTAGTCGGGCACATAGTGTACCGGCTGACTCCCGGTCCGTCGCTTGAACCCGCGGGCTGGCTCCGGTCGCTCGGTTCGCGATATGACGCCGGGTCAGGTCGAATACATGCATAGTCCGGCTATACTAGTGATGACTGGCTCGAGTTGGTTCATTCTAGCTGGCCTCTGATTGCCTTATGTCTTGTTCTTTACGTCTTGATGGCTTCGGATAAGAGAAGTCAACCAGGAATCAAAAGACGGGATCATAAGACAACACGCTTGGTGACGAATATAATGCTGAATATATACATTCATAAAAAGCATTGGCCCACGACCCACGTTCGTTACATCCCTCCGGGGGTAGAACAAAAAACACAAAAGGACGCCAGTTACGGGACAGCGGCCTCAGGGGTCGTCTCGGCTGCCACTCCTGATGTGGTGACATCGCCGCCTCCGGCTCCTTCCCGAGGTGGATGCGCCGTCTCCCTCGTTGCGGCCCCCGGCTCTGCTGATCCCGGAGTCGGCATACGCCCCACCGCTGGAGGCGGCTGTAGATTCCGCAGCTCAGGCCGCCTCGTCGGCGCTGCCATCGACGTCGTAGGGCTGAAGGCCGTGCAAATCCTCAGCGATCACGTCGCCGTTCTCGCCCCGCTCCAAGACGAAGTCATCCTAGGCGGCGTACTCGGCGACGGCGTTGGCTCTCACCCGGAGCTCCTCCTCCATGCCTTGCAGCTCCGCCTCTGAGCCGTCGCGCTGGGCAGCCAGCTTGCCCAAGTTCAGGTTGCGATACCATGACTTGGCCAAGCGCAGGGCCATATAAGCCCCAGACCGCGCTGCAGAGGCTCGCCAGGCGTCTAGGCGCTCTCCACCTGCTGCGAGCCAGCGGGCAAGCCGGCTCATGGTCGTCGGCTCCACGCCCTCCGGCCACAGGGCCGCCACCATCAACGAACCTGCAACCTGGAGCTGAGTCACAGACTCGCTCAGGACGTGCAGGCGGGCCTGAAGGCCCACGCCGATCTCCTCTACGCTCCAGCCGGAGGTAGTATCCACCTCCTGCCCGGCCACGCGGCGCTCCTCACGGCTCACCTCAACGGCGGTGTCGGCTACGACCTGGGTCTCTGAGAAGAGATCTGGGGTAAAGATAGCCGGGACGTAAGGACACAGCAAGAGGAGGAGACGGCCAAAAAAACCAAACGCAAAACAAGGAAAGGAAACCTACGCTGGAAGGCACCGTCGGTCTCATGAAAGACCTCGAGGACCTCACGCTCCCGCACCTCACTCGCATGAGTGAGGCGGGCGATTTCCTCCTGGAGGGTCGCGGCCGACTCCAGCGCCTTACCCAGCTGCGCTTGTTTCTGGGTAAGGGCTTCATCCTTTGCCCTCAAGGCGGGGTCCTTGAGGTTCGCCTCCTCAAGGTGGAGCGACGTGAGGCGGTCCATGTCAGCAGAGTAGGAGGCCTCCTTCTCGTGCAACATGGCCTGCAGCCGCTCCAGCTCGAGCCGGTCGGCCGCCTCGAGCTCCTTCTTCTCCGCCTGAAGAAGGTCCAGCTGCTCCTGGAGCCGGCCGCCAGCTTCGCGAAGGGCATCACGCTCCGCGACAGCCTCACCCAGCCAAACTTCAAGTTCGGTGATCCGGCTATCAGCCCCCAGGTGCTCGTCCCGAAGCTCGTTGTACGCCTGTACCTGAGCATCGTATAGCGCCTGCCAAAGGGGAGAGAAAGGGAACAGGATTAAGATTCGACCTGGTTAAAAGCATAACCAGCCCGATTCTCGGGGGCTACAGCCAGTGGGTGCGCTTGCGAGCCCCCACTGAAGAAAAATATGCACAAGAAAAAGGCCTCCAAGAGATTCGGACCGGTTGGCAATCAACCCGCTCGATTCTTGGGGGCTACACCCAGTGGGTCCGCTGTCGCGCCCCCACCGACGTCAAGAGAAGAGAAAAAAAAGCGCAAAGAAAAACAGGCAAGGCCTACCTGGGTGCGGGCTTCTAGGCGCTCCATGTCGCTGAGTACCACGCGGGCCGCCTGCTCCACCTTCGTCCGGCCGCTGTCAAACAGCGTCACCAGCTCCGGCACGCCGGAACGAACGGTGCCGGCGGGCCGCGTTCGCCGCCCGCCATGACTTCATGGGCCGGCTCCGAGGACGGCCCCTGCCCTTGGCGCAACAGGGTCCCACTGGGGGACGACGATGGCGCCGGCTCCTGGTGCCGGCTCGACGGCCGGCTCGGGTGTTGTCCCAGCCGGCGCTACCTCCTCCGCAGGAGGCGGATGAGCCTCGTCCGATGCATCCATGGTCGCCCCTGGAGCATCAGGGGCCACGTCCGGCGTGGTCAGATCCAGCGCCGGCACGTCAGGAGCCGCTTCGGCCCTGGGAGAAACCGGGATCGTCTCCAGGACCACCTGCTCCGGGGCTGCCGGTTCAGACGGCTGGGCCCCTTTGGTCCTTGGGTCCGGCCTGGAGGCGGCCTCGCTAGCTGGCTCCTCCACATGAGCATGTGTGTAGGGGTCTTGTCTAGACTTCGCGCGCTTCTCCGCCGGCCTCTCTACCCGGCTGGGGCAAGGCTGGCCCACGGCGGTCTTCCATGCGGCCGTGTCCCACCGGCGCTTGGATTCTATCTCGAGCTCCCTGTCGGCAGCATCAGCTGCTGCCCAGCCGGCCCGCTCGCCTGCAGAGGCGGTGTCTTCATCCGCATCCTCCGCCTCCCTGTCAAGCCAGGCTTCTCAGGAACAAAGTTCATCTCAAAATACGGAAGAGAGAAAAGGAGGAAACCATACCCGACAACTACCGGGACCTGCTTCCGGCCACCGCCACGGCACCTCTTGGCGCCGTCTGCCCGCTGCCCGGCTAGAGGACCCGGCGCCAGTCGCTTAAAGGCCGGCCGGGAAGCTGTGGCACCCTTGCCCTTCTTCCCGGCTGCCTCGTCAGCAGCGGTCGCTCCGCCACCTTGACATCGGCCGCGCGACGGTAGTGGGCCGGTGACCTCCTCCACCTCGTCAGAGTTTCCTTCGAAGGCTGCATTAGAGCAGAATGAGGCTTCCTCATCGTCGTCCGTCCAGTCTGCTAGGGCGTGCCGCGGGTACTCACCAGACGGCTCAGTCCCTTCTGACTCCAGGGGATCTCCCATGCCGGCGGAGGAGTCCGGGCGGGGCTCCATCGCATCCTCATCCTCCATCTCAGAGGCGCCGGACGCCTCCACGTCGGGAGCGGGCTTAGGGAGGTACCCCTGCAGGGTTTGGAACATCTACAAAAAAGGAATTCAACCAGGTTCAGCAAACGCCGCCGGCTCCAAAACAAAACGATGAAAAAGAAGGGAGTAAGGCTACCATCGGAGGCGGATGAGTCCGGTTGAACGGGGACATCCCCCATATCCATTCCCCGCCCTCATCCATGCGGGCGGTGGAGATCAGGTTCACCCTTCGCACTACATCGCCCGGGGTGAACCTCTTGATGGACAGCCGGCACGGATCAAGCCGGCCGCTCATCTGGCAGACTAGATGCGGCCGCCTCTGCAGAGGCAGAATCCGGCGAACCACCATGGTGGCGAGAAGGTTGCGGCCGAGGAGGCCGCTCTCCCTCAAGATATCGAGGTGGGCGCGAATGAGCGCCACCTCAGGATGCGGCTTGGGAGTCTTCGCGTCCCAGTTCTGCCGCGTCGGAGGGGCGATAGCGAACGGGGGCATGTTGAGGGCGTCCTGGGTCGGGTCGGTGCTCCTCACGTAGAAGAATCCCTTCTGCCAATGCTAGATGGAATCTTGCAAAGGCATTTGGGGGAAGCCAGACTTCGGGCAGTGGTGCACCAACGCGGCCCCGCACGGCGTCATGGGGCGCGGCCCCTTGAGCTTCTCCACCTCGTATTTCTCCATGGCGATGGATTGCTGCTTGAAGAAGAACAAGCTGCGCCGCAGATTGACGCGAGGCTCGATCCCCACGAAGCCCTCACACAGGACCACGAAGGCGGCCAGCAGCAGTATGGCGTTCGGCGCCAGATGATGCGGCTGGAGGCCGAAGAAATGGAGCCACTCGGCGAAGAAAGAACTAGCCGGGAGCCCAAAACCCCGGTAGAAATGCTCGGCGAAGACCACGACCTCTCCCGCGACAGGTGCGGGAGAGGCCTCGGAGCCAGGAAGGCGCACCGACACTTGGGAGGCCGGGGGCAGCAGTCGATGATGACGGAGCACATCGATGAGCTCCTCGTCGACATCTCTGCCCAGTGAGGCCCCCTGCAAGGACGCCTGCTGCGCCGACGACCTCTTCGAAGAAGATCCATCGGCCATGGTTGCGGGTGGTGAAAGCTCCAAGCGGTCGACGGAGGTCGCGACGGCGAAGATGAAGAAGACGAAGGCACAAGCTCTTCTTTCTCGGGACGCAAGGAGGAAGAGAGCATGGAGCGGGGCGAGAAGAGGGGGCGAATGGCCTCCTCGAAACCCTCGCGTCACATTTAAACCCCCACGAAGCATCGTGGGGAGGGGATCCGGTGCGCGCCGGGCCCCATTAATCCCGTGTATTACGGGCGGTAACGCCCCCCTAAGCCCAACCGTCATGGAGTAAATCCGCAGAAGATCTCCCGCGCAGAGGCCAAGGGGGCGTCGTGGCGGGACCCAAGGCCCAAGGCCGGTCCCGTCAGCAGTAATCGCCATCATTACGCCAGGCGGGGCCTGGCACGTGGCGTTCTCCGGGCCAGTTACGACTGGACCGAGGCGTCGCTTCGAAGCTACCCGGCTTCGAAGCTGGCGTCCTTCACCACAAACAACCGCCAAAATATCAAGACAAACCAACAAGCCGGTGAGGCCGCCCGCCAGCAGGCGGCAGACCTCGCCAGCTTCGGGGACTACTCTCGGGGGGATAACCCCGGGGTAGGCTCATCAAGCCTGCTCCTTCATTTCCGGCCCAATGGACATGAAGATATGGAGATTCCCAAGGCCCAAGTCTTCTGGCCGGCTAGGCATCACCTGCCGGCTGGAAGACGAGGCGGCCACCTTTCTGGCCGGCCAGGCAGCCCCTACCGGCTGGAATGCAGGAGGCCTCCCCTTCAGAGCCAGCCTGGTCCCGCAAGCCGGACTGGGGAGGAGGCGGCCACCCTCAAGCTAGCTGACCAAGCAGGCTAGCCGACTGAGGATCACCAGTCACATCAGATCGTAGGTCAGGAAAGGACCTCACGATTAAAGGTAGCTACGCGTCAGCAAAGGTACTGGATCAAGACGCCCAGCAGGTACGAATGTCGGCGGCCACGCCACTGACCTACCCCGGCTCTGATCCATCACCTAGCCTGATGTCGGACCGTCCCACTCCGACTCCATTACTGCACTCGGCGTGGGGAACAGTGGAGGCGGTCGTACAACTTGCCCATGAAGAATCTCGCGGGGCGACGCTTGACGTACAACGCGTGCTCGGCGTCAACCTTACATGGGAGCCCCATTGGCCAGCCAGCGGGTCCCACAGGCAAACGAGACCATCTAGCCGGCGGGCCCCTCATCGACAAGACAAGACCCTTGTGGGCCCCTGGCCAGCCGGCGAAGCAGCCAGCCGGATCCCACGCTTGTACCCTTTATCCATATTGTAGGCCGACGGGTTCGTCTATAAAACCCCCCGGCCGCCCCCCATGCAGAGGGGCTGATCGCTTGCCAGTCATTCAACACAACACACCCACCAACCAACAGAGAGCGAGGTAGAGACGAGCCGGCTACTCCCCTCTTCCTCCTCCCAACACAGCTCCAGGAGCAACATTGTACTCTGTTCCCATACATCAAACACACAAGCAGGATTAGGGGTATTATCTCTACGGAGAGCCCTGAACCTGGGTACATCGTGCGTCCCATGCGTGTACCAACCTCGTTCCCAGCGCCCACCTTTGTCCCTTTGGTTCTCACCGACTTTAGCCTACCTATGGCATATGTTGTGAGTATTCACCGACAATATTACTTTGTCTTCTCCTTTGTGTTTGCCTGCAGATTTCAACTTAGTCCAATGCACAGCACGCTTATTATTGTTCACATCGTTCGATCGTGCAAGTGAAAGGCAATGATGATGATATATGATGAAGTGACTGAGACTGAAAAGCTGGTATGAACTCTATCTATTTTGTTTTTGTAAATATGACCAGCTTATCGACCTAGATTCAGCTTTGTTGTGAGAGAACCATGTTTGCAATGACAACTTAGAGATCATAGTTTCTGATGCCATGCTTAATTAGCTGAGAGCTTATAATGGTTTGTCTTGAATGCCAACATAGATTTTGAGATGACTATGATGTTGTATGATAGGATGGTATTCTCCTTTGAATGTTTCAAGTGGCTTGACTTGGCGCATGTTCATGTATGTAGTTGAAACAAAATCAACATAGCCTCTATGATGTTCGTGTTCATGGTGATTTATATCCTGTTCATGCTTGCATTTAATGTTAGGTAAACTCATTGCATCTTGATGACTGTTGTCGCTCTCTAGTTGGTCGCTTCCCAGTCTTTTGCTAGCCTTCACTTGTACTAAGCGGAATACTGCTTGTGCATCCACTTCCATAAACCCAAAAGTTTTTCCATGAGAGTCCACCATACCTACCTATTTGCGATATCTACCTGCCGTTCCAAGTAAATTTGCATGTGCCACTCTCTAAACCTTCAAGAAATAATCTGTTTTGCATGCCCGAACCGCTCATGTGGTGACAGGGGGCTATTGGTATCTTCCATGCTAGGAGTGTTATCCTCGACATGTGTTTATTCACTGTCATTCACAAGAAAGGGGTCGGTAATTGGAATGCCCAGTTCCACGCTTAAATCAAAAACATAACTATAAAACAAGACTCCCCCTGGATTGATGTTAGTATGGACGGTACCCGAGGATTGGGCTAGCCGTGGAGTGTGATTGATTGGTGGTAGGGGAGTTAAAACTTTACTTTTCTGTTTGGGAACTGCCTATAGCATGAGTAGCATGGAAGATATTGAGAACTCTTGGTCATTGCGTTGACAATGAAAGCATGCCACCCAAAATTAGTATCTCTGTTTTCAAAGCTTGAGCTCTGGCACCTCTGCAAATCAATGCTTCCCTCTGCGAAGGGCCTGTCTATTTATTTTCCTGTTGAGTCATCCTCCTCTTATATAAGCACCAATTAGAGAGCACCTCTATCATTTTTATGCTTTGCTTTTGATTGATATTGAGTATGACTATGACTGGATCTCCTTTGCTATGAATTACAATGTTTAGTCAGCCCTTGATCTTTGAAAGTGCTCTGCATTTATGTTTTACGGTCTCAGAAAGAGCTAGCGAGATACCACCTATTCATATTGCTTCATGCTTGTTTTGATTGAAGTGTTGGTATTGGAAACTCATTATTATTTGCTCGTTAGCTGATTATGCCATTGATATTAGTTTACCGTGAGACCTTTGTGTCATTTGCTTATCTGGTTAACTTGTGATCTTGCTGAAATTCTGGTTATGAGTTAGACATAGTTGCAACAACAAGATCAAACAGAGTTTGTCAAAGTTTTTCTTTCTCTCTCAGTTTGTCAACTGAGTTGCTTGAGGACAAGCAAGGTTTTAAGCTTGGGGGAGTTGATACGTCTCCATCGTATCTACTTTTCCAAACTCTTTTGCCCTTGTTTGGGACTCGAATTTGCATGATTTGAATGGAACTAACCTGGACTGACGCTCTTTTCAGCAGAATTGCCTTGGTGTTATTTTTGTGCAGAAATCAAAGTTCTCGAAACATCCTGAAAATTTACGGGGAGCATTTTTGGAAAATATGAAAAATATCTGCGCCAAGTTCCACCTGATGGGGTGGGCCAGTGGGCCACAAGCCCTGGCTCTGCCACCCCCTGGTGGCGGTGGGCAGGCTTGTGGGGACACACAGCTCTTCCGCCCCCAACCTCAGGTCTATAAGTTCACTTTCGTCCCAGAAAAAAAAAGATTTCGTCGCGTTTACAATACGGAGGTGCCGCCACAAACTGTTCTTCATCTGGAGGGCAGATCTGGAGGCCGTCTTGGGCTCCAGAGAGGGGAAATCGTCGCCATCGTCATCATCAACCTTCTTCCCTCTCCAATTCCATGAAGCTCTTCGTCGTTCGTGAGTAATCTATTCGTCGGCTCGCTGGGCGGTGATGAGTAGGATGAGATCTATCATGTAATCGAGTTAGTTTTGATGGGGATTGATCCCTAGTATCCACTATGTTCTGAGATTGATGTTGCTACTACTTTGCCATGCTTATTGCTTGTCACTAGGGCCCGAGTGCCATGATTTCAGATCTGAAATTATTATGTTGTCACCAATATATGTGTGTTTTAGATCCGATCTTGCAAGTTATAGTTACCTACTATGTGTTATGATCTGGCAACCCCGAAGTGACAATAACCGGAACCACTCTCGGTGATGACCACAGTTTGAGGAGTTCATGTGTTCACCAACTGCTAATGCGATGGTCCGGTTCTTTATTAAAAGGAGAACCTTAATATCCCGTAGTTTCCTTTTGGACCCCGCTGCCATGGGAGGGATGGACAATAGACGTCATGCAAGTTCTTTTCCCTGAGCACGTATGACGACACACGGGATGCATGCCTACATCACATTGACGAACGGGAGCTAGCCACATATCTCTCCGTGTTATAACTGTTGCATGATGAATATCATCCAAACAAATCACCGACCCATTGCCTACGAGTTTGTCCTACTGCTGCTGTTACTTGTCTTGCTTTGCTGTTGTTACTACTATTGTTGTTGCTGTTACTTGCCTTGCTCTGCTGCTACTGTTGCTACTGCTGTTACTTGTCTCGCTTGCTACTGTTGCTACTTGCTACTGCTGTCACTACTGTTGTTCCTTGCCACTTCCGTTACTCGCTACTTTGCTACTACTACTTTGCTTGCAGATACTAACCTTTCAGGTGTGGTTGAATCTGACATATTCAGCTGCTAATACTTGAGATTATTCTCTCACCTCCCATCTTGCGAACCAACAAATTTGGGTTGAATACTCTACCCTCGAAAAATGCTACGATCCCACACGTTGGTGGGCCGTCAACAACATTCTTCTAGTTTCGATTGCCGGAGAGTGCTAGCAGCATTCTTTTGGTGCCATTGCAAGGGGAAGCACAGCTGACATCACTATGCCATCTTGGGCTGTGAAGCTGAAGGATCAGATGAAGACTCTCTTTTGTATGCAGGCCAAGGGACAATATTAGTCTCATGTGGCCAAGAGGAGAACTGTCAGTGGCACAAGCGTGTCTTAAGGACACTTGATGTGGTAATATCGAGCCGCTCACAGGACGACATCACTCCAGAGACTGACTGGATGAGGGCTCAAGGTTACCAGTGGAATGGGTCTGAGGCTGAGGAGGAGGTTTCTGACGAGGACATTGAGGAGGAGCAGGACGAGCAGGATCCAGATGCCACGGATGAGTCTAAGGATGAGGAGTGACCACTTGTCTCTTAGGTGTGCCCCTTTTTGGTGTCTTGGTGCCAAAGGGGGAGAGAGTCTAGGAGTTGGATTTGCTTGCTTTATCTTTATCGTGTTTGCTTTGAACTTGGTTTGATCGTATTTTCTATCTTTACTAGGTGTGATGTGAGACTTGTTTTTATTGTGAGACCTATTTTAATCATATGATGTGAGTCATATGCTCTTCAATTATCTCTATTAAATTATCTTTATGCTCACATACTTTCTACTGTGCAAATCCAGTATTGTCATGAATCCACCAAAAAGGAGGAGATTGTTTTGGCATATTTATGCCTAAGTAATTTGGTGATTGATGACAGTACCTTAGTAGACTAATCGCGTGCATTGAGCATTTCAGATAATACATGACAAAGGCATAAGACGATTCGGCACCCTCCGTGGAATAGAAGCATGGTGTCTTCTACGATTCTCTTTGGTGGTTTTGAGTCGTACGAATGCCCTACTATTAAGAGGGGATCCGTATTGGGAAGGTTTGGGTGGAATCAATCTTTCACGCACACACTTTTTCTCCATCTCCTTCTCCTTGCAACTATGGAGCTTTTCCCTTCTATGGCCTTTCTCTTCTAGCAAAATGTCCTCTGGCGGTAGTACCGCTGGGCTGGCGGTAGTACCGCTGGCCCAGCGGTAGTACCGCCCCTGGTCAGCGGTAGTACCGCTCTAGGACTTTAGTATCGCCATCCTTGCGACTGTACTACGACAGACTTTTTGCGAAGACTTTCTTGGCGGTGGTTGGCCCGGTAGTATCTTTGCGCTACCATGGGCTCAACGGTAGTACCGCTGGAGGGTCAGAACCGCTGGGCTCGTGTTGTAAGTGTGGATAACGGTTGGATTCGTTCCCCCACTATATAAAGGGTTCTTCTTTCTCAAGAACCCTACATTTGACCCTCCCAAGCTCCATTGTTGCTCCCTAAGCTCAAAACTGCCCGATCTCTCTCCCTAGCCAATCAAACTTGTTGATTTCTTAGGGATTGGTTGAGAAGGCCAAGATCTACACTTCCACCAAGAGAAAATTGATTCCCCCACTAATCCCTTGCGGATCTTATTACTCTTGGGTGTTTGAGCACCCTAGACGGTTGAGGTCACCTTGGAGCCACATTCCATTGTGGTGAATCTCCGTGGTCTTGTTGGGAGCCTCCAAGCTTTGGGTGGAGTTAGCTCCAACCTTGTTTGTAAAGGTTCGGTCGCCACCTTCAAGAGCACCCATAGTGGGATCATGGCACCTTGCATCGTGTGAGGGCGTGAGGAGAATACGGTGGCCCTATTGGCTTATTGGAGAGCATTGTGCCTCCACACCGCTCCAACGGAGACGTACTTCTTGTGAAAGGGAAGGAACTTCGGTAACACTTCCCCGTCTTCATTGGTTCCACTTGTGGTTATCTCTAATCTTTACTTTGTGTATGTTATTGTTGTAGACTATTTCTTACTTGCCTTAGCGATTACACTAGGTAGCATCATATAGGTTGATCACCTAGTTGTCATTTTAGAGAACCTTTATGTTGCTAACCCTAACTTGTTAAGAATAGTTAAAAAGTGGTAGTTGCCTATTCACCCTCCCCCCTCTAGTCAACCATATCGACCCTTTCAATTGTTAACAAAGCCACCTCTCTTTATTAAGGGTTTCACCACCCGTAGAGTATGGATGATGATGAGGGAGGAGCCCATGGGCAACCTGAGGCCATGGCCTTGACTTCGGTCACAGGGGACAACTTGAATGCGGCTATGGCCAACCTCAGGACGTCCTTGACGAATGAAGTCAAGACCATGCTTAAAGAGTTAATTCAGGGAACTAAAAGTTCTCCCGAACCGGCGTTGGTGGTTAAACCCACCAACACGGATTTGGAGGCAAATTCCTCTAAGGTAGCGGCTAAAGGTATGTGACCTTCTTCCCCTCTGGAAAATAATGGGACTGGAACCTATGCCTCAGCTCCACCTCCCATGGTCTATGGAGGACCGGTTCCTACACCGCGTATTAATCATGTTGGTCCTCCTCCTAGGCTTGTTAAGGGTGATTTTGCTAACTGGGTGTTTTCTACTAAGTCTCATTTGAATCACAACTCAAAAAATTTATGGAGAATCATCGAGCAAGGCTACTATCCTCATGACCCAAGCAACCTCACACCAAGAGAAGAAGCGGACAATCAATATAATCACTCCGCATTATTTATTCTCCAGTCGGCAGTGCCTCCCGAAGATCTTCCTCACTTGCGCCCCTTCACTCTGGCTAAGGACTGTTGGGAGCACATTATGGTGTTGTACAAGGGAAGCTCCAGCATTCAACGGTCCAACTATGAAGTGGCGCTTGATGAGGCCGATGAGTTTGTGATGAAGGAAGATGAGGACCCTCGTGATCTCTATCGAAGGGTGACTGCTATTGTTGTTGCTCTCAAGGATCATGGGAGCAAGGATGTGGATGACACATGGATCAAGCGTAAGTTTCTCAAGGCAATCATGCCATTTAGCAAAGCCATGTCATCCGTCATTCGCCAACGACCAGATTTCCACTCCTTGTCTTCCAGTGAGGTGTTGGATGAATTCATTGCAATGTCAATCATGAACAAGTCCGCTGATGATGCACTTGCTCGCGTTCGGTCAAAGACAGCTTCACCCAACCTTGCTTTAAAGGCAAAGGTTGCTTATCAAGAAGAAGAAGAAGAGAGCTTGTTGGGGAACGTTGCAAGGGAAACAAAAAATTTCCTACGCACAGGCAATACCCATCATGGTGATATTCATATACGAGAGGAGATTTCCGATCTACGTACCCTTGTAGATCGCACAGCGGTAAGCGTTAAGAAACGTGGACGATGTAGTGGAACAGCTTGCGTGATTCAAATCACCGTAGTCGTACTCTTCATGCCATGATCCCATCACGATCCGTCCCGCGAACTTCATCACGATCCATCCGGCGATCTCATGATGATCCTTCCCGATCTAGTGCCGAACGGACAGCACCTCCACGTTCAGCACACGTACAGCGTGACGATGATCTCGGACTTCTTGATCCAGCAAGAGGAGGCAGAGAGGTAGAAGTGTTCTCCGGCACCGTGACGGCACGCCGGTGGTCGTGATGATCTACTCTGGCAGGGCTTCGCCTAAGCTCCGCAGAAATACGATCTAGAGGAAAAACCGTGTGGTATAGGGTCGAGCAGCACGTGGCCAAATTGTGTCTCAAAAACCCTCAATACCTCTAGTATATATAGGAGGGAGGTACGGGAGGAGGCAGCCTCAAACCCTCAAGGTTTGGCCGAAATTGGAGGTGGAGGAGTCCTACTCCAATCCTACTTGGAGTAGGATTCCACCTTCCCACTTGGAAACTCTTTCCACCTTGTGTTTTTTCCTCCTCAAACCTTTTGGGCCTTAGTGCGAACTTATTCCAGCCCACTAGGGGCTGGTTTATCTCTTCCCATAACCCATGAGACCCCTTGGGGCGTGACACCCCTCCCGATGGTCCCCGGCACCCCTCCCGGCACTCCCGATACACTACCGATGAGCCCGAAACTTTTCCAATGACCAAAACAGGACTTCCTATATATCAATCTTTACCTCCGGACCATTCCGGAGCTCCTCGTGATGTCCTAGATCTAGTCCGGGACTCCGAACAACTTTCGGTTACCAACACCTATAACTCAAATACGCTTAAAACATCGTCGAACCTTAAGTGTGCAGACCCTGGGGGTTCGAGAACTATGTAGACATGACCCGAGAGACTCCTCGGTCAATATCCAATAGCAGGACCTGGATGCCCATATTGGATCCTACATATTCTCCGAAGATCTTATCGGTTGAACCTCAGTGCCAAGGATTCCTATAATCCCGTATGTCATTCCCTTTGTCCTTTGGTATGTTACTTGCCCGAGATTCGATCGTCGGTATCCGTATACCTATTTCAATATCGTTTACTGGCAAGTCTCTTTACTCGTTCCGTCATACAAGATCATGTGACTTACACTAAGTCACATTGCTTGCAAGGCTTGTGTGTGATGTTGCATTACCGAGTGGGCCCCGAGATACCTCTCCGTCACACGGAGTGACAAATCCCAGTCGTGATCCATACTAACTCAACGGACACCTTCAAAGATACCTGTAGAGCATCTTTATAGTCACCCAGTTACGTTGTGACGTTTGATACACACAAGGTATTCCTCCGGTACCAGTGAGTTATATGATCTCATGGTCATAGGAATAAACACTTGACACGCAGAAAACAGTAGCAATAAAATGACACGATCAACATGCTACGTTCATTAGTTTGGGTCTAGTCCATCACATGATTCTCCTAATGATGTGATCCCGTTATCAAGTGACAACACTTGTATATGGTCAGGAAACCTTGACCATCTTTGATCAATGAGCTAGTCAACTAGAGGCTTGCTAGGGACAGTGTTTTGTCTATGTATCCACACAGGTATTGTGTTTCCAATCAATACAATTATAGCATGGATAATAAACCATTTTCATGAACAAAGAAATGTAGTAAAAACTAATTAATTATTGCCTCTAGGGCATATTTCCAACAGTCTCCCACTTGCACTAGAGTCAATAATCTAGTTCACATCACTATGTGATTCTAACGAATCCAACACCTTTACAATTCTGGGGTTTGATCATGTCTTGCTTTTGAGAGAGGTTTTAGGCGATGGTTCTGAACCCTTTCAGATCCGAGTGAGCTTTACAAATCTTTATGTCATCTTATAGATGTTGCTACTATGTGCTATTCGGAAATATTCCAAATATCTACTCTACCATACGAATCCGTTTTACTACTCATAGTTATTCGGATTAGTGCCAAAGCTTGCATCGACGTAACCCTTTACGACGAACTCTTTAACCACCTCCATAATCGAGAAAACTTCCTTAGTCCATTAGTTACTAAGGATAACTTTGACCGCTGCTCAGTGATTCAATCCTGGATCACTCTCTGTACCTCTTAACAGACTTGTGGCAAGGCACACATTAGGTGCGGTACTCGGCATGGCATACTTTAGAGTCTACGGCTAAGGCATAGAAGACGACTTTCGTCTATTCTCTTTATTATACCGTGGTCGGGTTTTGAGTCTTACTCAAATTCACACCTTACAACACAACCAAGAACTCCTTCTTTGCTGATCTATTTTGAACTCCTTCAAAAACTTGTCAAGGCATGCATTTTGTTGAAACTTCTATTAACCATTTCGATCTAACTCCATAGATCTTGATGCTCAACATTCAAGTAGCTCAATTGAGGTATTCCTTTGAAAAAGTCCTTTCAAACAACCTTTTATGCTTCACAGAAATTCTACATTACTTCTGATCAACAATATGTCAACCACATATACTTATCAGAAATTCTATAGTGCTCCCACTCACTTCTTTGGAAATACAAGTTTCTCATAAACCTTGTATAAACCCAATAGCTTTGATCAACTCATCAAAGCATATACTCCAACTCCGAGATGCTTGCACCAGTCCATAGAAGGATCGCTGGAGCTTGCATACTTGTTAGCATCCTTAGGATCGACAAAACCTTCCGGTTGTATCACATACAACCTTTCCGTCGAGGAAACAATGTTTTGACATCCAATGTGCAATATTTCATAAATAATGCAGCAATTGCTAACATAATTCCAACAGACCTTTAGCATCGCTATGAGTGAGAAAGTCTCATGATAGTCAACTCTTTGAACTTGTCGGAAAACATCCTTGCAACAAGTTGAGCTTTTCTTAATGGTGACGATTCACCATCATCATCTATCTTCCTTATAAAGATCCATCTTTACTTAATAGTCCTACGACCATCAAGTAGTTCTTCCAAAGTCTATACTTCGTTCTCACACATGGATTCTCTCTCGGATTTCATGGCCTCCAGCCATTTGTCCGAATCCGGGCCCACCATTTCTTCCCCATAACTCATATGTTCATTGTTGTTTCAACAACATGACCTCCAAGACAGGGTTACCGTACTACTCTGTAGTAGTACGCGACCTTGTCGACCTACGAGGTTTGTAGTAACTGATCCGACGCTCAATGATCACCATCATCAGCTTTCACTTCAATTGGTGTAGGCGCCACATGAACAACTTCCTACGCCCTGCTACACACTGGTTGAAGTGATGGTTAAATAACCTCATCAAGTTCTACCACCCTCCCACTCAATTCTTTCGAGAGAAACCTTTCCTCAAGAAAGGACCCGTTTCTAGAAACAAACACTTTGCTTCCGGATCTGAGATAGGAGATTGTAACATCCCAAATTTTGGAATGTTAACATAATTATTAGATTGTTTGGTTGTTTGTTTGAGTGATTGAGACTTGAGGGAAATTTGAAACTTTTCAAAAACTTTTGAATGAGAGGGAATAAAATGACTTTCCCCTTTTCCGGTGAATTCAAGTTCGTCCATTTAAAATCAATGAGAGAAGATGACATGACTTCTTCAACTATAAACAATTTGAATGAAGGTGGCATTTGAATTTCTTTCGATTTTGATTTGCAATTCTGTTTCCCTCCACTCAAGAAATGTCAAGAAATAATATTCTGTCAAACGGAAAAGAGAGGAGGAACATGACCCTCCAAAACCAGGGGCATTTATTGAAGTATCTTGAGCCTAGAAAACAAATTTTTAATAGTTGCAAAAAGAAATAAAGCATTTAGGGAATTTTCTGAAAAATATTTTTTTAGTTTTTATTTTGGCGATGGAAAAATGTCCATCTTTTCGGATTTATTTTTGTGATAATTGTGGTATATAACATTTATATTTTCGGAGGAGGAATTAATTCCTTTTCATAATTTTTTATTTCCTATTTTAATTATTAGGAAGTGAATCGTTTTTTTTGGAAACCTAGCTGGGCCGATTTGGAAAAAATGAATCTCGCCCGATCCCCTATCATCCCTAACCTCCCGCTCCTTCCATCTCACGCACGGTTGCCTTCCATGGGAGGGAGCCAAAATCCTCCCTTCCGGATTTTGCGGATTCCCTTCCTTCCTAGCACCTCCCTCACCCCCTATAAGAACCCCACCGGCCTCCGCAACCCATTTTCCCCACCACCCCGACCTCTCCTCACCTCACGCCACCGCCAGCTATCTCGTCGGAGTCGAGCTCTCCACCAGCTCCTGCCGCTCCCATACATCGCCCCTAGCACCCCACCGCCACCAGGGCCCCGCTGGCACCTCCCCACGCCAGATCCACCTCCCCGCAGCCGATTCCCCGTGCCCCAGCCGCCCCCTGCATCCACCTCGCCGGAGCCGAGCTCCCAGCACCTCCCGCGCCCCCTGCTGCTCCTCCCGTCGCCCCCACACCTCCCCGACGCCACCAGAGGACGTCGGAGATCCCCCTCTGCCGCCCGGACCCCTTCCCTACCTCGGCCGGCCGCCGGAGCCTCTTCCCCGGCCATCCCCACCTTCGGCCGGAGCACAAGTTCGCCGGAGTTCTTCTCTGTAGCCGGTGAGTCCCTCTTTTTCACCCTCCACCCTTAGATCTAGGATCAACACACCAGATTAGATCGGTTATACCCCTTCGGTTTTTAAATAAAACCAAACGGTTTTTCGTCACTTAATATTTAGCCGGAGAATTTTGTTTAAATTGCGGGCGTTTGCCCATTAGTCACCGCAGCTCACACGCCTTAGCCAATCAGAACCGCCACATGCCACCCTGTTCACCAGTATTTTTTTTCCTTTTTTCTGTTTTAGTTAGAAAACAGAGAGAGTTTCAATTTTGTTTTCCCTATAACTTTTGTTCTAGAAGTCCAATGAGGTTGATTCGTTTTCCAGTAGATCACATTTTTCTTGTAGTTTCTGAAAACATATTATTTGCCTATGTTTGAAATTTCAAAATTTGAATTAGATCAGATTTAGTTTAAATCTTGTTTTGCTTATTCCAGGAGTTTAAAAATAGCTTTGAATTTGATTCTTTTTGCTGCTGCTTCCTAGTGATCATATCTTTCAGTAGTTTAATTTTCAATTTTTGTTTTAATATTTTTAGTTGTGGTTTCATCAAAAACAGATTCTGTTTAGATTAGGTGAAGTGAATTTCTTCACTTTATATAATAGTAATTATATGCTAGTGATGTTATTTTGCTTGTTAATGATTGTAGTGCCTATGGTGTGTATTTGTTTGTATCGATAGATCACCCGGAGTGCGAAGCTTGCTACTTAGAAGCACTCGATAACGACAACTATCAGCAAGGCAAGTCATTTGATCATGTATTACCTATGTTTTATGCATTGTAGTTCTACCCTTCAAACACCCTATTGCATGCTGACTAGGTACTTGGAAAAATATGGTTACTTGATGTAGTATCATGTGGTAGACACCCAACAACCCCGTTACTTGGCACGGGATGACAAATTCTATTTTGCTATGCTTAAGTAGACGGGGTTCTGGTTGAGAGTTTATCACGAGTGATGCGAGAATAATTTAATAACCAAGACCGGTTAAGACAAGACTTTTCAAGACCTCATGATGCAATGCAACTCTGGGTGAAGGACGGTTTAGATGGGCTCACTGGAGAAACCAATGGACGACCCGGGATGCATGGGGAAGCGCCATGACATCTTGCGGAAAGCTTCACCCAGGCTCAAAGAGACAGACGGATATTTTCAAGACCCAAGGCTTACCTGCACAGCCACAAGTCATTATGGGCTCTGGCTTGGTTGGACAACATGGCGACTCTGGACAGGCGGTGCTAGCAGATGTAGAAGAATGGTAGGATTGGATGGCCACCGACAGGGATTCAGAGGGACCCGTTGAAAGACCATGTTTTGATCATCCGGTCTTCAAACACCCTGAAGTGCGAGGACATACTCGGAGGCGATCAAATCTTGTGGGGAACGTGTGCAAAACTCTGCAGAGTACTCAACTCTAATCGATTAGCCGTGTCCACGATCATGGACAACTTGAGCCGAAGGAACCGAAATTATCAGGAATTCTCAACACCATTATATAAACTTGATGTGGGTAATATTAATAACTTGGGTATGAGAACTGGTTGGCGGAACCATCTCATTAACAACCAACAACGTAGTAATATTTTGCTTTTAGCCGCTCTTTTATTGTAGGAGAAAACTTTGCTTTCCGCTAAAAAAAAACTTACAACCCCACCTGCCATATATGCATATAGTATAGATGATATTTTACCCTCTATTTTGTGACTTGCTGGCATATTCATTATGCTGACCTACACGGCTGCAACATCTTATGTTGCAGATACTTTCTTTGACGAGTAAGAGTATGATTCAGGGTTACGGTCTGCACTCAACTTGCCGTTGGTGTTTATTGGGACTCCACTCCCTTGACTGTTTCCGTTGAGATTTTAAGGTATATATCAGTTTTACGTTATTACATGTGATTTCACTTTGATATATACATTGATGTACTGTGTGTGCCAGCATACTGATCCAGGGATGGCACAGAAACACAAAGGCTTGACTCGTTTTGAGTTGGGTCGCTACAAAAATGGTATTAGAGCACATGTTGACTGTAGAACGTGACCCTAGAAACTGGAAATTTCTTAGGAAAGGATCTCTCAAAAAAAATTATTTTCAACAACACCTTTTACTTCTCATCTCTTCTGATTTCATCAAATGTTCCCTCTCACCTCAAATAGTTAGACAATACCCTTACCCCTTTGACCACATGAAGGATCAATTGAGTCCCACTTCAAATTAAAGAGGATTTCATCATGCATTTGAAGAATTGAAGCTGCACCAATTGAAAACTCTCAAGACCCGAAGAATTCGAAGACCCTAAAGCGTTTGAATATTTATATGACCATTAGAAGTCCAAACCCTGTTATATACCCACGTTAGATACGATGATCTGTGAGCCGTCATTGGTGTGTATTTTCCGACGTCCACAAATAAAACCTATTCTCAAAAATATTGTTTGTATTGTGTGTATCTCCCTCTCTCTCTTACCCATCTCAAAACCTCAACCCTACCAGATGGAGTATGAAGATGGACTTGTAATCTCTGGACCAATGACCCAGCTAGAGGCTGAAATATGAATTTAGAACATGGAGAACCACTTCGGGAGCAATTTGATTTCAAGGAAGTATGAAGTGGCACACGCTCTTCAGTACTTTACCCAAGGTGCTGCTATCTGGTGGAAAATGCATCATGCCATACAAGGATTTAGTGGAGCGGAAACTTGGGACGAATTCAAGAAGACTCTGTTAAGATCCCGTCTTATCCAAAAGTGCTATGATAGCCCGATGAAGAAGCCTTGTGCATGCAAGATCTGTGGAGAAATAGGACACACCCAGGAAGAACACCAGGATGGATGCCCTCATTGTGAAGAAAATCACCCAGTGGAGGAATGCCCAACTAGTCAGGTGACTTGTTTCCTGTGTGAAGGAACCACCCACTACCCAGCCCAGTGCTACCTTTACCCCAAGGTGCAACAAGTTGTCCAACAGTAGAAAGAAGCAATGAAGGAAACACTCAAGAAGAAGATTCTAGAAGAACCTGTGATGAACGAAAATATTGAAGACCCTGATGGACAAGGCCTAACAAGATTTTTCTCCAATGCTTGTTATTCATGTGAAAAAGAAGGACATTTCTCAACGGGTTGCATGAAGGAAAGCCATAAATATCTGGGAAATTTCTCGAGGAAAAAGTAGAGTTTGATCCACTTGAAATAAAAGAACTGGCCAAAATGAAGGAGTCAGGAAAGAAGAGAAAATACAGCAGCGAGAGTCATATCAGATGTTTCAAGTGTAAGGAATTGGGCCACTACATCAATATGTGCACAGGAAGGAAGCAGGAAACCCAAGGAGCAAAAGCAAACACTAAGAAGCCTCAAGACTTGTCCGAACTCATTTGCTTTTGTTGCAAGGAAGCAGGCCATTATGCTAGTGATTGTCCACATGGGAAGAAAGCTAAAATGGAGTAGTTAAGTTTTGACAGTGGAAATAAATGTAACCTGAAGCACTCTTGTTTTTCATGAGATTATGGAGTTGAATTTTTGTAACAGAAGCCTCTGAGATTGTAATAATTCATGAATCAATAAAATTGTTGTGTCATGATTTCCTATGTTGAAACTGTATGCGTTGTTTCCTCTACAAGCAAAGATCTCTGAACATTTATGAGGATATGAGAAAATATGGTCTATGCAGGCATGAGTATAATTCATTTTTAAGTGTGGTAGTAATCGGTAAACCCACAGGATCCACTAAGTAGGAATGTACCATGCTTACCAAGGAAACACATACATTCCTCTGAGTACCTATTTTCTGACACCTGCAGATGACAACCCTCTATGAGTCATTCCTCAAGGGCCCAAAAACGATCATGACCCTGACAAGTGATCATGATTACCCAAAAATCCTGAAGGACATGATGAAACACTTTCATCTTGAAGGAGATGCAGTCTACAAAGGCTACCCGTTCATGGAAAACGGAGTGGAACTTTGGTATGTGGAAGTACACCTCCACCATGTGAAAGGAGTTTGTCCAAAGACTATGGGGCAATACTTTTTCATTTCACGTGTATCACGAGAAACCTTCTTTGATGCTGTTCGTGAAGCTGCCATGGAAGCCATACGTCAGATTGGAGAAATACTTGAAGCAAGACTCCGTCATACCCAGGAATACCTGAGTGAAGTGCATGCGGAGATGACGGAAATGAAGCTCATGGCCACCATGAGGAAGCAAAAGATGGATGATTTCAAGGAGCACCTTGGAAAGTTCTTGTGGAACTAAAGTATCTCCAAGGGAGACAAATGAATAAAGTTGGCAGAAATGCTTGACCATACCGAACAATGTGGATGGCAGCATTTGTAATAAAGTTATTTTTTTGAATTTGGAGTTTTGAGGAGGAATTAAGGATGTAATAAAGGATTGAGTATGAAATAAATATGATTTATCGATGAAGCAATACCTTCTTATGGTATCCCACAGAGTGGCGTGTGAACCAAAAAAATAAGTCTGAGGATTTTTATTATATGATGGTTACCCCAAGAGTATGATGGAGGAAACACTATAGGATTTAAAGGCGGAGTAATTCCTAGTATGAGTAAAAGTGGGCCTGCAACCCACACACCCCGGGACTAATAAGGATCAAGTACTACCTTTTTGGAGAAGGAAACTTGGAAGTAGCTATGATGGATCAGCAAACGTTTTCTTAGGAGCATACGAAAACTTGAGAGTTGTGAAGATACATTAGATGTTTTGTTCAGCTTGCAGAACCAATGGATTATCCGAATTTCGTTTGTGGAAAAGAAAAATTCTGCAATGCTTGTGAGGATGCCCAAGTGTTAGAATGCGAGATTCGCTCAACCTTATATAGAGAAATGATTTGGGTGCGCAATGGATTGATCACCATGACGACTTACTCTTATCATTTATCTTGCTATTCGGAATGGTAAATCAGAGAGACTTACCCATAGAGAGAGACGACATTCTTTGAAGCTTTGGTTTAAAGCCTTAGAATGGTATGATGAAAGCCCCATGTACATGGTACTTGTTGTCACGCGTAAGAAATTTTACTGTGAGGATGAAACCAAGACCACCATGAGAATCGTCGATAGGTTATTTAGAATTGATCACGGGATTGTGAGTTAAGAAGACCCAGTAACGGAAGAAGCTTATATCAACAGAAGAACCCTCGTTTTGATGGAAACGTTATGAATATAATGGAAGAGCTTCGCCAATGTAGTTACCATGAAGAATGTGAGGAGTCAGATGCCAAGATCCCAGAGGATTGTTAAAAATTTGAGGGACTGCTAATTCTCATTTTAAGTGTGGTAGCATCCCACTTTGCAGGAGATTGGATTTGTTAGAAGACCTCCAAATCCTAACCTTTCTTTCTAGCCCCTTCGAATCTCGAGGACGAGATTCATTTTAAGTGTGGTAGGTTTGTAACATCCCAAATTTTGGAATGTTAATATAATTATTAGATTGTTTGGTTGTTTGTTTGAGTGATTGAAACTTGAGGGAAATTTGAAACTTTTCAAAAACTTTTTCGAGTAGATCACAATTTTCTTGTAGTTTCCGAAAACATATTAGTTGCCTATGTTCCAAAATTCAAAATTTAAATTAGATCAGATTTAGTTTAAATCTTGTTTTGCTTATTCCAGGAGTTTAAAAATAGCTTTTAATTTTATTATTTTTGCTGCTGCTTCCTAGTGATCATATCTTTCAGTAGTTTAAGTTTCAATTTTTGTTTTAATATTTTTAGTTGGGGTTTTATCAAAAACAGATTCTGTTTAGATTAGGTGAAGTGAATTTCTTCACTTTATGTAATAGTAATTATATGCTAGTGATGTTATTTTGCTTGTTAATGATTGTAGTGCTTATGGTGTGTATTTGTTTGTATCGATAGATCACCCGGAGTGCGAAGCTTGCTACTTAGAAGCGCTCGATAACGACAACTATCAGCAAGGCAAGTCATTTGATCATGTATTACCTATGTTTTATGCATTATAGTTCTACCCTTCAAACACCCTATTGCATGCTGACTAGGTACTTGGAAAAATATGGTTACTTGATGTAGTATCATGTGGAAGACACCCAACAATCCCGTTACTTGGCCCGGGACGACAAATTCTATTTTGCTATGCTTAAGTAGACGGGGTTCTGGTTGAGAGTTTATCACGAGTGATGCGAGAATAATTTAATAACCAAGACCGGTTAAGACAAGACTTTTCAAGACCTCATGATGCAATGCAACTCTGGGTGAAGGACGGTTTAGATGGGCTCCCTGGAGAAACCAGTGGACGACCCGGGATGCATGGGGAAGCGCCATGACATCTTGGGGAAAGCTTCACCCAGTCTCAAAGAGACGGACGGATATTTTCAAGACCCAAGGCTTACCTGCACAGCCAAAAGTCATTATGGGCTCTGGCTTGGTTGGACAACGTGGCGACTCTGGACAGGCGGTGCTAGCTTCACCCACGGTCATGGACAACTTGAGCCGAAGGAACCGAAATTATCAGGAATTCTCAAAACCATTATATAAACTTGATGTGGGTAATATTGATAACTTGGGTATGAGAACTGGTTGGCGGAACCATCTCATTAACAACCAACAACGTAGTAATATTTTTCTTTTAGCCCCTCTTTTATTGTAGGAGAAAACTTTGCTTTCCGCTAAAAAAACTTACATCCCCACCTGCCATATATGCATATAGTATAGATGATATATTACCCTCTTTTTTGTGACTTGCCGGCATATTCAATATGATGACCTACAGGGCTGCAACGTCTTATGTTGCAGATCCTTTCTTCGACGAGTAAGAGTACGATTCAATGTATTGCTTCCAACAAGTTACTTTCTTGTTTCATCTTAATGAAAACAAGGCTTTGCCCATGTGGTATGATTTGCATGTCTCAAGTGATTCAAAATCAAGTGAGTATAAAGATCCATCAGCATGGAGCTTCTTCATGCATTTTACACCAACATCACTCAAGCGGCAGTGCCACAAGTAAGTGGTACTATCATTATAACTGTGTATCTTTTGGCACCAATATCATGAACATGGGTAACACTACGATCGAGATTTCAATAAACCATTGAAGGTGACTATTCAAGAAAATAGAATAACTTTTATTCTCTTTAAATGAATAGCCGTATTGCAATAAACAAGATCTAATCATGTTCATGCTCAATGCAAGCACCAAGTAACACTTATTTAGGTTTAACACCAATCCCGATGGTAGAGGGAGCGTGCGACGTTTGATCACATCAACCTTGGAAACACTTCCAACACGTATCGTCATCTCGCCTTTAGCTAGTCTCCGTTTATTCCGTAGCTTTCATTTCGAGTTACTAATCACTTAGCAACCGAACCGGTATCCAATACCTCTCGCGCTACTAGGAGTACTTGTAAAGTACACATCAATATCATGTATATCAAATATACTTCTGTCGACTTCGCCAGCCTTCTTATCTACCAAGCATCTAGGGTAGCTCCGCCTCAATGACTGTTCCCCTCATAACTGAAGCACTTAGTGTCGGGTTTGGGTTCAATCTTGGGTAGAGCAGCAACTGGTTTGCTGTTTCATGAAGTATCTCTTTTAGCCCTTGCCTTTCTTGAAACTTAGTGGTTCTACAAACCATCAACTATTGATGCTCCATTTTGATTTCTACTTTCGCAGTGTCAAACATTGTGAATCGCTCAAGGATCATTGTATCTATCCTTGATATGTTATAGTTCATCACAAAGCTCTCACAACTTTGTGGCAGTGACTTTGGAGAACCATCACTATCTCATCTGGAAGATTAACCCCCACTTGATTCAAGCGATTGTCGTACTCAGACAATCTGAGCACATGCTCAACGATTGAGCTTTTCTCCTTTACTTTGTGGACAATGATTCTTGTCGGGGGGTCTCATACCTTTCAACAAGGGCACGAGCATGAAATCTCAATTTCATCTCTTTAGAACATCTCTTATATATGTTCCGTGACGTATCAAAATGTCTTCGGTCCCTTGCTTCTAAGCCATTAAGTATTATGCACTGAACTATCGCGTAGTCATCAGAAACGTCTATGTGAGATGTTCACAACATCCACAGACGACGCTCGAGGTGCAGCACACCGAGTGGTGCATTAAGGACATAAGCCTTCTGCGCAGCAATGAGGACAATCCTCAGTTTTACGGACTAAGTCCGCAAAGTTGCTACTATTAACTTTCAACTAAATTTTCTCTAGGAACATATAAAAATTGTAGAGCTATAATGCAAGCTACATCACAATTCGTAAAGACCTTTTGACTATGTTCAGGATAATCAGAGTTTAACTAATCAAATTACTGATAAACTCTCACTCAAAAAGTACATCTCTCTGGTCATTTGAGTGGTACATGATCCAAATCCACTATCTCAAGTCCGATCATCACGTGAGTTGAGAATAGTTTCAGTGGTAAGCATCTCCATGCTAATCATATCAACTATACGATTCATGCTCGACCTTTCGATCTCATGTGTTCCGAGGCCATGTCTGTACATGCTAGGCTCGTCAAGTTTAACCCGAGTGTTCCGCGCGTGCAACTGTTTTGCACCCGTTGTATGTGAACGGTGAGTCTAACACACCCGATCATCACGTGGTGTCTCGACACGACGAACTGTCGCAATGGTGCACAGTCGGGGAGAACACAATTTCAGCTTGAAATTTTAGTGAGAGATCACCTCATAATGCTACCGTCGTTCTAAGCAAAATAAGGTGCATAAATGATTAACATCACATGCAATTCATAAGTGACATGATATGGCCATCATCAAGTGCTCCTTGATCTCCATCACCAAAGCACCGGCATGATCTTCTTGTCACCGGCGCCTCACCAAGATCCCCATCATCATGATCTCCATCATCGTGCCGCCATCGAGGTTGTCGTGTAAACTATGCTATTACTACTAAAGCTACGTCCTAGCAATATAGTAAACGCATCTGCAAACATAAACGTTAGTTTAAAGACAACCCTATGGCTCCTGCCGGTTGTCGTAGCATCGATGTGCAAGTCGATATTAACTATTACAACATAATCATCTCATACATCCAATATATCACATCACGTCGTTTGGCCATATCACATCACAAGCATACCCTGCAAAAACAAGTTAGACGTCCTCTAATTGTTGTTGCATGTTTTACGTGGTTGCCATGGGTATCTAGTGGGATCGCATCTTACTTACGCAAACACCACAACAGAGATGTATGAATTGCTATTTAGCCTCTCTCCAAGGACCTCCTCGGTCAAATCCGATTCAACTAAAGTTGGAGAAACCGACACTCGACAGTCATCTTTAAGCAACGGGGTTGCTCGTAGCGATGAAACCAGTCTCTCGTAAGCGTACGAGTAATGTCGGTCCGAGCCGCTTCGATCCAACAATACCGCAGAATCAAGAAAAGACTAAGGAGGGCAGCAAATCACACATCACCGCCCACAAAAACTTTTGTGTTCTACTCGAGATAACATCTACACATGAACCTAGCTCATGATGCCACTGTTGGGGAACGTTGCAAGGGAAACAAAAAATTTCCTACGCACACGCAATACCCATCATGGTGATGTTCATCTACGAGAGGAGATTTCCGATCTACGTACCCTTGTAGATCGCACAGCGGTAAGCGTTAAGAAACGCGGACGATGTAGTGGAACAGCTTGCGTGATTCAAATCACCGTAGTCGTACTCTTCATCCCACGATCCCATCACGATCCGTCCCGCAAGCTTCATCACGATCCGTCCCGCGATCTCATCATGATCCTTCCCGATCTAGTGCCGAACGGACGGCACCTCCGCGTTCCGCACACGTACAGCGCGACTCTGATCTCGGCCTTCTTGATCCAGCAAGAGGGGCGGAGAGGTAGAAGAGTTCTCCGGCAGCGTGACGGCACGCCAGTGGTGGTGATGATCTACTCTGGCAGGGCTTAGCCTCAGCTCCGCAGAAATACGATCTAGAGGAAAAACGTGTGGTATAGGGTCGAGCAACACGTGGCAAAATTGTGTCTCAAAAACCCTCAATACCTCTAGTATATATAGGAGGGATGGAGGGGAGGAGGCAGCCTCAAACCCTCAAGGTTTGGCCGAAATTGGAGGTGGAGAAGTCCTACTCCAATCCTACTTGGAGTAGGATTCCACCTTCCCACTTGGAAACTCTTTCCACCTTGTTTTTTTTCCTTCTCAAACCTTTTGGGCCTTAGTGGGAACTTATTCCAGCCCACTAGGGGCTGGTTTATCTCTTCCCATAGACCATGAGACCCCTTGGGGCGTGACACCCCTCCTGATGGTCCCCGACACACCTCCCGACACTCCCGATACACTACCGATGAGCCCGAAACTTTTCTGGTGACCAAAACAGGACTTCCTATATATCAATCTTTACCTCCGGACCATTCCGGAGCTCCTCGTGATGTCCTGGATCTCATCCGGGACTCTGAACAACTTTCAGTTACCAACACCTATAACTCAAATACGCTTAAAACATCATCGAACCTTAAGTGTGCAAACCCTGCGGGTTCGAGAACTATGTAGACATGACCCGAGAGACTCCTCGGTCAATATCCAATAGCGGGACCTGGATGCCCATATTGGATCCTACATATTCTCCGAAGATCTTATCGGTTAAACCTCAGTGCCAAGGATTCATATAATCCCGTATGTCATTCCCTTTGTCCTTTGGTATGTTACTTGCCCGAGATTCGATCGTCGGTATCCGTATACCTATTTCAATATCGTTTACCGGCAAGTCTCTTTACTCGTTCCGTCATACAAGATCATGTGACTTACACTAAGTCACATTGCTTGCAAGGCTTGTGTGTGATGTTGCATTACCGAGTGGGCCCCGAGATACCTCTCCGTCACACGGAGTGACAAATCCCAGTCTTGATCCATACTAACTCAACGGACACCTTCGGAGATACCTGTAGAGCATCTTTATAGTCACCGAGTTACGTTGTGACGTTTGATACACACAAGGTATTCCTCCGGTGCCAGTGAGTTATATGATCTCATGGTCATAGGAATAAATACTTGACACGCAGAAAACAGTAGCAATAAAATGACACGATCAACAAGCTACTTTCATTAGTTTGGGTCTAGTCCATCACATGATTTTCCTAATGATGTGATCCCGTTATCAAGTGACAACACTTGTCTATGGTCAGGAAACCTTGACCATCTTTGATCAACGAGCTAGTCAACTAGAGGCTTGCAAGGGACAGTGTTTTGTCTATGTATCCACACAGGTATTGTGTTTCTAATCAATACAATTATAGCATGGATAATAACTAATTTATTATTCCCTCTAGGGCATATTTCCAACAGAGTTGCCCTGAAGACACTAAGTATGCTTATCACGAGCACATGGCTCTTGCATCAAGTCAATTCTGGGGCAACAAGAGGAACTCAAGGCCCAACTTCTCTAAGAATAACTCAAGTGGGTTCAAGTCCAAGTAACGTGTGTGGACATGCTATAACTGCGACAATGTGAGTCACTTCGTGGCAGAATGTCCCTATGAGAAGAGGGAAGCCAACGGGGGCAAGCTCATTCGCAAATACAAAACCAAGTCATTCCCAAATAAGAACAACTTTGTCAAGAAACCCCACCCTAAGGGTATGGTGGCACTTGAAGAGTACCCCTCTGATGATGATGACGATGACGATATGGTGGCAACTGCGACTATAGCCATTGCCACCCCTTCTCTCCCAAGAATATGTCTCTCTTCAACGCCCCCAAGGATAACCACATCGCCAAGTGCCTCATGGCCAAAGGTATTGATTAGGTAACACCCAACATTAAGACCACCATCACTGCTGCTCCTTCGGTGTTGAATTGTGTTGATGATAGTGATGTTGTGGAACTTAATGAGCATGATCTTGACAAATTTCTGTGTACGATCAAAGGAGAACCCAAGAAGCACTTTGTTGCTCTTTTAGAACAACTGGGTGAGGCTAATGACCTCATCGAGTCTCATGAGGAGACTATCTCCGAACTGCAAGGACATAGTCGTGACTATGCCGATGAGATTGCTGAATTATCTATTGCACCAGAAAAGGAGCGCACTCTTCGTTTGGCTCTTGAGGAGTCATACAACGATGACTGCACTAAATTACAAAAGGAACTAGATCATGCTATTGTTCTTACTTGTGTGCTTAAGTATGAAAAGGCTACACTTGGGGTTGGCCATGACAGACTCAAAGCGGAGTTTGACACACTTGACAAGGCTCACAAGGTCTTGAAAGGTGCTCATTTCTCCCTCAAAGAGTATCACGATCAACTCCAAGCAAAGCTTACCAAGGAGATCCCTACTTGTCCTCCTTTCGTTATAATTGATAATGCTTGTACAACTAACCATTGTTGTGAGCATGTACATCTTGTGGAGGAAAATGCCAAGTTGAAGGATCAACTTGAGAAGGGCCTTGTGTCATGCATCCAAGGCGAGAAGAACCTAAACGACCTTTTGAGCAATCAAAAGGGAGTTGTAGGAAAGGAGAGACTTGGACCTACATCCAAGTCGAAAAGGAAAAGGAAGAATAGGAACAAGCGATCCCCTACCCTCATGGACATCTTTGTCAAAGTGGGCGAAGGGACTCAGAAGGAGAACATGAACAAGGTGGAGGATGGTAGCATCAATAAGGGAAAACCATTCCTACGAACACAGCTGGCAAACTCAATCCATCTTATGTTTTATGTCGTGCTGGTGATCGGCATGTTTATGCCAGATTTGTTGGTTGTTACTATGAGTCCATTGAATGGGCTATTTGGGTTCCTAAGACTCTTGTTTCTAACATTAAAGGACACATTCAAAATGGGTACCTAAAACCAAGCTTTGATCTATTACGGGAGTTTGCTTTCGGTGGGGTGTCATGGTTGCTCGATAGTGGAGAAACAAATCATATGACCGGAAGCAAGGACTTAGTGGTGGATGTGCATCCTTACCCATCTATTCCCACCCATGTCCAATTCGCTGATGCATCAACGTCCAAGGTATTGGGATTTGGTAAGGTGGTCATCTCTCATGAGTTATCTATTGAGAAGGTCATGCTTGTTGAGTCCCTTGCTTACAATTTACTTTCGGTTTGTCAACTTGCAATTATGGGCTTTGCCACATTCTTTAATCTTGATACCGTGGTCCTTTTGTGGAGCAAGACTCTTAAAGTAGCCTATGTTGGATATGTCGAAATGGTCTCTATGTGGTGAACTTTTCACAGCGACCCACCAAGACTGCGACTTGTCTAATGGCTAAAGTTGATGTGGGCTGGCTTTGGCATCGCCGACTAGCCCATGTCAATATGAGATCTTTGCAAAGTCTCCTCAAAGGGGACCATGTTCGTGGACTAACAAATGTGAGTTTTGCCAGAGATCGTGCTTGCAGTGCTTGTATTGAAGGGAAGATTCACGAAACTGCTCATCGTCCAATGACTCTCATTTACACTAAGAGGCCTTTGGAGCTCCTTCATATGGATCTCTTCAGTCCTCCATCATTTGATAGTCTTGGGGGCATAAAGTACTGCTTGGTGATTTTTGATGATTACTCAAGATACACCTAGGTATATTTCTTCAAGAGGAATAGTGAGACTCAACAAACCGTCATCAACTTTGCTAATGAAGCTCAACGTCAACATGAAGCAAAGATTTTGATGATTAGAAGTGACAATGACACCGAGTTCAAGAACTACACCCTGGATGAGTTTCTTAGTGATGAGGGAATCAAACATCAATATTCAGCACCATACACCCCTCAACAAAGTCGTGTGGTGGAAAGGAAGAACCAGACGTTGATGGACGCGGCAAGAACGATGATGGCAGAATTCAAATCTCCGTATAACTTTTGGGCCGAAGCCATCAACACAGCATGTCATGCATCCAATCGGCTCTATATCCGCAAAGTCTTGAACAAGACCCCATATGAGATTCTCATCAGAAACAAACCCAATCTCAAGTACTTCCGGGTATTCACGTGTAAGTGTTTCATTCTCAAGAAAGGTGCACGTTTAGCTAAATTTGATTCTAGAGCCCAATAGGGCATCTTTGTTGGTTATGCCACAAACTCTCATGCTTACTGTGTCCTCAACAAGTCCACCGGGCTCATTGAGGAAACATGTAACGTGGAGTTTGATAAAAATAATGGCTCCCAAGTGGAGCAAAGTGGTCTTTGTGATGTAGGTGATGAAATTCCTCCCCAAGCCATAAGAAGAATGGGGATTGGTCAAATACTCCCCATTAAGGAACCCCTTGTGGCCGAACGACAAGGACAGTGCTCTACTCAAGTGGAGCCATCACCCTCGCAAGCCCCACACGCTTCCGATGAACAAAGAGAAAACCCTCAACCAGTTGAACAGGATCAAGGACAAGATCAATCACTCGAAGATGGTGATGCACCACATGATTTCCAAGTGCTTACACAAGGTTTCAAATCTTCTCAGGATCAAGATCAAGTGCAGCTACAAGATCAAGATCAAATGCAGGCACAAGATCAAGATCAAGAACAAACCAGCGAGCCTGCTCAACACGAAAATCAAGTTGATCAGGATGTTCTTTCTCAATTTCCTTCTACAGCACCTAACATGGGTCTCGGTGCCAAGGAAGGATCAAAACTCAAGGCCAAGCAAAGTGATCAAGTTGATGCTCCCAGTTATAAAGTGCAGAACTCTTGGAGCGTCGCGCAGCCAAGATTGCATCCAAGCTGAGAGTCAAGTCACATCTTATGAAGAATGTGCTTGGAAGTTTAAAAAGGGGAGTATCCACTCGTCAACAAATTTCAAATTATTGTGAGCATCACGCGTTTGTTTCGTACTATGAACCTCAACAGGTACAGGAAGCGCTCGATGATGAGGATTGGCTTATGGCCATGCATGAAGAAGTCAACAACTTCGAGCGTAATCAAGTCTGGAAATTAGTGCCAAGACCAAAGGAGGAACATAATGTCATCGGGGCCAAATGGATCTTCAAAAACAAGCAAGATGCCAATGGGATTGTGGTTCGAAACAAGGCAAGATTGGTGGCTCAAGGCTACTCCCAAGTCGAGGGTATCGACTATGGTGAAACCTTTGCCCCTATTGCTCGTCTAGAATATATTCGCATGCAGCTTGCATTTGCATCTCATCATGATTTCAAATTACAACAAATGGATGTGAAAAGTGCTTTTCTTAATGGTCCTTTAAATGAGTTGGTTTATGTCAACCAACCCCGGGGATTCGAACATCCCAAGCTCCCCAATCATGTATACAAACTTAATAAGGCACTCTATGGCCTTAAACAATCCCCACGTGCGTGGTATGAGTACCTTACTAAGTTGTTACAAGATCGTGGGTTTGAAATTGGGAAGATTGATCCCACTCTTTTTACCAAGAAGGTCAAAGGGGATTTGTTCATATGCCAACTATATGTTGATGATATCATTTTTGGTTCCCCTAATGAATCTTTCAATGAAGAATTTGCTGCACTAATGACCGAGAAATTTGAGATGTCAATGATGGGTGAGTTGAAGTTCTTCCTCGGGTTCGATATTAAACAAGGTTTAGAAGGGACCTTCATTAAACAAGCCAAGTACACCCAAGACATGCTCAAGAGGTTCAAGCTAGAGGATGTCAAGCCGGTCAAGTTTCCCATGCCAACCAGATGCAAGCTTGACAGTGATCCCAATGGTAAAGTAGTGGATCAAAAGGTATATAGCTCCATGATTGGATCCCTTCTTTACCTTTGTGCATCTAGACCGGATATCATGTTGAGTGTAGGGATTTGTGCACGGGTTCAATCTGCACCAAAGGAAAGCCATTATATGGCTGTCAAACGAATCTTTTGATATTTGGCTCATACCCCAAACTTTGGCCTATGGTATCCCAAAGGAGCAAACTTCAACCTAGTGGGCTATTCTGACTCAGATTGGGCGGGAGACTGTGTGGAGAGGAAGTCAACTTCTGGAGGATGTCAATTTCTTGGTCGTTCACTCGTAAGTTGGTCTTCAAAGAAGCAGAACTGTGTCTCACTGTCCTCCACCGAAGCTGAGTATGTTGCAGCTGCGAGTTGTTGTGCACAACTGCTATGGATGAGGCAAACTTTAAAGGATTACGGTTTCTCTTGTGACAAAGTGCCTCTTCTATGTGACAATCAAAGTGCTATCCAGATTTCCCTCAATCCGGTGCAACATAGCAAGACCAAGCACATTGATATTCGCCATCACTTCATTCGTGAGCATATCAAGCATGGTGACATTGAGGTTCACTTCATCAACACTGAAGAGCAACTTGCGGATATTTTCACTAAGCCCCTAGATGAAGCAAGGTTCCGGGAGTTAAGGCATGAGCTAAATATCATTGATTCAAGTAATATGGATTGAAACTAGGCACTCTGCACCTCATTCTTCATTATGTCTTGCTCTAGGTGTAGCCATAGACATAGGGGGAGTGTTGTTCGCTCAATGAACTTTCCCTCCCCCCATTATGCATAAATCGATCAAGTCTTTCACATTGGCCATTATTGATGGCACTTGTGCTTCAAAGATGAGCGTTGGTCATGAACCCAAGGATAATTCTTCGCGGTGTCATACCTTATTGTCTCAAACATAGGTGGCTCCGGCCACCGCCCCTCTCCCTCCTGGTAAAGGAGGGATGTAATATTGCAAGTCGGTCTATTTTGCCTTTGTCTTTGTCTCTGGTACTGACTAGTACGTGTCCGTGGTGTTTTCTCGTTGTTTTGGCAAAATATGGATTTTCCTGTCTATTTTAGGAGCGGTACTACCGCCTGGGGGAAGCGGTACTACCGCCATGATTCCAGCGGTACTACCGCAATGACAAGAGCGGTACTACCGCTGCCTAGGGCTGGCATCTGAAAATCTTTTGGGGAGCGGCACTACTGCCTCCGGCGGTACTACCGCGATGATCCCAGTGGTACTACCGCCAAGTTTTTGGCGGTACTACCGCTAGGGCACGAGCAGTACTACTGTGGCGAGCGGTACTACCGCTCCTCCCGAGCTGTACTACCGCCATGCCCGTACCCTGGGCTATATAAAGAGATGGAGGTCGTTTTTATTGCCCTCATTTGCTTCTTCTTCATGGAGCTCTCCCTCTCTGCCTCGATCCCCAGATTTTATCTTCTTCCACGGCGGTTCTCTTCCCATTCAAGTTGGAGGGATTGCCCCTCCTCCTCCTTCCTCCTTCGTGTGCCATGGACTCCGGTACTACCCCTATTCCCTTTGTGTTGTGGTGATGTTCTTCCTCTAGGGTTAGGGATAGATGTTTTGGCTCCATTGTTGTGGCATGATTTTGTTTCGTTCTTAGAATGGAGGAGAGATGTTGGGGAGTGCCCCTATTTGAGTTGCTGCATCGGATCTGCTTAGTTTTGGCTTAGATCCATAGTTTTGGTCTCCTATATTTTCAAAATATGCAACTTTGTGGTTAGTTTCGTTCATGTTCCTCGAGATCTCGAACCACGTGGTACTACCGCCCAAACCCTAGCGGTACTACCGCTAGCCGACGGTACTACCGCCTTGTCAGTCGGTACTACCGCTAGCTCGTGGAGCGGTACTACCGCTCTTGGAGCGGTCCTACCGCTCAGCCTGGGTACTGCCCTGGCCAAGCGGTACTACCGCTAGTTCTTGATTTGTTGCCTTTGCTAGCTACTACTTGGTTTCCTTTGTGTTTTCTCGTTGTTCTGGATTTTGCCATGACTCTTCTTGTATTTTTTTTTCACGTGTTTGTGTTGCGCGTCTCAGGTCGTAGCTCTCGTCGTTCCAACCCAGTTCGCAACACCGAGTCCAAGAGGTACCGCAACACTGACGAATCAGAAAGTTCCAGTCCATTGAAGCGCAGCGTCAAGAAGACTGTATCCAAGGAGAAGGGGGCAACCACTGACTTTGACACTATGCCTCCCAAAGAATTTGCCAGGCGCCGCAAGCAAAATCCTTATCTCAAACCGAGGGAGGAGTTCAGGGGTGGAGAGATGTTCTGGATAAAGCAACAGATTATGATCTATCAAGATGTCGTCCTGACCAAGAAGAAGAAGTTTTTTCCAGTGCAGTGGATTGATATCAATCATCTCCAGAGGGATATGGATTATTTTGGTGAGGCCCTGTCGTGGGTATAAGCCTGACAGTAGATGTGTAGGGTATGAATGAGATGGGCAGAGTCCTAGCTACGACAAGGATGTATGAGTTCGGGCCCCTCCGCGGTGGAGGTAATAGCCCTACGTCTCAGTGCTCTCGGAGCTTGTTGTCGAGTGGAATATGGAATACAATGATTTGCTAACCCCTCTACCAGTGGGGGAGGGCGGCTTATATAGAGTGCGCTGCCCTCCACAACGGTTCCGGTACAGGGGTGGAGTGGTGGGGATTGAATGCGTACGTTACAGGTAACGTATGCTCTAAATGCCAATAAATGCACCCGGAAACGTACGGCCGTTTCCCTATAGAGAGGTTACGATGTACCGAGTGTAGCCAGTCGGTTAGCTTGGTATCCTCCGAATGCTAGTCTCCGACTGGATGATTGAGGACCTGTTACGGACTGGATGATGGAGACTCCTTAATTCAGTCGGGACTGACTAAGGGCCTTGTCCTTTGTGAGGGGTAGTCCTTGGGTAGGACCTACATGGCAGGCCTATGACCCTACCCTAGGACTATGACCCCATCATTAGTCCCCGAATGGATTGGGGTTGAAACGACGAAGCGGTGCTTGAAGTTTGGATCCGACTGGAACAGATTTGGCTTGGGCGTTGCCTGCCTCGATCCATTTTATCTTTTCTGACCAACGATTCGAGTGGAAGTACTCGCAAAACAGACTATCGGAAGCTGAGTGCTTCTGCGGCATCTTTTGACGCGACCGGTCAACTGATAGCGGCGGATTTTCCAGGATCTTCAAATTTCGGTTTCTACGCGTCCAGCGGGGATGACGCCGGCGCGCTCGAGTAGTGCCTGACGCCTCGATTCTCGCGCCTTCAACTCCTCCACTGATATCGCCGCGGCCGGTCGGGCGGATAAGGTTTCGGGGCCACCCGCCAGTGACCCAGTCGAAACCCTATTTAAATCTCGGCGGCGAGGCTTCTTCGTTACGCTCGCCGAATCTTTCGCTCTCGCCTGCTCCATCTTCCTCACCGCTTCCAGCGCTCCTACACTCCTTCCTTCTCCTTCCTCCCGAGGGTTTGCCGTCGCCTCCATGACCAAGGGTCAGACCAGCAAGATGGAGGCGAGGAAGAAGAAGGGCAAGGCGGCGGCGCCTGCTCAGCCGCGGCAGCGGCCGCTGCCGGCGGGGTGGATTCAGGGCGACTTCCTCCCCTCCACGGTGATGGAGGGGGATCTGCTGCAGCTGGTGGAGCACGGAATGATCGTGCATAAGTCCTGGAGGCTGTCGGCGGAGGACGAGGTCGAGCCAGCGCCTCGGGAGGGGGAGCGCGTCCTACTGCTCAGCCACGTCCACCGAGGTTTTTCTTTGCCCCCGCATCCTTTCTTCAAGGGCATCATGAATCACTTCGGGGCCCAACTTCACCATTTTCCTCCGAATGCCATCGCCCATCTTTCTGCCTTTATAGTTTTGTGCGAGTGTTTCATCGGCTGCCCTCCCCATTGGGGTTTGTTCAAACACATCTTTTCCGCTAGATCCCAAACCATCAAACGACTTAGCCAGTCGGATGATAAGACGCATCTCCTCCAGCTCTGCGGGGGCTTAGGTTTTCAGAAAAAGAGTCGGAGTAGTTATCCTGCTCTTCAGTTAAGTGAGTCGGTCAGGAACTGGAGTCGACCTGGTTCTACTGCCAGGATATCGCCTGTCCGAATGCGTCGACTGGGTTGCCTCCTTTCAGTTTAGATCGGCCCGCTCCGCCTAAGCAGCTCGCGCTCTCGATGGCGGAGAAGATCGACATCAGCCCTTGGTTGAGGCACTCGTGGACGTCGTCAGGAGGGGGGTCACCGGCATAGACTTGCTGGAGGTCTTCCTTGGTCGGCGGATCCAGCCTCTGCAGGCTCGCGACCATGCCATGTGGCATTACACGGGGCCCGAAGACTCCACTCGGACCAACATGGTGGGCGTGACTGAGGACAGGGTGACCTCGTGGGTGCTCCAAATCACGGGCCCCTGCGAGAATCCCGAAGGATCTCGGCGAGTGAAGCCTTACAGCGCGGATCATCCTCCACCGAATCAGGTGAGTGACACTTGTCGAGTGCACTGAACTGTCTTAATTCTTGTCATTTGTCTATATCTCTGTGTGATGTCTGATGTCGCCGACTGAATTTTATGCAGGAGTGGACCAACTGGTTTTCTCCCGTCTCGAACGGGAACCCGGCCGAGGAGGAGGAAGGCAGCCAGGAGGGCAGCGTGGAGAGCGCTGAATATGTCTCCGACAGCGGGGAGTCGGAGGAAGAGACCAGCGAGGAAGAGGAGGAAGACGAAGAGCAGGACTCTCCGCCTCCGCAAACAGAGCATCGGACCAAGCGCCGACACGAGCCTGCCGTTCCCTCGGCCCCTCCAGCATCTTCGAGTGCTCCGCCTACTGCCCCGGTGGTCCCGAGTGCTCGGAGCACCAAAAGGGCCAGGGATGCTGCCGCTGAGCCTGCGGGTCAGTCTTCCAAGGCAGCCAAACCGAGTGGGTCCAAACCTCGGAAGGCTCTGCCGCGGATGAGGGTTGTTGTCCCCGTCACCTCCATGTAAGTGTATCGATCCTCTAATTTCTTCTGATATCCGAGTGAATTCTTGTTCATTGGTCGAATGGATTTTACTCGACAGAGTCGCTACTTCTGCCACCTCTCCGGCGCGTCAAGAAGATGACTCCATGGACACGGACAACGTCGTCTCGTCCCAGCCAGGTGTGTTGTAGTGACTCCGAGTGTTTTATTCTATCATAGGTTCTGCCTCTTTCTTTTTCTGAGACCTCGTGTCATTCGGCCTGTCAGGGGCGATTTGCCTGGACGAGGGGGACCAGAGGAGAGCCGACCCAGCTGTGGAGCCTGTTCTTGAGGCTGCTCCTCCTGCTGCCGCTCTTGCCGCCGACGTGCTGTCGACTAAGGCGCCGCCACAGACTGAATGAGTGCTGGTGGTTGAGGTGCCGACTGGAGCGGACCTCGGGATGCCTCAGGAGCTTCCGACGATGCCAGGCTCGTCGAATGCCGATTTCAACATCCGGCGTCTCCCGGAGGAGCAGGTGAGAGCGGCCAAGGGAGCCATGGTGCAGGCGGAGCTGATGGCTGGGGAGGCCAAGAGGGCCTACGACTCCGTCGCGTCCTTGTACCAGCGGAGCCTGGAGCTGCGGGATGATATCTGAGTAAGTGGGCTAGTAAGTATTTACTTTTCTCTTGTAACCCAGTGGGTGTTTTTGGATAGCATCTGTTGTTCGCAATGGGTTCACTCTAAGTGAACCCAGTGGGTGTAGTCCCCGAGACTTCTGTCGAGTGCTTGCACCGGCAGTTATCTTTATACATATTGTCTTTCCTTTGGTCAGGTCTGTAAATAACATGACCGAGTGCGCGTAGTTGTGGCACTCGGAGTGCACTTACTGTAAGAGTCCCCGAGAGTAATTTGTACTCAGGTCGGGTAGTATTGGCCTCGAAGGCGTAGGTGAAAACATGCATCTCAATAGGGCAGGCCTGCTTGAGCTGCATGCCAGTGGGGTCACTCTCAGTGAACCCACTGGGTGTAGTCCCCGAGACCGCTGTCGACTGCTTGCGTCGGCAGGGGTCTGAAGAACTTAGACTTTTAACTATTGAACTTTCTGATTGTCCCTTGGTGCTTGGTGGCAGAAAACTTGTGAAATGGGGACGGCCTATGAGGCTCTCAGAGCGTAGAGGAACCAGTTCGCTGGTGAGCTTGATGCGGCTATGCTCGCAATGGCCGGCATGAAGGATGCTCTGGAGGGACGAGAGAAGTCCTTGGAGGAGGTGCGTGAAGCGAACAAGGTGTTGACTGACGAAGTGGAAAAAATGAAGAAACAGAGGACTCCTCTCACGAATCAGATGGTCGTCCTGAATAAACGATGCACAGCTCAGGAGAAGTATGTCAGCGACTGGGCTGGGCAGATGATCACACGTCTGGCTGGTAAGTCTTATGTTTTGCCGAGTGCTTGTACTGTGTGTCTGACACTCGGCATTTATTGTATGCTTTCCCTTTTGTTGCAGATTTTTGCGTTGATGCTGAAGCTGAAGCAGCGGACGTGGAGCGGTCCATTCGCGACAACATGCCACTCGGCGAGGACGCCAATCGGGATCTGCTCCGGGCGCATATCCGCGTAGGCAAAGTGGGTCCTTTCATTGGTCGACTGAGAGAAGTCGTCGGCCAAATCGACAAGGAGCTTTGGCCAGAAGATGAGTCGCGGCAGGAGATGGAGAACCTGATGACCCGACTGGAGGAGATTCCCAACCGAGTGCAGTCGTGGAAGAAATCTGCGGCTCGTTGCGGTGCAGATGTTGCTCTGTCCTTGGTCCGAGTCCATTGCAAGGAGGTGCGTGAGGAGAAGCTGAAGACACTGAAGGTCGCCAACACGAAGAAACTTCGATTCGAAGACTTCATGGAGACGTTCCTTGAGAGTGCTACCCGCATCGCCGACGGAATCGACTTGGACACCTTCGTGGAGCCCTCCAGTCCTGGCGCCGACCCAGCTGACGCATAAGAAAACTTTATCCTCGGTATGCCGAGTGTTTATCTGTAAGGTACTTTGGCCACTGTTGTTGGCCGTCACATTCTTAGATCGGTGCGGGTAAGCTTGATCCGCACCGAGTGAACTATCTTTGCTAGATCTTTGAATCGAATTTTTGCTCTTCTGTTGCAATGTTGATTCGAGTTTTTGTTTGGCGTTTCTTGGTGAAGCCAAAGGCAAAAATTCGGAACATGTCAGTTGTTTTGACATCTGCGTGAGCCTCATTGAGGGTCCGTGGAATTCCCTAAGTCCCCGAGTGTGACGTTAAGAGTACACTCGGAGAAGTTTAATACTTAGGCGATTCTTGATCGCAGCTAAGCTTCCGAGTGTGACGTGAAGTGCACGCTCGGAGAAGGTTAATACTTAGGCGATTCTGGACCGCAGCTAAGCTTCCCGAGTGTGACGTGTAGGGCACACTCGGAGAAGGTTAATACTTAGGCGATTCTGGATCGCGGCTAAGCTCCCCGAGTGTGACGTGTAGCGCACACTCGGAGAAGGTTAAACCTTAGGCGATTCAGGATCGCAGCTAAGTCCCCGAGTGTGACGTGTAGAGCACACTCGGAGAAGGTTAATACTTAGGCGATTCTGGATCACAGCTAAGCTTCCCGAGTGTGACGTGTAGGGCACACTCGGAGAAGGTTAATACTTAGGCGATTCTGGATCGCAGCTAAGCCCTCGAGTGTGACGTGTAGCGCACATTCGGAGAAGGTTAATACTTAGGCGATGTTGGATCGCAGCTAAGCCCCCGAGTGTGACGTGTAGCGCACACTCAGAGAAGGTTAATGCTTAGGCGATGCTGGATCGCGGCTAAGCCCCCGAGTGTGACGTGTAGTGCGCACTCGGAGAAGGTTAATACTTAGGCGATGCTGGATCGCAGCTAAGCCCCCGAGTGTGACGTGAAGTGCACACTCGGAGAAAGTTAATACTTAGGCGATGCTGGACCGCAGCTAAGCCCCCGAGTGTGACGTGTAGCGCACACTCGGAGAAGGTTAATACTTAGGCGATTCTGGATCGCGGCTAAGCCCCCGAGTGTGACGTGAAGTGCACACTCGGAGAAAGTTAATACTTAGGCGATGCTGGATCACAGCTAAGCCCCCGAGTGTGATGTGTAGCGCACACTCGGAGAAGGTTAATACTTAGGCGATGCTGGATCGCGGCTAAGCTCCCGAGTGTGACGTGTAGCGCACACTCGGAGAAGGTTAATACTTAGGCGATTCTGGATCGCAGCTAAGCTTTTTTTTTTGAGACCGGAGTCTGCGACCGCGGAAGAACTTTGAACCTGCAAAAACTCAATCTGCTTTGTATTATTTCACCAATACTTGTTCTTTACATTGCTTCAGTCGATGGTCACGTGTAGAAGCGCTTCAGGAGATCTCCGTTCCATGCACGCGGCTCGTCTGTCTCCCTCTCGATGTTGTAGAGTCTGTATGCTCCGTTGTTCAGCACCTTGGAGATGATGAAGGGTCCTTCCCAAGCCGGAGCCAACTTGTGAGGTCTTTGCAGATCCACTCGGAGCACCAGGTCGCGTGCTTGGAACGTGCGACTTCTGACGTGGCGTGCGTGAAAACGCCGCAGATTTTGTTGATAAATGGTCGAGTGAGCTAGTGCCATCTCACGCTCCTCCTCCAGAAGATCCACTCCGTCTTGCCTTGCTTGTTCTGCTTCGGCTTCGAGAAGAGTTCGACTCGTGGCGCATTGTGAAGCAAGTCACTCGGAAGAACCGCTTCTGCTCCATAAACGAGGAAGAACGGTGATCGCCCTATAGATCTGTTCGGGGTTGTGCGAAGTCCCCAAAGCACTGAAGGTAGCTCGGTAACCCAAGCGCGAGCGGCATGTCCTACCTCTTGCAGGAGTTGGGGCTTCAAACCTTGCAAAATAAGTCCGTTTGCCCGCTCTGCTTGTCCATTGGACTGAGGATGCGCTACGGAAGCAAAATCCACTAGGATGCCTTGGCTTGTACAGAAACCTTTGAATCTGTCTGAGTCAAAGTTTGTCCCATTATCCGTGATTATGATGTGAGGTACACCGAATCTGAAGATGATGTCCCTGACAAACTTGACGGCTATTGAGGCGTCGAGCTTCTTGATGGGCTTCGCTTCGATCCATTTCGTGAACTTGCCGACTGCCACCAATAGATGTGTGTATCCACCTTGGCCTGTCTTGAATGGGCCGACTGTATCTAATCCCCACACTTCAAACGGCCACACAAGAGGGATCGTCTCCAACGCAGACGTCGGCTTGTGGGACTTGTTGGACTAGAACTGGCAACCCTCACATCGGTCAACCATATCTTTAGCCATCTCATTAGCCTGCAGCCAGAAGAAACCAGCCCTCAATGCCTTGGCGACGATTGCTCTCGAAGAAGCATGATGACCGCAGGTCCCCGAGTGAATATCCTCCAGGATCAACTGCCCCTCCTCTGGGGAGATGCATCGTTGAAGAATGCCTGAGATACTTTCTTTGTACAATTGGCCATCAATGACAGTGAATGACTTCGACCTGCGGACTATCTGCCTAGCCTGGACTTCGTCTTCTGGTAGTTCCTGCCTCGGAATATATGCAACGATCGGCACTGTCCAATCGGGGATGACGACAAGAATCTCCATGACCAGATCAACCACAGCAGGAACATCGACTTCAGTCGGATCCGTAGAACTCTTTGGTTGTATCGGCTCCTTTGTGAAAGGATCTTCTTTGACTGAGGGGACGTGGAGGTGCTCGAGGCAGACTTCACTCGGTACTGGTCTCCGAGTGGATCCGAGTTTTGCTAAATCATCAGCTGCTTGGTTCTTCAGTCTTGGAACATGGTGAAGTTCTAGACCTTCAAACTTCTTCTCAAGCTTCCTCACTGCATTGCAGTATGTAGTCATGGTGGGGTTTCTCACGTCCCACTCTTTCATCACTTGATTGACCACCAAATCCGAATCCCCGTAGACCATCAGGCGACGGACGCCGAGTGAGATGTCCATACGCAACCCGTAGAGGAGAGCTTCATACTCTGCCTCGTTGTTGGAGGAATCGAAGTGTATCTGTAGCACATACTTGAGCTTGTCGCCTTTTGGTGATATGATCACAACGCCAGCGCTGGAGCCATTCAACATCTTGGACCCATCGAAGAACATTGTCCAATGGGCTGAGCAGATGTGGGTCGGTTGCTGTTGTTCTACCCATTCTGCTATGAAGTCAGCCAGAGCTTGAGACTTAATAGCTTTCTTGGCCACAAACTTGATATCGTAGTACAGCATCTCCATCGCCCACTTCGCCACTCGGCCTGACGCGTCTCGATTGTGGAGAATTTCCGATAATGGAGCATCAGAAACGACAAACACCGAGTGGTCTTGGAAATAATGGGCCACCTTCTTCGCAGTCATGTAAATCCCGTAAATAAGTTTTTGATAGTGGGGATACCTCTGCTTGGAAGGAGTCAGGACTTCGGAGATGTAGTACACTGGCCACTGAACTTTGTATGCTTTGCCTTCTTCTTCTCGTTCGACTGTAAGAACAGTACTGACGACTTGATTTGTAGCCGCGATATACAGAAGAAGGGGCTCTTTACTGAGCGGAGCAGTAAGAACCGGCTGGGTGGAAAGTAGGACTTTGAGGTCGTCGAATGCGACTTGGGCTTCATCTGTCCACTCGAAAGTATCTGATTTCTTCATGAGTTGGTACAAAGGAAGTGCCTTTTCGCCAAGTCGACTGATGAACCTGCTCAAAGCCGCTAGGCAACCTGTGAGCCGTTGAACATCGTGTATTCTGACCGGCCTCTCCATTCGGACGATGGTCCCGATCTTTTCGGGGTTGACATCGATCCCTCGTTCGGAAATGAAGAAACCGAGTAACTTTCCGCTGGGAACGCCGAATGAACATTTGGCGGGGTTGAGCTTGATATCGTACCTACGAAGGTTGGCGAATGTTTCTACCAAGTTAGTCAGCAGGTCGGAACCTTTGCGTGACTTGACTACGATATCATCCATATACGCCTCCACATTCCGAGCGATCTGGTCGAGGAGACATTTTTGGATCATGCGCATAAAGGTAGCTCCTGCATTCTTCAGACCGAATGGCATAGTGATGTACCAGAAGCACCCGAATGGGGTGATGAAGGCTGTTTTTAACTCATCGGGACCATACAGACGGATCTGATGATAGCCCGAGTAGGCATCGAGAAATGACAGACGCTCGCAACCCGCAGTCGAATCGACAATTTGATCTATGCGGGGGAGCGGAAAATGGTCTTTCGGGCAGACCTTGTTGAGATGCTTGAAGTCGATGCACATTCGGAGTGACTTGTCCTCCTCGGGCACCATGACAACATTGGCGAGCCACTCGGAGTGGTGAACCTCGCGAATGAAGTTGGCTACCAGCAGCTTGGCCACCTCTTCCCCGATTGCCTTCCTCTTGTGCGCGGCGGACCGGCGCAGGCGCTCTCGGACAGGCCGAGCCGTGGAATCCACGTGCAGTCGGTGCTCAGCCAACTCCCTGGGTACACCTGGCATGTCGGAGGGTTTCCATGCGAAGATGTCCTAGTTCTCACGGAGGAATTGGGTGAGCTCGGTTTCCTATTTAGGATCGAGGGTGGTGGAGATGTTCGTCGGGGCAGCAGTGGCGTCCGTCGGGTGGATGCTGACCTTCTTCGTCTCTCCCGTCGACTGAAATGCAGACTCTGAAGCTGGCTTCTTCGAGCGCATCAGGTCGGCGGGGTCGACTGTTTTCTTGTACTCGTCCAGCTCGAGGACGGCCATCTGCTGGTCGGCGATTCTTGATCCCTGCTGCAGACACTCTTCAGCCCCTGCCGATTGCCGGTGATGGTGATCACACCCTTCGGGCCTGGCATCTTCAGCTTTAGGTATACGTAACATGGACGGGCCATGAAGTGCGCATACGCTGGGCGACCCAGAATTGCGTGATAAGCGCTCTGGAAGTCAACCACTTCGAACGTCAGCTTTTCCTTGTGGAAGTTCTTGTCGGAGCCGAAAACGACGTCCAACGCGATCTGGCCGAGTGATTTGGCCTTCCGTCCAGGGACGACTCCGTGGAACTGCATGCCGCTCTCGCTGAGTTTGGACATCGGGATGCCCATCCCCTTGAGGGTGTCAGCGTACATGATGTTCAAGCCGCTGCCACCATCCATGAGGACTTTGCGCAGTCGGACTCCTTCTACCACCGGGTCGACGACCAGGGCCTGTCTTCCCAGGGTGGGTACATGTGCCGGATGATCCGACTGGTCGAAGGTGATTGCAGTCTGAGACCATTTGAGGAACTTGGGGTTGGTAGGGGTGGCCATGTTCACCTCTCTGTTCACCAGCTTCAGTCGGCTCTTGCTCTCGACGTCAGCAAAGATCATCAGGGTTGCATGGACTTGGGGGAACGGATCCTCCTTGTTGGGGCATAGTTTATTCCTAAGTGATTTTGGTGATTGATGACAGTACCGTACAGGACTAACTGTGTGTGTTAAGGTTTCAGATAACACACGTCAACGGCACAAGACGACTCGTCTCCTCTCTCATGGATCGGAAGCACGGCGCTCTCTACGATTCTCTTTATTTGAGTCATAGGAAAGCCGTACTATTAAGAGGGGATCCGTAGTGGAAAGGTTTGGGTGGAATCTATCTTTACACACGCACACGTCACATTCTCCCTTTCCTTTATCTTTGGAGCGGCCCTCGCCTCTTTGTTTTTAGCATCTCTGCAAAATGGTCCCCAGCGGTAGTACCGCTAGTTCCAGCGGTAGTACCGCTGCAGCCAGCAGTAGTACCGCTTGCTGGCGGTAGTACCGCCCCTGGCCAGCGGTAGTACCGCTCCAGGTGCTTTGTTCCACCTACCTAGCGGTAGTTCGTGGACGGACCCTTTTGCAAAGACTTTCTCGGCGGTAGTAGTGTTTGTGCACTACCAAGGGGCCAGCGGTAGTACCGCTGGAGGCCCAGCGGTAGTACCGCTGCATCCAGCGGTAGTACCGCCAGGCAGCGGTAGTACCGCTCCTGTTCAGCGGTAGTACCGCTGCAGGCAGCGGTAGTACCGCTGGAGCTCGGGCACAGAGTGGGAAAACGGTCTGATTTTCCCCCCCACTATATAAAGGGTTCTTCTAGCTGAGGAACCCTATCTCTTACCTCTCAGAGCTCCATTGTTGCTCCCCAAGCTCAAAAGTGCCCGATCTCTCTCCCTAGCCAATCAAACTTGTTGATTCTTTAGGGATTGGTTGAGAAGGCCTAGATCCACACTTCCACCAAGAGAAAAGTTGATTCCCCCACCAATCCCTTGCGGATCTTGTTACTCTTGGGTGTTTGAGCATCCTAGACGGTTGAGGTCACCTCGAAGCCATATTCCATTGTGGTGAAGCTTCGTGGTTTAGTTGGGAGCCTCCAAGCTTTGTGTGGAGTTGCCCCAACCTTGTTTGTAAAGTTTCGGTCGCCGCCTTCAAGGGCACCTATAGTGGAATCACGGTACCTTGCATCATGCGAGGGCGTGAGGAGAATACGGTGGCCTTAGTGGCTTTTTGGGGAGCATTGTGCCTCCACACCGCTCCAACGGAGACGTACTTCCTGTCAAAGGGAAGGAACTTCGGTAACACATCCTCGCCTCCATCGGTTCCACTTGTGGTTATCTCTATCCTTTACTTTGTATTTGCTTATGCTTGTGACTATATCTTAGTAGTCTTAATAGCTCTCGTTGTTAGCTTCTATAGGGTTCACCTCATTGTCATATTATTTGTGAACCCGTATAGTGTTTACCTTAACTTGCTAAGATTAATTAAAAAGTGGTCGTTGTCTATTCACCCCCCCCCCTCTAGCCAACCATATCGATCCTTTCAATTGGTATCAGAGCCACGTCTCTTTATTAAGGGTTTAACCACCCGAAGAGTATGGAAGGTGGAGAGGAAGTTACCCATGGGCAACCCGAGGACATGGACTTGACTTCGGTCACAAGGGACGACTTGAATACGGCTATGGCAGCCCTCAAGACGTCCTTGACGAGCGAAGTCAAAACCATGCTTAAAGAATTAATTGAGGGTCTTAAAAGTTCACCCGAACCGGCTTTAGTGGTTAAACCCACCATTTCCGATTCGGAGGCCAACTCCTCTAAGGAAGCGGCTAAAGGTATGCGACCGGCTTCACCTCACGAAAAGGATGGGACTGGAACATATGCCTCAGTTCCACCTCCCATGGCCTATGGAGGACCCGTGCTCGCACCTCGTCTTAATCCTGTTGGTCCTCCTCCTAAACTTGTGAAAGGTGACTTTGCTAACTGGGTATTTTCTATTAAGTCTCATTTGAATCACAGCTCAACAAACTTGTGGAGAATTATCGAGCAAGGATATTATCCCCATGACCCAAGCAACCTCACTCCAAGAGAAGATGCAGACAATCAATATAATCACTCTGCGTTGTTTATTCTCCAGTCTGCTGTGCCACCTGAAGATCTTCCCCACTTACGTCCCTTCACATTGTCCAAGGATTGTTGGGAGCATATTATGGTGCTATACAAGGGAAGCTCAAGTATTCAACGATCCAACTATGAAGTGATACTTGATAAGGCCGATGAGTTTGTGATGAAGGAAGACGAGGACCCTCGTGATCTCTATCGGAGAGTGACTGCTATTGCTGTGGCACTAAAAGATCATGGGAGTAAGGATGTGGATGATACATGGGTCAAGCGCAAGTTTCTCAAAGCCATCATGCCTTTCAATAAAGCCATGTTATCTGTCATTCGTCAGCGGCCAGACTTCCACTCCTTGTCTTCCAGTGAAGTGTTGGATGAGTTCATTGCAATGTCAATCATGAACGAAACAGCCGACAATGCACTTGCTCGTGTTCGATCAAAAACCACTTCACCTAACCTTGCGTTGAAAGCAATAGCAATGCTTGAAGAAGAAGAAGAAGAAGATGAGGAAGAAGAGAGCTGCCCTGAAGACACAAAGTATGCTTATCATGAGCACATGGCTCTTGCATCAAGGCAATTCTGGGGAAATAAAAGGAACTCAAGACCCACCTTCACCAAGAACAACTCGAGTGGATTCAAACCCAAACAACGAGTAAGGACATGTTATAATTGTGGCAACGTGAGTCACTTCGTGGCAGAATGTCCCTATGAGAAAAGGGAAGACAACGGAGGCAAGCTCATTCGCAAAGACAAAACCAAATCATTTCCAATCAAGAACAACTTTGTGAAGAAACCTCACCCAAAAGGGATGGTGGCCCTGGAGGAGTATCCTTCTGATGATGATGGTGATGATGATGATACAGTGGCAACGGCAACCGTTGCTATTGCCACTACCTCTTCCCAGAAGGTGTCTCTCTTCAACGCCCCCAACGAGAACCACATCACCAAGTGCCTCATGGCAAAAGGTACCAATCAGGTAACTCCCATCATTAAGACCAACATTGCTTCTGCTCCTTCATTGTTAAATTGTGTAGAAAATAGTGATGTTGGAGAACTTAATGAGCATGATCTTGATAAGTTTCTATGCACTATTAAGGGAGAACCCAAGAAGCACTTTGTGGCTCTCTTGGAACAATTGGGTGAGGCCACTGACCTCATTGAGTCTCATGAGGAGACCATCTCCGAGCTTCAGGGACATAGTCGTGACTATGCCGATGAAATTGCCGAATTATCTAGTGCTCTAGAAGAAGAGCGCACTCTTCGTTTGGCTCTTGAGGAGTCATATAACGATGACTGCACTAAAATGCAAAAGAAACTAGATCATGATGTTGTTCTTACTCGCATGCTTAAATCTAAAAAGTATGCTCTTGAGGTTGGCCGTGACAAACTCAAAGAAGAGTTTGACATACTTGACAAGGCCCACAAAGCCTTGAAAGGTGTTCATTTCTCTCTGAAAGAGTCTCATGATCAACTCCAAGCAAAGCTTACCAAGGAGATCTCTACTTGTCCTTCCTTTGTGTTAGTTGATAATACTTGTGCAACTAACCCCTGTTGTGAGCATGTTCATCTTGTGGAGGAAAATGCCAAGTTAAAAGAGAAACTTGAGAAGGGCCTTGTGGCATGCAGACAAGGTGAGAAGAGTCTGAACGGTCTCTTGAGCACTCAAAAGGGTGTTGTAGGAAAGGAAGGACTTGGACTTACCTCCAAGTCAAAAGGTAAAAGGAAGAACAAGAACAAACGATCTCTCACCCTCATGGACATCTTTGTCAAAGAGGGTGAGGGGACTCAGAAGGTGAACAGGAACAAGGTGGACTATGGGAACCCCAAGAAGGGCAAAACCGCTCCTACTAACACAGCCGGCAAACTCAATTCTTCTTATGTTTTATGTTGTGCTAGTGATGGGCATGTTTATGCCAGATTTGTTGGTTCCTACGATGAAGATATTGAATGGGCTATCTGGGTTCCTAAGACCCTTGTCTCTAACATGAAAGGACCCATTAAAAAATGGGTACCTAAAACCAAGCCTTGATCTTTTGCAGGAGTTTGCTTCCGGTGGGGTGTCATGGTTGCTCGATAGTGGAGCAACAAATCATATGACCGGAAGCAAGGACTTAGTGGTGGATGTGCATCCTTCTCCATCTATGCCCACCCATGTCCAATTCGCCGATGCATCCTCGTCAAAGGTATTGGGATTTGGTAAGGTGGTCGTCTCTCAAGATTTATCTATTGAGAAGGTCATGCTTGTTGAGTCACTTGCCTACAATTTACTTTCGGTTCGTCAACTTGCAATCATGGGTTTTTCCACATTCTTTAATATTGACACTGTGGTCCTCCTAAGGAGCAAGACTCTTAAAGTAGCCTGTGTTGGACATGTCGAAAATGGTCTCTATGTGGTGAACTTCTCAAAGCGACCCACTAAGACTGCGACATGTTTAATGGCTAAAGTTGACGTGGGCTGGCTTTGGCATTGCCGTTTAGCTCATGTCAATATGAGATCTTTGCAAAGTCTTCTGACAGGGGACCATGTTCGTGGACTAACAAATGTGAGCTTTGCTAAAGATCGTGTTTGCAGTGCTTGCATTGAAGGAAAGATTCATGAAACTGCTCATCGTCCAACCACTCTTATCTACACTAAGAGGCCATTGGAACTTCTCCATATGGATCTGTTTAGTCCTCCAACATTTGATAGTCTTGGAGGCAGAAAATATTGCTTAGTGATTGTTGACGACTACTCAAGATATACCTGGGTATATTTCTTTAAAAGGAAGAGTGAAACTCAACAAACGGTCATCAACTTTGCTAATGAAGCGCAACGTCAACATGAAGTAAAGATCTTGACGATTAGGAGTGACAACGGCACCGAGTTCAAGAACTACACCCTAGATGAGTTTCTAGGTGATGAGGGAATAAAGCACCAATATTCTGAACCATATACCCCTCAGCAAAACGGCGTGGCAGAAAGGAAGAACCGGACCTTGATAGACGTTGCAAGAACAATGATGGCAGAATTCAAATCTCCATACAACTTTTGGGCAGAGGCCATCAACACAGCATGTCATGCGTCCAATCGTCTCTACATCCGCAAAAGCTTGAACAAGACTCCGTATGAGATTCTAACTAGAAACAAACCCAATCTCAAGTACTTCCGAGTATTCGGTTGTAAGTGTTTCATACTCAAAAAGGGAGCTCAGTTAGCTAAATTTGATTCTAGAGCACATGAGGGTATCTTTGTTGGTTATGCTACAAACTCTCATGCTTACCGTGTCCTCAACAAGTCCACCGGACTAATTGAGGAGACGTGTAACGTAGAGTTTGACGAAAATAATGGCTCCCAAGTGGAGCAAAGTGGTCTTTGTGATATAGGTGATGAAATTCCTCCCGAAGCCATAAGAAGAATGGGGATTGGTCAAATACTCCCCATTGAGGAACCCCGTGTGGCCGAAGGAGAAGGACAATGCTCTACTCAAGTGGAGCCATCACCCTCACAAGCCCCACACGCTTCCGATGAACAAAGAGAAGAATCTCAACAAGTTGATCAGGCTCATGGTCAAGATCAATTACCTAACAATGGTGATGTGCCCCATGATATTCAAGCACTACCCCAAGACCCCGAACCAACACAAGATCAAGATCAAGAGCAACCACTAATACAAGATCAAACTAGTGAGCCTGCTCAAGTCGAAGGACAAGATGATCAGGAGACTGTCTCACAATTCCCGTCTGGAGCTCCAACAACCGGCTCAAGACGCAGGGCAAACAAAAGAAACAAGTCGATGCTCCCCCGGTATCTAATGAAGAACTCTTGGAGCGTCGAGCAGCCAAGAATGCGAACAAGCTGAGAGCCAAGTCACATCTTATGAAGAATGTTCTTGGCAGTTTAAAAAGGGGAGTATCTACCCGTCAACAGCTTTGGAATTATTGTGAGCATCACGCGTTTGTCTCGTATTGTGAACCTCAACAGGTACAGGAAGCGCTCGATGATGAGGATTGGCTTATGGCCATGCACGAAGAACTTAACAACTTCGAGCGCAACCAAGTCTGGGATTTAGTGCCTCGGCCAACGAAGGAACATAATGTCATCGGGACCAAATGGATATTCAAGAACAAGCAAGATGCCAATGGAATTGTGATTCGAAACAAGGCAAGATTGGTGGCTCAAGGCTACTCCCAAGTCGAGGGTATCGACTACGGTGAAACCTTTGCCCCTGTTGCTCGTCTAGAATCTATTCGCATGTTACTTGCATTTGCTTCTCATCATAACTTCAAATTACGGCAAATGGATGTGAAAAGTGCATTTCTTAATGGTCCTTTGAATGAGTTGGTCTATGTCAAACAACCCCCGGGATTCGAACATCCCAAGCTCCCCAATCATGTGTACAAACTCAATAAGGCACTCTATGGCCTTAAACAAGCCCCACGCGCGTGGTATGAGTATCTTACTGAGTTGTTACAAGATCGTGGGTTTGAAATTGGGAAGATTGATCCCACTCTTTTTACTAAGAGGGTAAAAGGGGATTTGCTCATATGCCAACTATATGTTGATGATATTATCTTTGGCTCTCCTAACATTTCATTCAATGAAGAACTTGCTGCACTAATGACTGAGAAGTTTGAGATGTCCATGATGGGAGAGTTGAAGTTCTTCCTCGGGTTCGAGATTAGACAAGGTCTAGAAGGGACATTCATCAAACAAGCCAAGTACACTCAAGACATGCTCAAACGGTTCGAGCTCGAAGATGTCAAACCGGTCAAGTTCCCCATGCCAACCAGATGCAAGCTTGACATTGATCCCAATGGTAAAGCAGTGGATCAAAAGGTATACCGCTCCATGATTGGATACCTCCTTTACCTCTGTGCATCTAGACCGGATATTATGTTGAGTGTAGGGATATGTGCACGGTTTCAATCCGCACCAAAAGAAAGTCATTACATGGCTGTCAAACGAATCTTTCGATATTTGGCTCATACCCCAAACTTTGGCCTCTTGTATCCCAAAGGAGCAAACTTCAATCTAGTTGGCTATTCTGACTCAGATTGGGCTGGAGATTGTGTGGAGAGGAAGTCAACGTCTGGAGGATGCCAATTCCTTGGTCGCTCTTTGGTAAGTTGGTCTTCAAAGAAGCAGAACTGCGTCTTCTTATCATCCACCGAAGCTGAGTATGTGGCAGCTGCAAGTTGTTGTGCACAATTGCTATGGATGAGGCAAACTTTAAAGGATTATGGTGTCACTTGTGACAAAGTGCCTCTTCTATGTGACAATCAAAGCGCATCAAGATTTCCCTCAACCCAGTGCAACATAGCAAAACCAAACATATTGATATTCGTCATCACTTCATTCGTGAACATATGAAGCTAGGTGATATTGAGGTTCACTTCATCCACACTGAAGAGCAACTTGCAGATATTTTCACTAAGCCTCTAGATGAAGCAAGGTTCCGGGAGTTAAGGCATGAGCTAAATATCATTGATTCAAGTAATGTGGATTGAAACTAGGCATATTGCACCTCTCTTTGCATTCCATCTTGGTCTAGATGTAGGCATGGACATAGGGGGAGTGTTGTTCTCTCAATGAACTTTCCCTTCCCCCATTATGCGTAAATCAATCTAGTCTTTCACTTTAGCCATTATCAAATGGCACTTGTGCTTCAAAGACGAACATTGGTCATGAACCCAAGGATAATTCTTCGCGGTGTCATACCATTGTCTCAAACATAGGTGGCCTCGGCCACCGCCCCTCCATCCTTTCTTGCGTATAGAAGAAAGGATATACAATGACAAGTCAGTACATTTTCTTGGATGCCATCTCTTTTTACTCACTTGTCATGTGCCCAAGTTCATCCTTTTTCCTTAGCCGTGTTGTAACATTTACAGCGGTACTACCGCCAGGTATGGCGGTACTACCGCCAGGATTCAAAATCTAACACGACCGGCTAGAAAATTTCTAGGGTTTCAAGGGGGGAGCAGTACTACCGCCAGGGGGAGCGATACTATCGCCAGGACCCCAGCGGTACTACCGCTGCACCCCAGCGGTACTACCGCCAGGTCAGCGGTACTACCGCTGCACCCCAGCGGTACTACCGCCACGTCAGCGGTACTACCGCTGCACCCCAGCGGTACTACCGCTGGCCCGTACCCCTTGGGCTATATAAAGGGAGGGGGAGCCCGATTTTCTCATATGTTTCTTCTTCCTCGCGGCTCCTCCCTCCCCTAGCCCGAAGTCTCCCTAGTTGGATCTCACTTCGTGGAGCTCCTTCTCCCCGTTGGTTTGGAAGGGTTGCTTCACCTCTTCTTCCTCCTCCAAGAGCCATGAATCCCGGTAAAGCTCCTCCCTTCTTCTATTTGGTTGATGTTCGTGTTCTAGGGTTAGGAGCATTGGGGATTGGATCCGTATCTTTGATCTTATGGCTAGTTCTTGGATGGCATGAAGGAGATATTTGAGGGGAGTATAGGTTCTATGGTTTGTTGTTGAGTTGGTTGCCATGCCCTAGGATTTACTCGTTTTAGATCTAGCACTTGAACTTTTGGATTAGATCTAAAACGTGCTCTCTCTTGCCTAGGCATGCACTTATTTCGTGTTACTAAGTGTTCCTCATGACAGTAGGGGTGGGTGTAAGTCTTAGTGTTCATATTCAGCCTATGCCCTCGAAAAACGATTTTTATATGTCAGATCTGAAAGTCAAACCCCCAGCGATACTACCGCCAGGGGTAGCGGTATGGCGGTACTACCGCCATGAGCACTCACTATGTATTTTTTTTGTGTTTTTTGCTTAGCAATGCGTGTTTACTTGTTTTGCGTTTTCAAGATTCATTGCCTTGACTCTTCTTGTCGCCTCTTTTTCGCTATGTGTTCTATGTCACAGGTGGCTCTTCTCGCCGTTCGAACCCCCCACGGGACACGCAGTCTAAACAATACCGCAACCAAGAGGCGCCCGAGGGGTCTGCCACCTCAGGTCTGCCACCAAAGAAGAAGTCCTTCAAGAAGGTCGTTCACAAGGATAAGAGGGTCAATATCCGAACAATGTCCCCCAATGACTTTCTGTAGTTTCGCACCAAGAACCCCTATCTCAACGAGAGGGAAGTGATCAAGGATGTAGACCATGTTTGGGTAAAGGACTAGTGCAGGATCTACCGTGATGTGGTAGCTCATTTCAAGAAGAACTATGTCTCTGTTCAGTGGATTGACCTGGCACATCTTCAGCGAAACATGGACTATTTTGGTGATGCCCTCTCTCTGGTTGACAAATTGGGCATCAAGGACATCATCACCTTCAAGACGGATTTTGATCCCACTGCAGTTGCTCAGTTTTATGTCACAGTCCATTTCTCTCCTGATGCAGAGCGTTCCATGGTGTGGATGAATGGGTCCAAGAAGCTGACCGGTACCTGGCAGGAGTTCATGCAATTCCTTCACATTGACTTCCAGGGTGCTGACACTCCTCTTGGGCTGCGTCCTCATGCTGCAGCCACCGCCGATAGGGCTCCCGCAAAGGACAGACTGCAGAAACTGTATCTGAGGAAGGGGGTGCTTCCCAAGCACCTGGACATCATGCATCGGATCTTTCGCAACACCCTCTTCCCTCGGAGTGGTAACTTTGATGAGGTCCATGGCTCCTTGGCTGAGATGTTGTTACTTTGTGAGGAGGCTATGTCTCAGGAGTCTGCTCAGCTGGATATTTCTGATGTGATGTTCACAGAGCTCTGGAACTGCATCATCATGTGTAAGGTTCCTATCTACGGCCTTACTTGTTCGCATACATTAGCCATAAGTGGCAAGAGGCTTTTCCGGAGGGGCTGCTCTATGCTCAGTCTGATTACATTGTGCATGACCCGATCAGGCTTCGCGTCAAGGACAAGTGGGCCAACCCATCTACATCCTCTCAGCACATGGATACTGATATAGAGACTGCTGCTGACAGAGGAACCGCCTCTCAGTCCCGCTCGTCTGTCATGCCATCTTGGGCTATCAAACTACAGGACAAGATGAAGACACTTTTCTGTATGCAGGCCAAGGGTCAGTACCAGACACACGTGGCTCAGAAGCAGAGCCGCCAGAGGCATAAGCGTGTTCTCAGGACCTTGGATGTGGACATCTCCAGCGGCTCAAAGGATGACATCACTCCTGAGGCTACTTGGATGCAGGCTCAGGGGTACCAGTGGTCTGACGATGAGGCGGAAGAGGAGGAGCAGACCGACCAGGAGGGGATAGACGAGTCTGGTGATCCTGAAGACGAGGAGTAGTTACCTGTGGCATTAGGTGTGCCCCTTTTTGGTGTCTTGTGCCAAAGGGGGAGAGAGTCTAGGATTTGCTTTCATATTCGAACTTTGCATTGCTTTACTTTATTTCGTATGGTTTGCTTCGAACTTGGTTTGCTTCTAGTTTGCTATCTTTTGTGAGACATGATCTTATGTGAGATTTATTTCCATCATATGCTGTGAGTCATATGCCCCGTATTGTCATATATCTCTATGTTTTAGTTCTCATATTATTCTCTGTGCAAATCCGGTATTGTCATCAATCCACCAAAAAGGGGGAGATTGTTGGGGCATAGTTTATGCCTAACTGATTTTGGTGATTGATGACAGTACCGTACAGGACTAACTGTGTGTGTTAAGGTTTCAGATAACACACGTCAACGGCACAAGACGACTCGTCTCCTCTCTCATGGATCGGAAGCACGGCGCTCTCTACGATTCTCTTTATTTGAGTCATAGGAAAGCCGTACTATTAAGAGGGGATCCGTAGTGGAAAGGTTTGGGTGGAATCTATCTTTACACACGCACACGTCACATTCTCCCTTTCCTTTATCTTTGGAGAGGCCCTCGCCTCTTTGTTTTTAGCATCTCTGCAAAATGGTCCCCAGCGGTAGTACCGCTAGTTCCAGCGGTAGTACCGCTGCAGCCAGCGGTAGTACCGCTTGCTGGCAGTAGTACCGCCCCTGGCCAGCGGTAGTACCGCTCCAGGTGCTTTGTTCCACCTACCTAGCGGTAGTTCGTGGATGGACCCTTTTGCAAAGACTTTCTCGGTGGTAGTAGTGTCTGTGCACTACCAAGGGGCCAGCGGTAGTACCGTTGGAGGCCCAGCGGTAGTACCGCTGCATCCAGCGGTAGTACCGCTCCTGTTCAGCGGTAGTACCGCTGGAGCTCGGGTAGAGAGTGGGAAAACGGTCTGATTCCCCCCCCCCCCACTATATAAAGGGTTCTTCTAGATGAGGAACCCTATCTCTGACCTCTCAGAGCTCCATTGTTGCTCCCCAAGCTCAAAAGTGCCTGATCTCTCTCCCTAGCCAATCAAACTTGTTGATTCTTTAGGGATTGGTTGAGAAGGCCTAGATCCACACTTCCACCAAGAGAAAAGTTGATTCCCCCACCAATCCCTTGCGGATCTTGTTACTCTTGGGTGTTTGAGCATCCTAGACGGTTGAGGTCACCTCGAAGCCATATTCCATTGTGGTGAAGCTTCGTGGTTTAGTTGGGAGCCTCCAAGCTTTGTGTGGAGTTGCCCCAACCTTGTTTGTAAAGGTTCGGTCGCCGCCTTCAAGGGCACCTATAGTGGAATCACGGTACCTTGCATCGTGCGAGGGCGTGAGGAGAATACGGTGGCCTTAGTGGCTTTTTGGGGAGCATTGTGCCTCCACACCGCTCCAACGGAGACGTACTTCCTGTCAAAGGGAAGGAACTTCGGTAACACATCCTCGTCTCCATCGGTTCCACTTGTGGTTATCTCTATCCTTTACTTTGTATTTGCTTATGCTTGTGACTATATCTTAGTAGTCTTAATAGCTCTCGTTGTTAGCTTCTATAGGGTTCACCTCATTGTCATATTATTTGTGAACCCGTATAGTGTTTACCTTAACTTGCTAAGATTAATTAAAAAGTGGTCGTTGTCTATTCACCCCCCCCCCTCTAGCCAACCATATCGATCCTTTCACTCCTTATCCTCCTCATCCTGTTCATGGTCCTTCTCACTCGGTTGCCGTTCACTGAACGCCTGGATCAGGAGGCGACACTGTCGAGTGGTATGCTTCGCATATATGGGGTTGCCTTCTTCATCCATCTTCGTATGAACCGGACATGGCTGGTCCAGGATGGGGTTATTGAACTGCTACTTCTTGGGGGTGAACTGAGCCTTCCCTTTGCCCTTGAACTTAGCATTGGTTACGGCTGCAGCTTCTGCTTGCGGAGCGGTCAGAGCTTTCTGCTTCTGCTTCCGAGTGTTGCCCCCATCGCCATCAGCGACTGTTTTGTGCTTGCCGCTTCGGATGCGGTCCTCTTCTTCACCATTTGCATAGCGTGTTGCTATCTCCATCATCTTGCTCATGGAGATGTCGCCTGTTCGGCCGAACTTCAGGTACAGATCCCTGTACCGCACGCCTGCCTTGAAGGCGCAGACTTCTTGATGCTTGGTGACGTTCTCCACCGTGTGATAGAGAGTTGTCCAACGCTGGATGAAGTCACGCAGGGGCTCATTCTGCTTCTGGATGCAGTGCTGGAGCTCCACAAGGCCAGCAGGGCGCTTGCACGTCCCTTCGAAGGTCCTGATGAACACTCGGGCCAGATCTGCCCAACTGTAGATGCTTGAGGGGGCCAACTGGTTCAGCCATGCTCGCGACGAGCCGTCGAGCATCAAAGGGAGGTGCTTCATGGCGACATGGTCGTCCACTCCTCCGATCTGGACTTCCACTCGGTAGTCATCCAGCCACGTTTCTGGCTTGGACTCTCCTGTGAACTTGCTAATTCCCGTCGCCAATCGGAAGTTGGGAGGGATGTCAGCCAAACGGATGGCTCGACTGAAACACTCGGGACCAGAAACGGTGGCCCTGCTTCCACTCGGACGGTCAATATCGCGACCATCGCGGTGGGCCCGACCCCTGTCGACCCTCCACTGGGCGATATGCCCTCTTGCGTCGGGCCTTGGGTCGTAAGTGTCACAGACTGAACGCCGATCATCATGATGTCGGGGCCCGTAGGGCCCACCCCGCGGAGGGGTGCGTGAACGGCGGCGATCTTCATGAATCATGGAACGGCTGCCTCCCCTGTGCCGCTGATGGGAACCTGGGCTGTGAACCGACCGATGCGTATTCGCGTGGACGGAACTATTATAGATCCGGTTGTGTGACTGGGAGACCGCCGAATTCTGCTACTGCGCCGTGTGCAACAGGGCTCGGATCTGCTCGATCCCCCTTCCTGCCTCTGAATCAGTCGGCTGAAGGGAATCGGCTATCTTGGCAGCTGCAGCTAAATTGAGGAGGGGTGTGCGGAACAGCTCCACGTTGCTCCGCCGAGTGTGCCGACTAGTAGAACGGCGAGGTGGACGGCGTGCACCGGATGCTTCACCAACCTCGCGCTCGCTTCGGCCAGCTTGACGGGGATCTTCATGGGAGTTGGCCATGTGTACTTCTGCTACGGGCCCGCGACCCGCATACTCGGAAGGAAACTCAGTCGGAACCGAGTCCGAGTGCTGGGACGGCGGGGCAACCACAACGGACTCAAGAACCGCCACTTGTGAAGATGCGTTCTGGCGCGCCTGGGCGTGTTGCACCCAACGCTGGAGCCGCGGACGGCGGGACCGCTTGACGCGGCGCGTGACGGCGGTGTAGGTCGACACCAAAGCCGACTGCTGGAGAAGAAGAATGCCGCGGGCGCCGGCACGGAAGTGTGTAGCCCCGCGACGGGGAAGCGCCTCGACGTCGAGAGGCGCATACCAAAGCCACGCCGAATCATCGACGATGAAGGAGAGAGCGCCGAAGAAGATCTGGTGACCCATGCTCGAATCTCCACCGGACGACATGACGAAAGGAAGTAGTCGCAAACTCGCCGGAAGTCGCTTAGACGCCTGCCCCAAGGTGGGCGCCAGCTATCGTGGATATAAGCCTGACAATAGATGTGTAGGGTATGAATGAGATGGGCAGAGTCCCAGCTACGGCGAGGATGTATGAGTTCGGGCCCCTCCGCGGTGGAGGTAATAGCCCTACGTCTCAGTGCTCTCGGAGCTTGTTGTCGAGTGGAATATGGAATACAATGATTTGCTAACCCCTCTACCAGTGGGGGAGGGCGGCTTATATAGAGTGCGCTGCCCTCCACAACGGTTCCGGTACAGGGGTGGAGTAGTGGGGATTGAATGCGTACGTTACAGGTAACGTATGCTCTAAATGCCAATAAATGCACCCGGAAACGTACAGCCGTTTCCCTACAGAGAGGTTACGATGTACCGAGTGTAGCCAGTCGGTTAGCTTGGTATCCTCCGAATGCTAGTCTCCGACTGGATGATTGAGGACCTGTTACCGACTGGATGATGGAGACTCCTTAATTCAGTCGGGACTGACTAAGGGCCTTGTCCTTTGTGAGGGGTAGTCCTTGGGTAGGACCTACATGGCAGGCCTATGACCCTACCCTAGGACTATGACCCCATCAGGCCCTGTGTATGATTGAGCAGCTTGGTATTGAGGACATCATCACCTTTCACCGTGACTTTGATGCAGAGGTAGTGGCTCAGTTCTATACTACTGTCTTCTTCGAGAATGATGCGAACCTCTCTTTGTCTTGAATGTCTCATGGTGAGATGTTACACGGCTCTTGGTCTGAGTTCATGAATATTTTGGGGATCAAGTTCAGTGGACTGCATAATATTCTTGGCATGCGCCCTCATCGCAACCCTGATACCACCCCAAGGACAAGCTGCAGCCATTCTATGTCAGGAAGGGTGTGCTCATTCCCTTTTTGGATATCATGCATCGGGTCTTCCGCAACACTTTGTTTCCTCGGGTTAGTAACAAAGACGAGGTTCACTCCTATCTAGTGGACATGCTCCTGATGTGTCAAGAAGGACTGGAAAAGTCAAATGGGCCACTTGATGCGGCAAATGTGATGTTATGCAAGCTTCAGATGGCCATTTACAACCGTAGGGTCCCCATCTATGGGCCCTACTTATACTACTACATCAAGACCAAGTGGGCTGAGACCTTCCCTGCCATAGCCTTTCCTGCAGCCACAAAGCTCGTCAGCCATGATCCCATCAAACTGCGCCATAAAGAGAAGTAGGCCAACACCTCCTCTTCCCGTTCTACTGCTCACGTGGAGGTTGAGGAGGAGACTGATGCTGCTCGGGCTGAGGGCAGCCCTGCTTCCCAGACCCATTCTTCTGTTGAGCCATCTTGGGCCAAGAAGCTGAAGGCAGAGATGGGGTCCCTGCAGGACCAGATGAAGACCTTGTTCTGCATGCAGGAAAAAGGACAGTATCAGACTCATGTGGCTCAGAAGGAGAACCGTCAGCGGAATAAGCGCGTGCTGAGGACGCTTGATGTCTACGTCTCTAGTGGTTCTGAGGATGTCATCACTCGAGAGGCTGCCTGGATGCAGGCTAGAGACTACCAATGGGTTGGTTCTGAGGACGAAGTAGCTGCAGCAGGGTCTGATCACGAGGAGGAGCATGAGGATGATGAGGACGATGAGGACGCTACAAATGTGTCTGATGATGATGTAGATGCATGAGCCACCACTTGTGTTCACGTTCTCTCTGCCTTTTTGGTGGACTAATACCAAAGGGGGAGAGACTGTTAGAGATTTGTGATTTGCCTTTGGTGTTTTCGTTCGTGTTTGAGTCTTTCTTTTCTGAACTAGGTTGGTTTTAATATGTCAGATTTCTTATTATGTGTGTGAAGACTCTTCGTCATATGGTGTGAGACATATGCTATCCCTATATTATCTCTAAAGTCTATCTATGTACTTTGCATGTGAGATCATTCATCTTGTGCTATTATCTTTATGCTCACATGTCTATGTTTTCATTATTATATGTTTTGGCAAATCCGGTGTTGTCATCAATCCACCAAAAAGAGGGAGATTGTTAAGGCATATTTTGTTCTAAGTAGTTTTGGTGATTGATGACAGCACCTCTGCGGACTAATCGTGTGCGTTGAGCATTTCAGATAATACATAACAAAGCACAAGATGGTTCATCGCCCCTCGGTGTTGTTGGAGCACGGCGTTTCCTTGTTAGTGTTGAGTAGTAGGAAAGCCGTACTATTAAGAGGGGGTCCGCGTCGGAAAGGTTTGGGTGGAATCAACTCTCTCACGCGCACATTTTTATTTCCACCACTTTCTCTTTGCGGCAATGGATCATCCGCTTGATCTCTCTCAGCCTTTGCAAAAAGTCTAGCTGTAGTGCCGCCAGCTCCTGGCGGTAGTACCGCTGGGGCCTGCGGTAGTGCCGCCAGCTCCTGGCGGTAGTACCGCTAGGGACGGTAGTGCCTCCCTCTTTGAGCGGCTGTATTTCGTCGGACTTTTTGCGAACACTTTTCCAGCGGTGGTAGACTCGATAGTAGTATTTTTACTATCGTGGTTTTGTGTCAGCCTAGCGGTAGTACCGCCAGCTCCTGGCGGTAGTACCACTTGGGCGTGCGGTAGTACCGCTTCCTCCTTGGCGGTAGTACCACCAGGGGCAGCGGTAGTACCGCTGCGCCCAAGTGGTAGTACCTCCAGGAGCGTGCTGACAGTGAGGATAATGGTTCATTTTGTTCCCCCAGTATATAAAGGGTTCACCTACCTCACAAAGCCTACCTTTGACCCTCCAAGACTCCATTGTTGCTCTCTAAGCTCATATGTGCCCGATCTCTCTCCCTAGCTAATCAAACTTGTTGATTTTCTAGGGATTGGTTGAGAAGGCCTAGATCTACACTTCCACCAAGAGAAATTTGATCCCCCACTAATCCCTTGCAGATCTTGTTACTCTTGGGTGTTTGAGCACCCTAGACGGTTGAGGTCACCTCAGAGCCACATTGCATTGTGGTGAAGCTTCGTAGTCTTGTTGGGAGCCTCCATGCTTTGTGTCGAGATAGCCCCAACCTTGTTTGTAAAGGTTCGGTCACCGCCTTCAAGGGCACCTATAGTGGAATCACGGCACCTTGCATTGTGTGAGGGCGTGAGGAGAATACGGTGGCCCTAGTGGCTTATTGGGGAGCATTGTGCCTCCACACCGCTCCAACGGAGACATACTTCCTGTCAAAGGGAAGGAACTTCGGTAACACATCCTCGTCTTCATCGGTTCCACTTATGGTTATCTCTAACCTTTACATTGTGTATGTTATTGGTGTAGAGTATTTCTTATTTGCCTTAGCAATTATAGTTGGTAGCATCATATAGGTTGCTCACCTAGTTGTCATTTTAGAGAACCTTTATGTTGCTAACCCTAACTTGTTAAGAATAACTAAAAATTGGTAGTTGCCTATTCACCCCCCCTCTCTAGTCAACCATATCGATCCTTTCAAACACCCAAAACCACTTGTATTCACACATGAGTTTCAAATTAGCTCCAAAGGGGATAAATACCCCATTTCTAAGCAAGTTTTTTTCCACCATGTCTAAAACAGCCAAATCAATTTAAGTTGTTAGTATATGACAAAGTAAGAACATGTGCACTGGTTTCCCAATATTTATTATTATTATTATTTATGCTCATTTCAAACTTGGTCAAACCTAAGTTTGACCAACATTTAAACAAGTTTCAAACATGAAAATGACAAACCAAGCCTGGTTCCTTCTTAGTCACTCCAAAATGAAACTTTTCTGAGGTTTTTGAAAGTTTGAAGTTCAACACCCAAAACCACTTGTCTTCACACATGAGTTTCAAATTAGCTCAAAAGGGGGTAAATACCCCATTCCTAAACAAGCTTTTTTGTCCACCATGTCTAAAACAGCCAAATCAATATCAGTTGTTAGGATGTGACAAAGTAAGAACACGTGCACTGGTATTAAGGTGTGGCATGCTTTCCTTTATACACAAGCGCCTACTATTAAGGTATGGAGGGTTTTTTCTGGAATGACCAAAGAACAAGAGAAGTTTAATGAGGTGCAAACACAAGAATTAAAGCAACGAGGACAAGTGCTAGGATAGGATCCCGAAGGATGGCATGCCTATTCAGCAACGTGCAGAAAGGATGATGGCCTGTATTTTTTACAAGGGTATTCAAAGTGAAAAACAACGTTCGAAACAGAGCACTAGCTGACGTGGGGGGCTGACCGATCAATCTGACCCGTGGGCCAGGGGTGGAAGTCACCGGGCGTCACCTCAGTGTCGCACCCGAGCTACTTATACAGTGAAATGTGTCGTACCCTAGCTATTTACACATCCAAATCTGCGCCGCTCTCACCCCTCTCGCCGCCGGCGACCACCAAAACCACGCAATCCAGCCCCGCTGCCGCAGATCAAGTGCCATCGTGCGACGACCATCAGGCCCGTATCTTCCAACTCGCGCGACGGCCATTCCGGCGGCGGAAACCGCTACGACAAGGGGAATGGGGCGAAGCGGCCAGCGCCCGACTCTAACCGCGAATGGGCGGCGCGGGTTGCTTCCGACGCTGCTCGGAAGTGCGGAGCGCACAAGTACACGAACTGGGGGCTCGCGCCAGCGCGTGCGTTCGCTCGGCGCGAGGTGGAGGAGTACGACCGCTAGATGGCGGCAGCGGCACGAGGTTGCTCCTCTTCCGCGGGTGGCACGGGGAGCTCCGCCATTGCACCCGCACCGCTGCCGCCTCCAAACAAGGAGGGGGAGGAGCAGGGCTTGGCACCGCGTCCCGGGCGCCTCGACTTTCTGCCCGAAGACTACGTCGACGACGGTGACCTCGACGACGTCATCGCCGAGATTATGGAGCGCACCAAGGATGAGCCCCAGCAGGTCGTTGCGCGCCGGCAGAGGGAAGAGGATCTCGATGAGATCCGCCTCCGCCAAGCTATCGAGGAATCCCGCGCCTACGGGGGGTGGGGCGCCTCCGACTCCGACTCCGACTGACCGGCGCCGCCGCCTCGTCGGGACCGCACCCCTGGGGCTCATGTGAGCCCAATTTTGGAGATCTAACTAGGGGTGAGGTAGGAGCTTAGGAGCTTTATGTAATTGAATAATCGAAGTACTCGAAGATTACTGTATGTGTGGAATATTGCTCCGACGAGCCAGTGTAATCGAACCACTACTATCTATGTTGCTCCGAAGATTACTGTAATCGAACCACTATGTTTGCTAAAATGGATCTATGTTGTTTGAATTCGGTTGAATGCTTGTAAATTTGATTTTCTGAATCGGAGCTCGCCGGCGTTGCCGTGCTTCATCGCCGGAGAAGAAGAAGAGGGAAATGCGCGCGCAGGGGAAAACTGTTTGACCGTAGTCGCCGCCATCCGGGTCCCATGCCGACGTGGATAAGCTATGGGTCCCGCCCGGATCCACCTAATCCTGATAGAGATTGTGCTTAAGGGACATGTCGTTCCTGGGCTATTTGTGCGCACAGAGGTGTCGCAGCAGACCTATTCTTGTGAACGATGCCGGTTTGCAGCCAGCTCATAGGAAAAACGTCGCACATGAGCTATTGACCCCTTCCTGAATATAATTTTTCATTTTGCTATGGGAGAATTATCTTATCTTTTTACTTCATACTTCATGTATATTTCATACTTGAAGATTATAAGAATGATCATGTCGGCGCACCTCCCATCTTTTGTTGATGTTCCAATCATGAATGTATGCACAACTATAACTGATAGTTTATCCAGACTTTCATTAGTGTGCTGGGATATATGTGACGTGCTTCATATAGATGAAATGTGCTCAGATATATGTGGCGTGCTTGATACGTATCCAATGTATCTATAATTTTTAATTGTTACATGTTATTATGTCATCATCTCAGAACACTTTGTATGTACTTGTGTACCAATTTATATTATTTTTGAGCACTAACCTATTGACACAGTGCCCAATGCAAGTTGTTGTTTTCTGCGTGTTTTCCCACTTTCCAGGTTTTCAGTACCAAACGAAGTCCAATTGACCTGAAACTTTTAATGATTTTTTTCTGGACCAAAACAAGACCGCGGAGCATTGAAAGGAGGCAGGAGGGTGCATGAGGGCCCCACAAGCCAACAAGGAATGGCCTGGGGGCACCCCTCATGGCTTGTGGCCCCCTCGTGGCTCTCTCGACTCCGTATCTTGCCTATAAATTCTCATCTACCCTAAAAACATCGGGGAAGGTCCCGAAACACTTTTTATGCCACCGCAAGTCTCTGTTTCGACGGGAGGCCATCTAGAGCTCCGTTCTGGCACTCTGTCGGAGGGGGATCAATCACGAAGGGCTTCTTCATCAACCTTGCTACCCTCGTGATGATGTGTGAGTAGTTCACCACAAAACTACGGGTCCATGGCAGTACCTAGATGGCAATGTATCTCTCTTTGATCTTCAATACAATGATCATCGCATCTTCGCTTTGATCCATATGATGTAACTCTTTTGTACGACGCATTTGTTGAGATCCGATGAATTGCGGTTTTATGTTTAGATTATTCATGATAAATATTCGAGTCTCCTTTGATATATAATATGATTCTTATGTGCATGATTATGATAGCTTTCTAACTCTCTTTGATCTATTGAAATAGTTTGGCCAACTAGATTGATATTTCTTCAGTGAGAGAGGTGTGTTGTAGTAGGTTCAACCTGGCGAGTTTCTATCTCCCAGTGAAAGAAGGGGACAAGTTGCATCTTTGTGTTGCTCCTACTAAGGACAAAACGATGGGGTTTATTCATATTGATTGAGTTACTTTATCTACGTCATGTCATCTTACTCCAAGCATTACTTCGTTTGTCATGAACTTAATACGTAGAGAGGCAAGCATAGAAGCGCTCTTGAAGTGAAGTAATATTAATAGGTGCACGCAGGAGTCGGCCTGTTTTTTTATGGACGTGATGCCTATATTTACATGATCATTGCCATGAAAATTGCATAACTATTTACTCTTCTATCAATTGCCCAACAATAATTTGTTTACCCACCCTGTGCTATTTTCATGAGAGATGCCATTAGGGAAAACTACGGCCCCCAGGTCTATTCATAACATATTAATAAAACCTCCAATACCTTGCTGGCATTGATTTGCTTTTATTTTATTTTGCATTTTATAATTATCTACAATTATCTACACACCTCATTTGCTTGCAAATAACGAGACCAAGGGGATTGACAACCCTCTTGCGTGCGTTGGGTGCAAGCTATTTGTTCTTTTGTGTGTGGTCGGTGAAGACGAGTGTGGTTGATATTCCTATTTGTATGATAAACCTTGGTTTCATAACTGAAGGAAATACTTAACCGCATTGTGCTGCGATAACCCTTCCTCTTCACGGAAAATCCAACGCAGATCACAAGTATGAAGAAGGATTTCTACAACCATTGCGGGGGAATATCATCACCAACTATCAAGTAACTCCGCACAAAATTTCATTCACTTATTCCTCTTTTTATTTGCTGGTATATTTAGTTTTTATCATAATAATATTTTTTTTGCTTATTTATCTTGTCACTAGATTGCATCTTCTCTCTCTAGTTTGCTTGTCTTGCTTGTCACTTTGCTTGCTTAGTCACCATGTCTCAAGATACCACTAAGTTGTGTGACTTTTCAAATACTAATAATAATGATTTTATTAGTATTTAGTACTCCTATACCAATGATACTCGTGATCTGAGTTGGGTTTTCCATGAAGAAGAACGGGTTATCGCAGCACGAAGAGGGTAAGTATTTACCTCAGTTATGAAACCGAGGTTTATCGAACCAATAGGAATATCAACCACAACCATCTTCAGCGGTTGCACACAAAAGAACAAACAGCTTACACCCAACGCGGGCAAGAGGATTGTCAATCCCCTTGATCTCGTTATTTGCAAGCGAATGAGGTGCGTATATAATTGCAGATAGTTATAAAATGCAAAATAAAATAAAAGTAAATAAATGGCAGCAGGGTATTGTAGGTTTTAGCAATATGTTGTGAATAGACCCGGGGTCATAGCTTTCCCTAATGTCATCTCTCATGAAAATAGCATACGGTGGATAAACAAATTACTGTTGGACAATTGGTAGAAGAGCGGATAGTTATGAGATTTTCATGGCAATGATCATGTAAATATAGGAATTATTGGGGAACGTTGCATGGAAAACAAAAAAATTCTACGCATACATAAGATCTATCCATGGTGATGACCATCTATGAGAGGAGAGATCGGATCCACATACCCTTGTAGATCGCTAAGCGGGAAGCGTTAAGAAACGCGGTTAATGTAGTCGAATGTCTTCGCGATCCAAATCGCAAGCCGTCCCGCGATCCAATCACAAACTAGATTCGAAGGGACGACACCTCCGCGTTCAGCACACGTGCAGCTCGATGATGATCTCCGCTTTCTTGATCCAGCAAGAGAGACGAAGAGGTAGCTGAATTCTCCGACAACACGACAGCGTGATGGTGATGATGGTGGAGCTACTCTGGTAGGGCTTCGCCGTGTACTACCGGAATAACCTACGGGGTGTCACGAAGTAGTGGAATAAGGAGCTGCGATTTACCTTCTGCAAAGTAAGTAGTACTAGCTAGTTCTGCGTATCTTGATTTTCATTCATTCTAGTTTCAATACCATTATCATGCTTGATTATTATTTCGGTTGAACTCTATTCTCGTAAAGTACTGCTTGAGGCAGGAAACCGGGACTAATTTATGTGGGTACTTCGTTTGCGACTGGATTCACCAGACGACCTCTGAGAAGGGCAGATGTTTTAAAGAACTTGATGTACATAAACAATATTCACATTTTTATTTCATTACCATCAATATGTTGAGTTTCATTCATATATATACATATTGACCCCCCTTCTTAAAATTAGATCGAGCGGAAGCGGAAAGAACTCCTACCAACTGATCACATACAAGCAATTCAGGAGGAATTGGCGGGATTCTTTGTTGAATATGTCATACCATCAGACGGGGAATATCATCAGGATTTCCTTACCGATTTTGATGGACGGTAGATATTAGCTAGTTAGGGATCACAAGAGATGTTATATATTGTATATATGCATGATCGTGTACTATAGTAGCGTCGAGTTGTTCGGCCAAGCACGGAGAAAGAGAGGTCACTTCTCTGTATATATGTTCATGACGATGTTGTGTAATTAATGGTTCCTTCATTTACTTATTAGTTAGCGTCGAGTTCTCTCTATATGTAGTAGCTACCGTCGACCAAGCACGGAGAAAGAGAGGTCACTTCTCTCTATATGTAGTAGCTAGCTAACACAATATGAAACCCATAATACCAAAACCCCTACCCCCCCCCCCCCCCCCCATATTTAAAAAAACAAAACCCCCAGCGCATGCGAGCTGCTGACGCATGGCTATCTTTTGGTCCTGGTTGGTGTTACCAACCGGGACTAAAGGTCCTTCTGCCTGGGCGTCCCGCAATGGCCACGTGAAGATCCTTTGAGTCCGGTTCGTAAGCCAACCGAGACTAAAGGTTTGGGTCTTTAGTCCCGATTGTTTTGTCCCGGTTGAAGAACCGGGACTAAAGCCCCGTTTTCTACTGGTGACAGTATACTATACTAACAAATACTAACCATTAAAACTGCTCTTCCTTACAAACTGTAAAAAATGGTTGAAGCTTTTTTTTCGAGTTCAACACCCGTACATATATATTAAGAAAACAAAAAAGTTCTTAACACGCACCCGTGCTACAGAAAAATCGCATCCAACACAGATAAGTTAGCCCCCTTCTCCTAGTCTTCTTAACACAAAGATGCTACAGAAAAATCACATCCAACAACTCCCTTATTCAAAGTTTTATGAAATTAAGTAAAAATAAAAATGAAACCAAAAAAATAAACTATAAAAAATCCGAATGAAAACAAGAAAACCCAATGAAAAACATAAAACGAAAAATAATAAACCTTATGAACCTTCCCAAATAGGTAGGAAGGTTCCAGAAGCTTCTAAAAACTAGATTAAGAATCTTTCCTTAACTTTATTCTAGTTATTCCCTCCCATAATGCACTAGTCAAACATTAGCAATAGTGTGATCGGCCGTCCCTTGTGAGTTGAAAAGAGGATTTGGATAAGGAAAAAAAAAAAGGACATAATGTGCTGCACATGGGCCAAACGAGAGAATAGGGGATCGATACACAAGCTAAGCGAGGCGTTTCAGTAGATGCATGAATCACGACACCAGAAAGCATCCAGCGGCTGATTAAGTGAACGATGTCAAACTTAAAACTCAGCTAAACCGTATTTTTTTATATAAAAAAGTCTTTTACCACAATCCACAAAGACCAAGGTCCCCATGGTCTTTTTGGGTTGCAAGTCAGGCCCCACCTCTTTCAAAGAGTAAATCTAGTAAACTCAACGTGCATGTTGCCCAAACTTCAGTTTTTCCCGAGTGTACAATCAAGGTCGATGGAGAGCACCAAGAGAAAGTACAAGATAAGATATAAGATAAAAATACGTGTGCAAAGGTCAGCACTAAGACTTCGTGCACTGACCAAGAGAAAGTTACTACATTAATTTTCTATTTCTTTCTTCCGTAACACTGCAACAAAGTTCTTCTACCGTGACGGATATAGACCCCTCCTTTCAATCAAAAAGAAAAAAGATAAGACAGATATAGGCCGCTGTCCCCATTCACTAGATCATCATCGGTCAGCTGGAGCACATCTTGTGATTTTGTTATTACGTAAGTCGAGATCGATGGACGGACTTGATCAAGACGACGGACCTTAGAACATCTCGAGCAGCACCCTCAACAGCCACCCTTAAGTCATTTTTTTCATCAACAGGAAAAAAAGGTCCAGTTGCGTCTTCAGGAGTCCGTTTTTCGTCGGTTAGGATCGAAATTGGCTCCGACAGTTTCAAGTGGGCACCGGCGGAAGAAAAACGGCGTGCCGGCCCGTGTCACGTGGGAAAAAGGTTTTTCTTCGTTGAGTTTTGCCCCTCGCGCACTACACCTTTCGTCGCCGTGTCGATCTCGGCGACGCTCACCTATCTACCGGCGCTACAAAGGCCATCTTCCCGTAGACTAAGGGAGGGTACGCCATGGCTTCACCTCCCCCTACCCCCCGCTTCTTGGTGGATTTTTCGGCGCTCCGGGCACACACGTGGTTACGCGTCCGTCACGCCTGCCAAGTGTTCGTCTTGACTAGGCGACGGATTCCGACGACGACGGGGCGTTCGCGGTGCTAATGAAGGAGGAAGCTGACGCCGACCTAGGATGAAGAGCACCTCATGATCCTCGCCGCTCCGGTCGGCCTGTTCGCGAGCAATGCAAAGCCGAGGCGAGGTGGCTCGACGCCGGGCCGGCTGATGGTAAAGCATAGGCATTGACTAGAAGGCTATTGCTTGCTCTACACCGACTACTTCGCCGACGCTCCTCTGCACGGCGAAAAAGTATTTCGACGCCGTTATCGGATGAGCCAGAAGCTCTTCCTCAAGATTGTGAATTCCATCAGGGAGTTCGACAACTACTTCAAGTGCAAAAGGGATTGCATCAGCACACTTGGATTCATCTCACTTTAAAAGTGGACGACAACTATGAGGATGCTTGCATACGGAGCTCCCAGTGATATTCTGGAAGACTATGGACCCATGGATGAGTCCACCATCATTGAGTAGTTGTACAAGTTCCGCACGACAGTGGTGGCAGTGTTTGGACCTCAATATTTGCGATCATCCAATGCCGAAGACACTGCTCGGATCCTAGCACAGAATGCAGTAAGACGATTTCCTGGGATGCTTGAAAGTATCGACTGCATGCATTGGAAATTGAAAAACTGTCCATTTGCTTGGCAGGGGATGTACAAAGGCGCCAAAGGAGGTTGCAGTGTGGTACTTGAGGCAGTGGCCACAAATGACCTTTGGATTTGGCTCTCCTTCTTCGGTATGCGAAGAACTCACAATAACATCAACGTACTGCAGTGCTCGAATGTGTTTGCCAAACTTGTTGAAGGTCACGCTCCTTCGGTTAACTACAAGAACAATGGGCACCACTACAACAAGGGATACTACCTAGCATATGACATCTATCCGAGATGGTTCACATTCGTGAAGACTATCTCAAATCTTGCACGAGGAGGCAAGAACTCCTGCTTTGTCAAGCGTCAAGAAGCTTGCAAGAAGGATGTCGAGCGGATATTTGGTGTGCTTCAATCTCGTTCTGTTGTTGTCCGGTACCCCATTCAGACCTGATCGAAATATCAAATGTGAGAAGTCATGACTTGTCGTGTCGTCTTACACATCATGATCACTGAGAACGAGCAGGAGGAGTCAGTGTTTGATACTGAACTATATTACAGGCAAGGTCCTCTTGCCCAAGTTGATCACCAGCTACAACAACCTGGACTGCATTTCTCAACATGCGTCAGGAGATCCGAGACCCACAGGTGCATTAGCAACTGCAGGACGATTTAGTGGAACACATATGGAGGCTCAGGGGCAACGCCTAGCTCGATGTGCGATGAATTATGAGTTTTTATTTGTTAAACTATTTTAATTTGTATTGAATTGTTGAACTATTTTTAATTTGTATTGATTTTATGATAAACTATGTGATAAAAAAATAACTATTGTTGTTCAATTTATGCTGAAGGATGCTGAATATGGATCAAAAGTGGACCAATTTACGTCAAAAGTGGATCAATTTACGTCGAAAATGGATCGAAATCGGCGACTAAGGAAATTTTGAAGGGGCGGCCGGGAACCCAAACCCCACGTCGATTTTTCTGCCGGCGCACCTCAGACGGCGCTATTTCACGTCACTAGGTGGTGAACGGTTGGAGATGCTTTTAGTATGGAAAATCACACGGCCGGCATATACCTTCTTAGTTATATTCCACAGTTCCTTCAGACCTCACAATCAGATGACCGAATCCACTCATGACCGCCTGCAGCAAAAGAAAGTCTAGTGATGCCAGGTTGCCAAACCCACTACTACCACGAGTCAATATTGTCGCAAGTTACGCCCAATCCCACGACGACGATAGAGCTCGCAAGTTGCAGCGTCCATGCGGGCGGCCGCGGCCTTCCAGCCTTGACCCCTCCGTCCCCGCGGCCCCAAAACAAAAGACGAAGGAGACGGTTGTTCCTTGCTAGCCTGCTCCAAACGACGAGCACGGAGCGGGCTAGAGCCTAGAGCTGGCGTGGAGGCGGCTCGATCATGGAGAAACAGCCGGGCAGCTGGCGGGGGAGCAACGCCGGCCACGAGGAGAGGCTGCCCCTGCGCAGCGGCGGCGCCGGCGGCCTGGAGACGGAGACAAGGGCGCCGCACGCCGACGCCGCGGATCAGCAGCAGGAGGCGGGGCGGGGCAGGCACCGGCGCAACTGCGTGCGCGCCGCGCTGGTGCTCTGCCTGCTCACGCTCCCGGCCTGCATGCTCGTCGTCTGGAACCTGCGGGCCGGCTCCTCGTCGCGGATGCTCTTCGACGTCGGCAACCTCCCAAAGCACGACGGCGACGACCAAGGTACGTACTACCACTGCTCCACTTAGAATTCATGTAATTCATACTCGCGACCATCCGAAAACATACATACATACACATATATATATATATATATATATATATATATATATATATATATATATATATATATATGTACGCGCAGACGCAACTGCTGCTGTACGACTGTAGAAGCTGAAGCTTCTCTCAATTTAGCTAGTAGCAGAAGGTGCAAGGAATGGTTTTTTTTTCCTATAAAAAGACTTGCAGGAAATGATTGGGGAAGTTCATCAAGGATTCGAGGGAATCGTAGGGGCACAAAGATACGTACCAGACGAACGTTAATAGACTTAATTAATCAACTTAATTAATAGCTGAGAGCATAGCTGAGGTGATCAAGTACGTAGCCAGAGGCCGGTTAAATCCGTTGAGTTAGGCACACAAGATCCGAACAATAATTGCCAGCGCCATGCGCGCGGAATGTTCTTTCCGATATTGAGAATTTTGGGTGGACGTCGGACGACGACGGGCTTTCGTGGCGAAAAGAGAGGTAGCAGCTCGGTCGTCCATATCCTCTTCCTACATCGCTCAAATCCTATCCACTCTTTTCCGGATTCTTCTTCATCCCTCTCCCAGTCGCTCCATCCTTTCTCACCATGTATCTCAGAGGTAGCAGCTAGCCGACACAACCGCGTGCACGCCGAGACGAAAAGAGGGAGACGTTGCTGCAAGGCAAAGCCGTTAGAGCATCTCCACCACCCGCTCAACGTGCGGGGCGAGTTAAAAATCAGTCTGCGGCATGTCTTTCGTCTGTTTTGGCACCACGGCCAGTGCTGGCTCTAACGGCCGTCATAAAATGACGCGCGCGTAGCTAGAGCAGACGCGTTAAAATGCAGCGTGCGTTATCGCTCAAACAACATATGCGCTCAAAACACAAGTAAAAAAATCAAACACAAATAAAATAAAGCAACAAAATTAGTTTAAGTTCGTTACAACTCAAACAAATAGTATTTTTTCAATACAACAAATAGTTCAACAATACAACAACAAATGCACAAATCATGATGCTCTTTGTCGGTCATTCCATGTCCACCATTCCTTAATGAGATCCTTCTAAAGATCAATATGCGTTTCGGGACGTCAAATGGCTGATAAAAGACAACAAAACGGGCTACCCTTTCAGCCTTCTGCCGCACTCGCACGGGATATCCCAAGAGCTCATACTGAGAGTAGTCTAAATCTTGGCCACGCTCATTCTCGATGATCATGTTGTGCATGATCACACAAGCATACATGATGTACCAAAGCATCTTTTGATCCCAAAATCTTTTGAACACCTTGCGGGCGCCAAGCGGCAGTGGGCGGGCGGGCGCTGTTCGTCGGACGGCTGCCGCGCGCGAGGGGCGGCGGTGACTAGAGAGAGACGGAGGAAGCAGCGACGACGCGGGGGATAGGCCGGAGAAGCGTCGGAACGGTCGCCGGAAGAAATGAGGTGGCGCTGGCGGCGGCGGCGCCGCGGCTGTACGGGGTAGGTGGAGTTGCGAGCGGGCGCTCGAGTATGCAGTGCGCGGGAGCGGGCACAACAAATAAATGACGCGCGATGGCGTTTTCGCCCGCGCGCTGAACTGGTTATGTCGCATGCGGGGTTTTTGCGCCTCTGTTGGAGCGCCCGGAGCGATAGCGCGCGCAAAAAGGACTAATTTTTCAGCGCAGAGCTTGTTTAGCGTGTCTGTTGGAGATACTCTTACGGCAAGCTCCCGCACGCTCGAACTACTCCCTTCGTTTCTAAATATAAGTTTTTTTTAAGATTTTTCTAAAAGACTACGTACGAATGTATATAGGTATAATTTAAAGTGTAGATTCACTCATTTTACTTCGAATGTCATACTTTAATGAAATCTTTAAAAAGACTTATATTTAAAAACAGATGGAGTAGACGAGTAGGCGCCGCCGCCGTTTGCTGCTGCTGCAGGGGACTAGAGACTATTGTTCGTCGTTGCTGCTGCTGCAAGGTGACTCGAATGCCGTTCACCCAATGATGCTCCTGCAAGGGGACTCGACTAACCAGTGGCTCTCTAAGTGTGGCTAGACATGCAAGGCCGGGATTGCCACCAGTGCTTCCGGCGGGTGAGCTCTGTCGGTGCAGCGGAGGTGTGTTGTTACAAAGTGCCGCGACTAACGTTAGTGCCGGGCACTAGTGCTTCGTGGTCGATGACCATTGGCGCTGCTGCTGCAAGGGGATGGGGATGCCGGTGCCGGATGCCGCAAGGTCAATAATCTGATTACCGTCTTGCCTCAATGGCAACGGGTCTGCAAGAGCCGTGGCTGTGGGTCGTCGGTAGCATCGAGGCTTCGAGTGGCGACAGGTATGCTATGAGGCGACGACCAGCGTGGGTGGCGGGGTGCTATGACACCGAGCGAACATGTTGCGAACACAATGTAGGGCAGCTGACAATGTTGCAAAGATGTCGACAGACGTGGTGTCGCAATGTTGTGTGGTGTGCTTTGGTGTGCGACCATGAATCTATGTGGTTCAACGGCTGCGACGATGTTTCAACGACGACAACAAGGCGTGTTGCTTCAACGACCATGATGACGAAGAGTGTCGCGACAACCGTAGAGATGTTGTGAGGGTAGCCTGCCGTTGCAAGGCATTCTTTGACGGTCAGAGTGACAAGGTATTGTATGACGGGGATGCAACGCATGCTTCGGCAACCATGATGACAAGGAGTACATCGACAACCACGAAGATGCTGCGAGGGTAGCCTGGCTATTGCGAGGCATTCTCTGGCGATCACAGTGGTGCGATACGATGGTGATGCGAGGCATGCTTCGGCGACCATGACGACGAGGCGTGGTGCAACGCCATGAAATGTTGCGAGGATGGCTCTGCAACTACAAGGTGCTGCAATGGCCACGACATCGAGGCGTGCTCCGGAGACCACACTATTGAGGTGTGGTGTGATGGTCTTGTGAGGCATGCTTCGACGAGGAGGCATTTCGTGACGCCTTGGCAATGGTAGGTGGGTAGCTCGGCTGCTCCGAGGGGTGCTGCGACGACCACGACATCGAGGCATGCTTTCACGACTATGGGACAAGGTGTGGTGTGATGGTGTTGTGAGGCATGCTTCGACGACCACGACGGCGTGGTGTATTGTGACGCTGCGACGAAGCTATGAGTATGGATCGACTGCTACGATGGGATCTGCAATGAGCAAGACGTCGAGGTGTTATGCAAAAGTGGCGACGACTATAACAATGTTGCAGGTATGCTTCAACATACTTCGATGCACATCAAGGCATGTGTGGTGCAATGGTGTCGACCAACGCGGCGATGCTGCAGGCGTGCTTCAACATTCTTTGACAGTCATGACGATGATGATTGGACAACAACGCCCATTGTCGTGCAGCAAAGGCTTGCTGCGCTTTGTGCAACGAGCACGACGCTTGACGGAGGCGCTTGTGCGACTTAATGTGCGAGGTGAGCTGTAGCTAGTGTGCTACGGCTAGCTGATAGATATGAAAGCGGTAGGTGATTTAGCACCAGGAGATTTGTCGGTGACCGCACTAGGCTGGTGGACAGCGACGAATAACATGCAATCATCTCATGTAAACCGTCAATCGCTAATCGCATCAGATGATTAATGAGCTAAAAAACGATTGTTTTTCCTATCAGTGCATCCGGATGGCACCTACAGCGTGTTTGGCAGCGACGGGTAGAGGGAATGGGAATTTAGAGATGGGAGTTTGCAGAGGGATTATCTTGGAAAATTGATATTAAATCCCATTCCTTTGATTGGCAGGTGAAGGAAATTAGACCATGGAATTTAAGAGAGACTTAACTGCCTCTTTTTGGTTGGTAGGATTAGGCAGGGGAAGAGGAGACTTAACTGCCTCTATTTGCTTGCCCACGTAATCAATAAATTGAATCGTTTTTTTCTTCTCTCAATTCCCAATCCCCACTTTAATTACCAGGGGTCCCCCAGGGAAGATCCTCTTCCCATTCCCTCTTAATTCCCATGTTCCTGATCCAATCAAGAGATTTTTAGTCTCACATAGGAGTAGCTTAAACTTCCATTCCCGGTCTTTAATTCCCCCCAACCAAATACGCTGTTAGTGCCCGTCGAGGCTAAAACTAGTATCCGTACGTGAATATGGATATGGAAGACGGTCATTCAACCATGCAACTCAAACGTCTAATCACATTTCAAACAGAACTTGAATAAACCATTCATTTTCATGCAAAACAGTATGATTTCCGTTTAGAGCAAACCACATTTATGAAAGTAAATCTAAGTGAAGGCAAAAGTTTTGCCTTATCGATTAGTTAAGAAGAAAACTGTCCAGTTAATTTATGAAAAGCCGGACGAAATCAATACAAGCAGAGCACGCTACTCACATGGCAAGAACCCTCGCAACCGTACAGCCAGCCTCCCCTAGACTCTTTGAAAATACAATATCCACGAACCCCGATATTGTGACTTTCAGGGACGGAGCCAGGATTTTAGCATGAGGGGGGCGAAAAACACAGTGATCATCTTAAAGAAAACCCAAGAATCATAACATGTGAGCGCGTGGCACTAAACCTTACAGGGCGACCCAATTTTCATCATGCGATCGGCCCTATTGTTGAGGATATGTGTGCCGAAGACAATCTGTTGCCGCTTTGGCTCGCATCCAGCACATGCCGTGCATTCAGCCCCGTCTCGACAAAGCATAGTTGAAAATTTGAAAATATATACCACCGCGATCAAATCATTCGGAACGTACGATCTAAAACTAACATGTTCATTACAACAATTTTACCTCTGTAATTGCCAACCAGATCGAACAAACCTATCAGAAAAAATATCAAATGATTTGAAAACTATACATCATGGTATACGTATGTAATGCTCCAATTAATCAAGACTAGCTAGTAGATTGCTATCCAGATGAAATACGACTTAATTGGAGTAGCAATTACCTTTAGATTGGCGTGCTCAAGATCCAAAAACGGTTTAGAGTGCTTGGTTAAATATGATCACCGGCAGACTCCAATGGATAACACGTAGGAAAGATGAAAACAGGAGAGGATGGATAGCACCGCGGCAGTATCCTGGTCTGCTCGTGGCTGCCATGGCGGCAAGCAGAGGCGCAGCTGCGTAGTCAATCTATCGATTAGCGTCTAATAAGGTTAGTGGCAACTAGCGTCTAGGTCTGCTCAGAACGACAAACAGGCTTCTAGGCTTTCATTAGACCGTAATGAGTTATTTTTGGGCTGGGTGTACAATTTTTAACAATTTTTAATTGTGAATATTTTTTTAACAATTTTGTTCGGGTCTCTCTCTACCATTAAGTCTATGCCACTCTCTGCCATTAATTCTATGCCATAATCCCACAATCTTCGGATCTCATTTATTGAGTGTCAATTTTCTCCTGATCTGTCTCTCTTCATAACCCCACAATTTTCTCCGTCTCTCTCTACCATTAAGTTTATGTCACTCTCTGCCATTAATTCTATGCCATAATCCCACAATCTTCGGATCTCATTCGTTGAGTGTTAATTTTCTCCCGATATGTCTCTCTCCATAACCTCGGTCTCCCGGTCTTTTTCTTTTCCTCAGTAATTTCCTTCATAATAATCCCAATTTTTTTCTTCCTATGGAGAGAAGGATTAACTCCTTACAGATTTTCTGGGCCGCTTATATTGATATCAAGTGGTAAAGGTATATAAGTTGATGGTATTTTGTGAAAGGAAGCGAAATGGGACAATACAACACATATGTGCATTTTAATTACATAATTGTAAGCTAGTCCACTTGGATGTCCACTTGACGATTGTACTATAGGTCATGAGTTCGAATTGAACTTTACCGATTTTTTTGGCTCACGGCACTTCAGTGTTTACCTGGCCCGTCTTGTGGATTTGTTGAGGCCCATGTGGCTGAGAGGTTTGACGGGGCAAGAACAATGTTTTTACTACGTTCGAAAATCTGGCAAATAAACGGACGGACGAAAATTCGGAAGGAAAATTTTAATTAGTACCACCTCACGTATCAGAAAAATCATCTACAGTACGTAACGAAAAAAAAACTAAACGCGAGATGAAACCAAGAATATCAATTTGCTTTATTAGTAGAATACTAGCAAAAGGGCCCGTGCGTTGCAACAAACAAACGGGAGAAAGAAATACCACACGTTCTTAATTTATAAAAAATGGTCTATAATCTGAAAATTTGTAGTTACGGCACAAACAAAGATGGTCTTATCTTACAAAAGTGCAGTTCAAAATTTTACAGGTCTTTTATTTTAACACGGCTTGCATGTAGATTTAATACATACAAAGAATCAGTCAAGTGACCTTCAGTTTCATCTCCAATCCTGATTTTGTTGACGTGTTCATCCCCAACCCGGATGAGTACCGGTATGAAAGAAAGACGAATAATGACTTATTTATTAAGATTGCACCCTAGATAGTATTTTTATTAAACATTTAACAGATAAAATAATATCATATTTAAATTCTACATATTTTTCTAATCAAATTCCATATATAATATGTTAAATTTGAAGTTATGGTTTAAAAGATATGAGTATTCTAAAAAACATTTAATATATATTACGAGTTTAATGTTAAAAACATCAGGGGGTTTTCTATAAAGTATCATGACGGATTAAGAATACATATTTCTTTTATTAGTAGGTATAGATTGATATAAAGAGTGCAATGGGTTTAGTCCCACATCAGGTGCTGGATCCTGACCCCATTCGTCTCTCCCCGATGTCCTTCACTTCCCCGCCTCCCGGAGCGATGCCGTCGTCGTTCTGCATCCCGATCGGATCGGGAGCCGCCGCTCGATCTGAAGCCAAACGTGCACAGAGGCGAAGCAACGGCGCCTGGGTGGGATCCGACGGGAATGGGTCCGTGGTGGCCGTATCTTGGCGAGGGAGTACGGATCTGAGCGGCGACGCGCTGGAGATGCGACTGCGAGCTCGGGCATCCATGGCGGTTCCTGGTAGAGAGAAAATGATGAGGAGGAAGAAAGAGAAGAGGGAAGAATAAGGGGTGGGCGGCGCTGCTGGCCTGGGTCGCCGACGAGGCTCCGTCCGAAGTTGGTCGACGGCGCGAGGTCGACGGGGTCGGGCTACGACGGAGGGAGCTTGGGGTGCAGTCAAGCTCGGGAGCTCCTCTTACAAATTCTTACAAATGTAGAGGGCTTTTTGAAAATATGAAGCGTTTTCTCAGATCCACTTATGAAGGGACTGCGAGTTGAATGTCATAAACATCAAGGGTTTTTTTATAAAATCATCTCGGTGGTTTTTCCGACGGAAGCGATAGCCTCTTTATTATTAGGTAAAGATAGCAAAAATACCCGTGCGTTCAAGGAGTAAACATTTTATTTTATTTAAGCTATTATTTAATTTTAATTCAATTTTGATTTTGACTCGTTATATTGATGACGTGCACTTACGATTATAATAACGAGGCCGATCTATAAATTAAGTTTATTTAAGAAAGCATATATGTATCACTTTCACATACATCGAATGGAATACAAATTAAGATCGTACTTATCAGTTCAATATTAACGTTCATGACTATCACACAAATATTTCAAATATTTTTAAAATAAATTATCATGTACTTATAATGTTCATGAATTTATAAGTGTATGTACATCACAAAATTGCTTATATATTCACTACAAAAAGATAGTATAGTCCGATGGTAAGTACACTTGGATTTCACAAAAATAAGGTATATACGTATGATCCTAGATCATGCAACATGTATAAAGAAAAAATCTCATGTAAATATAGCATTGCCAAGGACTATATTTTTTTCATTCACTCGCTCCTTGCCAACCAACGCCGGTACGAAATAAAGACGTACCGTGTATCATCTATTAAGTTGCACCCTAAATTGCATTTTCAAAATACCAAACATGTGAAATAACGTCATATTCAAATTCTACACATTTTTTTAATCAAATTTCATACATAACATGTTAAAATTGAAGTTACGGTTTAAGAGATATGTTTATTTGAAACATATATATTAATTCTTAATAGATGCGAGATGATTAACACATATATTAGGGGGTTTTATGTAAAACTAGAAAACGGTTCATAGCCCCTTAAAAGAGGGACTGCGGGTTAGTTCAGATTAAATATATGGGTTTTTGCATAAAACGTAAAAAACGGTTCGACCTGACTTACAGAAGGTCTGCGGGTTAATTACTTGAAAAGATAGAGACTTCTTTGCAAAACGTCTGCGACGTACGACGAGAAGCAGTATTTGCTTTATTATTAGGTAGATATATAGCACATCAGTTGTCACAACCACATCACTGCCCAATCGTTTGCAACCCCCAACTGATCTACAACACCAGAGTCACAACCCCGTGTCTCCGCCCGTTTGAGGGCGAGCAGGGTTCTCTTACGAAAGGTGCCCCATAGCTCCCAAAGCACATGCATGATCTACATCACCAGTCACAACCACATCACCCCCCAGTCCCTCAAAGGTTGACGACGGTGAGCTAGCTCTAGCACGAGGGAGAAACAACCATGAAGCTCGTCTTCCCTCGACCTCAAAGTTGTCATCAGGCACAACCAAAGGGCACAACCCACAAGTAGTCTACAACACAGGTCGCTCCAGGGAGAGCCAACCCAGTGCAGTTGTAGCTCGCTTCATAAAGCTCTCCATCTGCAACATCAAACCTTGCATGGAGTCAATGACATCGCGTGGAGGCTGGATCGTCTCCTCAAGACGGAAGGAAGCCATACCAACGAGCTCGGAGCGCAACAGCTTGGCCTGCCTCTCCATGGAGGGCCGCCCCGGGATATCCATTGGGGCCACACAGCCAGTAGGAGAAACAACGATCAATGCCCAAAATTCATGGCCAAACATCTTCTTTGAGGGGTGAGGTTTCTTTCTGGACCTTGCAAGGAATTGAAGCTTGTTGGTGTACGACGAAAAGGCGCGACAACATCGACAGGGTAGGGCTTCCCAAGAAGTTGAGGGGACGCCACGCATTGTGGCACTCACACGCTCGATGACCATTCTCAAGGCACCGAGAACACCTACTAGGATCTCGACACTCCGCTGCAGAGTGTCCACGATGGAGGTATTTGCAACATCTACCATGAAGCCAAGTGGGGATAGGATGGGGAGCCAATGCATGGGCTAGTGACGTGGGGCGTTACGCGTTGTGCCGCGGCAGCACCTTCTGCCAACCTCGGCACGAATCCGCATCACATGCCACGCCCGGCCGAGCAGACAGAGCTGCAAATTTGGTAGCTGGTGGCTGCGTCCGCGAGGCTAGCACATCATCATCCTCGTCTTCTTCGTCGTCGGTAAGGGAGCTCCAAGAAACAGGCCACGCCCTGTCCAAATCCGATGCAATGCCGACAGGGGTTGACGACATCGCACTTCCGAAGGAGTCGAGGACGATGTAGCGGAGTTCGCAGGAGTAGTGGTAGATGTACCTAAGCCAGTCAAGGTCGTAGTCGTAGCGGGGCTTCCTCAAGAGTCCAGGACATCGTAGTAGCTTCGACAACAATCGAGGACGACGCGCCCACAACAGTAGTTCGGACTGACAGCGCAACACTGGAAGGAACGACGTCAGCAGAGGCGAGAGACGAGAGACACCCAATCAGCGGCAGCTGGAGGGGGACAAGCCCTACATCCAACTTGGAAGGTGCATGATCTAGAGAAGCATGCGCTAGTTCCAAGGGTGTCAGACACGTATTCCTGGGTTACTCTGATTATTCATGGGTTACGTCCGATTTACGGGATTTCGGACAAGCGGACGCATCCGGGACCAATGAGGTATCGCGTTAGATGACAAAGTGCGTTCTAATAGCTTTGTTCAAATGTTTGCTAACATTTTGATGGTCCGTGTTGGAGATGCCCTCAAAGCTCAAAACTCTGGTTGTCTTAACATCAAAGTTCATCTAGGGGATCACGGGAGCACAGGAGACCGGACGAACATAGTTGAGCCAACTCCAACTCTTATTATTAAATGGAGATCAACGAATGTGCACTGACACGTCTGACGAACAGGAAGTCGACTATCTAGCCGTAGTCATAAAGAGCAGAAGGATCGAGAAGGAAAAAATATATCTGAGCGGAATACATGTGTTGTGGGGAGATGTGCTACTAATAGTGGGCCAGGTGGACATTTGGACCCCCCCCCCCCCCCCCTTCTTCAAGTTTGGTGCTGGTTTGAGAAAATTTGAACGTCGAAACAGCTTAACCCACTATCCGTGAATATTTGAGGACTACTGTTGGATGACTAACAATGCCCGAATCGTCTGGTCCGTACATTTGTGACGGATTTCATGATCGGGTTGGAGTTGCTATTTACAAAGCATATTCACCTTACATGTTGCTCATTACTTTGCTCGAAGCAGACCTGTCTAAATCCCAATATGAAGTTGGTTGCACGATTTTGTCTCCTCCAGCCTTTATGGTTTTCCGGTGTCCCGAGGGCCTCGGCCCTGGCGGTCCGGATCAACGTCTCCTTGCTCGACGGCGGCGACGCGTCCCCTGCATCGGCCCTCTTTGCCCCTGCCTCCCTAACCATGAGCACCTCGTTGCCCTACCCCTCGTCATGTCCAAGGTTTGCGTCCGATGCGGCTCCCCTTCTGGTGTGTTGGTTTTTCGACCGGCGTATTAATTCCGAATCCTAGTTCCTGGTTTGATGGCTTTGAGATTACTCAAACACATGTAGAGAAATCCTTGCTCGACTTGCTGTGCTGGTAGCACCGACTCCGGCGAGTGTTGTCCTCTCTTTGGAGACGTTGTCATGAAATCTCTGTGTGCCCCTCTAAGAGCATCTCCAACATCCGCGCAAAAAGGCGCGCGCGCTAAAAAACGGCAGTTTACCGCGCGAGGGACTGAAATGCGCGCTCCAGCGGCGGCGGGAAAACCGCGCGTGCGCGCGCGCCATTTTTGCGGCGCCGCGTCCCGCGCGCCCATAAAAGGCAGCGCGCTGCCCTGCCTCTCGCGCCGCGTTCTCTCTCCCTCTGCCTCTCGCGCTGCCGCCGCGCCGCCGTTCTGCGTCGGGCTACCGCGGCGTTCGCCAGCGCCCCAACGGCGGGTTCTACGCCGAGATACGCTCCGGCGATCTTCTGCTGAGCCTCGGCACCTATGACACGGCGCACGAGGCCGCCCGCGCGTTCGACGCGGCGGCGTGGCGCCTAGGCAGGCCGCGACTGCAGATGAATTTCCCGGAGGTCCGCACGCTCCAGCAGGCGTTAGACCTGGCCCCGCTGCCTCGTCTAAACTCCGCACAAGACCGTGCGGAGCACACTGCGCTGCAACGCCGCCTCCTCGTCGCCCAGGAGGACGAGCGGGTCATGGCGGAGTGACGCCGGCGCCACCCGGAAGACATCGCCTACGAGCAGGAATACTGGAAACGGCGCCGCGAGGAGGACACGCGCCGGCGCCGCGAGGAGCGGTTGGACAGACGTCGTCGGAAGGCTTTGGCGTGTGCGCAGGCCGACCTCGTCAATGCAGGCGGGAGGTCCTTCTTCACTGAAGAAGATGAACGTTGGTTTGACATCTGGCTGTCAACCTCCGACGACACCGACGATGATGGTGGTGCAGATGACTGAAGCGACTAGGATTAGTTTTTTTTATTGAATTATCTACCACCGAACTATCTATCTATGTTTTCGAACTACCTATCTAGTTGCTATCTATGTAAAATAACTTTGTATCTTTTTCATTTAATGCAATCTATTTATTAAAAAAAATTGTCCGCGTGCTGCATTTTTGGACACTGCTGGAGCGGTGCGCGCGCTGCATTATAGCGCGGCTGTAAGCGCGCCTGTTGGAGATGCTCTAAGACCCTCTTTGAACACCAAAGGAAACCCTAGCTACGTCTGATTCTTCGAATTGGACGGTGATGGCGCCGTAACGTCGTGGTCCTTCTTGAATGTGTCATCTTGTGTGCTCGTGATGTCCCTGGTGCTAGACTTGTGATTGTTAGACTCTACGTCCTCTCTAGTTAGGAAGGTTTAGCTGTGATGTTTGCTTGTTCGGGCCAAACACTCATTGTCTCTCTCCTTTGCTCATCATGTTCACGACAACTTGCGTGTGTGCATGTGTTATACCCTCGTTTGTACTCGTTCCTTTTTCTTCTATCAATTAAAAGATACACAAAGCTTTGTGTATTCGCGAAAAAAAAATACTTCTACACATCCTTTTGGAGGCAATTAACGATATATAAACGTCGCTTGCATATGCGATCGATCAAGTAGCCAAAGGCCAATCAAACCCGGCTGAGTTGCACGCAGAAGATCCGAGCATTCATGGCCGGCCATGCGGCAATTTCTTTCTTTCCCGAGCATTCGCCTGTGACCGCCCAAGGTGAAAACTAGACAAAGCCGGGCGTCCGGACACCGGAGCTCCCTCCCTTGACGTCGGGGGTTTTCTCCTTTTTTTCCCCACCTGCCCTCGACCCCGATTCCTTGCTTTGTCTTGTCACAGAGCAGTTGGCTGCTTCGCTTTGCTGTCACGGGTGGTCCGTGCTGTTTTCTTTCTCGATTTAGACAAGACAAGGAGGTCGTCGAGCCTGTTGGGCGTGGGCAAAAACAGCCCAGCGTCAGCGTACTTTCCCCAATTCCTCGGGCTGCCCGACGACGGTCGACGGATGTCAGCGTCGGAAAAACAACGTTCCCACGGTGCAGGTGCAGGCAAAACCGGGCAAGCAACAAGCTAGCTAGCTAGCCTCACTGCCCACTGTGCCCGGTAGCCAGCAACCTGCTCCCACGCGGACGAAGGAGGCGATGGCCGGACACGGACCGGCTGGGCCTCCCAGTCCCCCCAAATTGAAGCAGAGCACGGCCATGGGAGCACCGGCTCGCCGCTAGCCCATGCGGCTGGGGCTAGCTAGCTAGCTCGTGGCCATGGGGAGGAGCGGCGCGCTGGCGGTGTGCTTCCTGCTGATCCCGGCCGTGCTGCTCCTGCAGCGGTGGCAGGCCAGGCCGGCGCCGGAGTGGCTCTTCCTGGCCGATCTCTTCCTGCCGGAGGTGAACCCAGGTACGTACGTACGTGTACGGCTCCGGTTAACCTTGCGCGCGCGCGTGTTGTTGGTGGCCTTCGGTTCCGGGCCGAGATTAGCTTAGCCTGCATGTAGACCTGCATGTCGGCACCAATTGCGTGAAATCAATCAAGCAGAATCCAACCCCAAACTCACTCCGAGGATAGCGAACCACACCTGTCAGTAACTTTCCTCTACCAAACGTGTAGGCTCCCAGGCTCTAAGGCTGGCCCCAATGCAGGTAACTTCGGTGGTAACTTCATGTCCAGCTCAGCAAAATTTTCTACGTGGCAGTGAGTTAATGAGGAGAGAAGGAATTGGAGTAACCACCGTGGTTACCGTAACTTCGTGCTTTGTACGAGACTTTTTTAATGCTACAGGTTGTTTCTTTATAAAATGCTACTATAGATCCCACAAAAGCAAATAAATGAACCCTCTAAGTTACCACCCCTAAGTTACCACCCACTATGAAGGTAGTAACATAGAGTAGTAACATGCTTATGTGTCATGTATGTTACTACTCAATGTTACTCCCCATTGTGACCAGCCTAAGCAACCAGAGCTGTTCAAGTATACTCAACCAAGACCACAGTATTACAATCAGCTACAATGAGTTGTTTAATTATCGCCGAAAATCTTTTACATAATAAAGAGGCTATCGCTTTCGTCGGAAAACCCATCAGAGGTGATTTTATAAAAAAGCCCTTTTGCTAGTAGATACAATATTCTCAGGGTTGAAAGTTGGAGTCGTTGTTCTAGCATACTCCCTTCGTCTCAAAATAACTGTTTTAACTTTATACTAGCTCTAATACAAAGTTGTACTAAGTTTAAAACAATTATTTTGGAAAGGAGTGAGTATGTCTTTATGCCAGCCGTTTGGTTGGATGTCTACATGGCTGGCGACCTTTGGCTATGCCTGCTGGGAGCTTTGAACTCTGTTGCTTGGTTTCGTTAATGAAAATGTTTAATTTTTTTTGCTGGTAAATTGTGGTAGATGTTGGGCATGAATGATATGCTTTCTCAATCGCGAAAAGAAGAAAAGGTGGCACGTGCGTGTACCGATTGTTCTTGCTGGACCTCTATATGGTTAGCCTATGTGTTAGAGCATCTTCAACAAACGCGTCGCGCGCTCAAAACTGGTTTGCCGCGCGTCCATTGTCTGGATTGGCGCGGCGCGCAGCGCTGGCTCCAGCAGCTGCGCTAAAATGCAGCGCGCGCCGCTCCAGCAACGTTCAAAAAATACAGCGCGCGCGCTCACAACATTTTTTATATTTTAGATAAATTGAAAAATAGATAAATAAAAACTAGATAGATTGCATAAATAAAAAACGATACAAAGGTATTTTACATCGGTGCAACTAGATAGATAGTTCGAAAGCATAGATAAAACTACGGTGCAACTAGATAGAAAGTACTCCTAGTCGCTACCATCATCACCATCATCATCCTCGTCGGTGTCGTCCGAGGTTGAGAGCCATATGTCCAACCAACGATCATCGTTTTCCGTGAAGAACGACCTCCCGCCTGCTGCAACGATATCCGCGTGCGCATTCGCCAATGCCTTCCGCCGACGCCTGTCCAACCGCTCCTCGCGGCGCCTTGTCCAGTAGTCTTGCTCATAGGCGAAGTCCTCCGGGTGGCGCCGGCGCCACTCCGCCATGACCCGCTCGTCCTCCTGGGCGACGAGGAGGCGGCACTGCAGCGAAGCGTGCTCCTCACGGTCTTGTGCCGTGTTAAGACGAGGCGGCGGGGCGACGTCTAGCGCCTGCTGGAGCGTGTAGACATCCTGGAAATTCATCTGCCCGCGCGGCCTGCCTAGGCGCCACGCCGCCGCGTCGAACGCGCGGGCGGCCTCGTTCGTCGTCTCGTAGGTGCCGAGGCTGAGCCGGAGCGTATCTCGGAGTAGTACCCACCGTTGGGGCGCAGCCGGACGCCGCGGTAGCCCGACGCTCCTCGGCGGCGCGGCGGCATGGTGGCGCGTCGGTGGCGGGGCGCTGGAGCGGTGGAGGCGCGCGTGGCAGAGAAAGAGGAAGAGGAGTCGTGGAAAAGGCGCGTGGCGAGCGCCGCATTTTATAGGCGCGCCGGAAGCGTAGCGGCAGAAATAGCGCACGAGGTGCCGCATTTTCACGCGCGCGTAAGCGGTTCCCGCGCGCGCGAGTTTCCTGCCGCCGCTGGAGCGCGGCAAAACGTCCCGCGTGCGTTAAAAGTTGGATTTACCGCACACGCGTGTTTTGACATGGCTGTTGGAGATGCTCTTAGGAAGCTGCTAGCTACTTTTGTTTGCATCAATGGTGGATGCCACTAGAGAGTATCTTTTCATGCCACACCGCTTTCTCAAGGAGATGACGAAGAATAAAGTAAGACGAGGAATATGGTGCGATTCAACTTCTCCATACATACATATCTAATCAACCATTTGCAAAAATATCTATGGTCCTCATCTGATAGGGCTAGTACTCGTCGCGGCAATCGGTGGGTAAGATAGAATTGGTCATGTACATGAATTTTATAAGGGATATATCGAGCCAATAAAGTGTACTAGTTTGCCTTGGTATAATTTTAGTTACTCCTACGTTGAAAAATTAATGGCAGGGGTGATAACCCTCTTTTTATTTTATTTTACTCTAGTATAAATAAATAATGATACTTTCTTTTAAGGCTACTGAAATGCTTTGATCCGTCTATTGTTTTGATCCAAATGTTAGAAGGGTACCTTTTTATGAATAGTATCTTGTTTGATTAAATATTTGTCACAAAATGAATTATTCTAGATTGTACCCAGTTAATACCTTCCCCGCTGAATAAGGAGACAGCAAAGAACTGCTTCTTCTCATCATGTCCATTGAATTGCACAAAGGGCAGCCCAATTGTACTCCAAATGAAATGAGGTAACAAGGAAAAAACAGAGTAGCAACCAGCCAACAATCCAACATACTGATTCTTAAATAAAAAATCTTGCTTCAAGTTGCTAAGAATTGCCTTTGTTGCATTATTTTGTATTGTTCATTGAAAAGACACTCTTTATGTCAGTCTTTTCTTTCATTGTGTTTGGGTACAACCTAACTTGTTATAATATTCTGTTACTGGCTTACTCAAGCGATGCAACTATTGGTGCTCCCTATTGTCCATTTCCATGCCCCAACCTTTCTAGGGATTTTAAGTAATTCAAATGATTGTTTCCATTATGAGAATAATGAGAAAAAATGTAATTCAACCTATATATGTTTACTATTAGTATTTTTTTTAACTACAGTATGCAGCAGCAAACCAATACTATTATTTTGGTCCTCTCCTTGCATTATTTTCTTGCACTGACTTAAAACATCTTATCTTTTCCAGATATAAGAGATGATATGGCTGATGAATTATCTCCATCGGCACAAATTGATTATGACAGACTTCTGGGTGGCCTTCTGATCGAGGGATTTGATGAAAGATCATGTCGCAGCAGGTACCAGTTTGCACGTTATCATAGGAATGCAGCAAGAGTACCTTCTCCATACCTCATAGAAAGATTAAGGAGACAAGAAGCACTACAGAAGAAGTGTGGTCCAGGTACCAAATCATACAACAATGCTGCAAAACAGCTCATGTCCACTCAGAGCATCAACGGCACATCGGATTGCAACTATCTCTTCCTGATAATCCATGCCGGGATGGGGAACCGGATGCTTGAGATCACTTCAGCGTTCCTTTACGCGCTTCTGACAGGCAGGGTTTTGCTCGTGGACCGCTACAAGCAGATTGCGAGTACTTTCTGTGAGCCTTTCCCTGGGACTTCATGGTTGATTCCTTCAGATTTCCCTCTGTGCTATAATGAGTTCAATGAGCATAGTCCGGAGAGCTACGGCAACATGGTGCAGGATAATGTTATCCGTGGCAACACATATCCTCCCTTTGTGTACCTCCATCTTGACGGCGATTACGCTTTCCACGACAAGCTTTTCTACTGCCAAGACGATCAACAGTTCCTGCAAGGTGTGCCGTGGCTGATCATGCGAACCGACATGTACTTTGTGCCGTCACTGTTTCTCATCCCAAGTTTCCAAGATGAACTGAGCAAGCTGTTTCCTGAAAAGGACACTGTTTTTCATCACTTGGGCCGCTATCTTCTCCATCCGACAAATGATATCTGGTACTCGGCGACGACGTACTACAGGGCCTACCTTGCTAGAGCTGATAAAGTAGTGGGGATACAGATTAGAATTTTTGAAAAGACGGGCATCTTTCAAAGAAACGGGCCATTTCCACACGTTTTACAACAGATCCTTTCCTGTGCTCAGGGTGAAAAGCTGCTGCCACAAATCGGTGTCACCACCCATGAAGCAGCCGCTGGGAACAATAGTCGGACAGTTGCCGTTCTTGCCACCTCTTTGAGCTCTTGGTATGGTGATCAGATCCGGGAAAGGTACGGCGAGCACCGGACCGTCGACGGCACCACGGTGAAAGTTTACCAGCCGAGCCACGAGGAGTACCAGAAGAAGAAGAACAGGAAGCACGACATGAAGGCGCTGGCGGAGATCTACCTGCTGAGCATGAGCGATGTGCTCATCACCAGCGGGTTCTCCACCTTCGGGTACGTCGCGCAGGGCCTCGCCGGCCTGACTCCGTGGATCATGTACAGGCCGGAGAACCACGTCGTGCCGGAGCCGCCGTGCGGCCGCGCCATGTCCATCGAGCCGTGCTTCCACCAGGCCCCCTACTACGACTGCAAGGCCAAGAGGGACGCAGACCTGGGCAAGGTGGTGCCGTACGTGAGGCACTGCGAGGACGTCAGCTGGGGGCTCAAGATTGTAAATGAAACTCGGTTGTAGCTGTAAGTTTTTTCCTCTTCACAATCACACGGTAACGCAATTGTTTGCTACTACAAAAATAGGGTAGGCTTCTTTTTAATTTACAGGAAAAGGTGTTCCACAGATGTAATTTTATTTTTTTACCCTCGTGCATTTGATCATAACTGTAGATAGTTGATAATTAAACAGCTTCATCAATAGAAAATACGATACTTACCCCGTTTTCCGTCATTCTAACTTACTCCCTCCTTTCTATAATATAAAAATGTTTTTGATATAAATACAGTGTAAAAACGCTCTTATATTATGGAGCGGAGAGAGTACATGCTATATTTTATTTTTATTGAAAAAAGACACTTAAAGGGAACATCAGATATGATTTATATATATGAAAACATACTAGTCTTCTTCTTCTTTTTCCGATTGTATGTCGTTTACTTAAGATAACAAATTACAATGAACCAAGAATAAAGGGGATAAACAAATGTGTTATAAGCTTCTCCGACTATTAGGTAACAACTCGATCCATCACTCTAAGATAGAGGATTTCAGTTCATGCATCACCGATGGCTAGTTGTTGCGATAGAAGAAAGGAAAGAAAAGTAGGCGGGTAAAGAGAGTCGTCGTTCGTTCCGCTTCTTTGGGTGTTAAGAGCAACTCCAACACGTCGATCTAAACAATCTGTGCGTGTTTGTTTGGTTCAAAAGGATTAAAAAATGGCCTAACGTGGCGATTGAAATGGACGGGCATCCGTTTTTTTGTTCATATGCGACCCATTTCAGACTCAAATTTGAGCCACATTTGCATCATGGCGGGGTCACACAACGATATCAACATCCCGGATCTCACAACAACATCAACATGCTTCAACACTCATTGGTGTTTAAGAGGCTTGCAGAAGGCACAAGAGCAATCGCCACCATTATAACAAAGCATTCTACCTAGCTAACGGTATCTATCTTCAGTGAACAACTCTTGTGAAGACATTTTCAAACCTGTAGGAGAAAAGAAGAAGAGATTTGCCCAAGCAAAAGAGAGTGATAGGAAACATGTGAAGCGTGTCTTTGGTGTTCTTCAATTTCGATGGGGCATCGTTTAATATTCTGCTAAAACTTGGAGCATCAAGAAAGTGTTTGGTTGCCTGCATACACCCCAACCAGGTCCGTGCGGGAGGAATTTGAGCAGTTTGGTTGCCTACGTCACATAAAAATTGATGACGACATGGCTACTTTGAATATGACCAAAAATATTTCATATTTGCATATTTGGGAGGTGATTTCTTATAATAATTATGCTCTTATACTAATTATGCAATTATTTGTTTATGTTATCCGGAACAAAAATACTGTTGGAAATATGCCCTAGAGGCAATGATAAAATAGTTATTATTATATTTCCTGTTTCAAGATAATCGTTTATTATCCATGCTATAATTGTATTGAATGAAAACATAGATACATGTGTGGATACATAGACAAAACAATGTCCCTAGCAAGCCTCTAGTTGGCTAGCCAGTTGATCAAGGATAGTCAAGGTTTTCTGACGATATGCAAGTGTTGTCACTTGGTAACTGGATCATATCATTAGGAGAATCATGTGATGGACTAGACCCAAACTATGAACGTAGCATGTGATCGTGTCATTTTATTGCTATTGTTTTCTGCGTGTCAAGTATTTATTCCTATGACCATGAGATCATATAACTCACTGGCACCGGAGGAATACCTTGTGTGTATCAAACGTCGCAACGTAACTGAGTGACTATAAAGGTGCTCTACAGGTATCTCCGAAGGTGTCCGTTGAGTTAGTATGGATCAAGACTGGGATTTGTCACTCCGTGTGACGGAGAGGTATCTCGGGGCGCACTCGGTAATACAACATCACACACAGGCCTTGCAAGCAATGTGACTAAGTGTAAGTCACGGGATCTTGTATTACGGAACGAGTAAAGAGACTTGCCGGTAACAAGATTGAAATAGGTATGCGGATATCGACGATCGAATCTCGGGCAAGTAACATACCGAGGGACAAACAGAATGACATACGAGATTATATGAATCCTTGGCACTGAGGTTCAACCGATAATATCTTCGTAGAATATGTAGGATCCAATATGGGCATCCAGGTCTCGCTAATGGATATTGACCGAGGAGTGTCTCGTGTCATGTCTACATAGTTCTCGAACCCGCACGGTCTGCACACTTAAGGTTCGATGATGTTTTAGTATAGTTGAGTTATATGTGTGGTTACCGAATGTTGTTCGGAGTCCCGGATGAGATCACGAACGTCACGAGGGTTTCCGGAATGGTCCAGAAATGAAGATTGATATATAGGATGGTTTCATTTGGTCACCAGAAAGTTTCGGGCATTTCCTAAAGTGTACCGGGAGTGTCGAATGGGTTCCGGGTATTCACCGGGAGGGGCCCACCCACCCGATAGTGAGCCCACTGACCCTAGGGTGACGCACCAGCCTTAGTGGGCTGGTGAGGCCAGCCCAATAGGGCCATGGCGCCACAAAGGAAAAAAAAGGAAAGAGGGAGGTGGGAAGGAAGAGGAGGACGCCTCCATCCCCAAACCGAATTGGAGTAGGAGTCCTCCTCTCCCTTCGGCCGACGCACCAAGGGGCTCCTTGATCCCCAAGGCTAGCCCCTCCCCTCCTCCTATATATACTGGTGCTTTTAGGGTTTTTGAGACACCACTTTGCCACGTGTAACTCAAACCTATACTACATAGTTTTACCTCTAGATCAGATTTCTGCGGAGCTCGGGCGGAGCCCTGCAGGAGTAGATCATCACCACCACTGGAGCGCCGTCACGTTGCCGTAGAACTCATCTATTTCTCCGTCTCTCTTGCTGGATCAAGAAGGCCGAGATCGTCATCGAGCTGTACGTGTGCTGAACGCGAAGGTGTCGTCCGTTCGGTGCTAGATCGGAACGGATCGTGGGACGATGGTGATTTGAATCACGAAGCTGTACCACTACATCAACCGCGTTTCTTAACGCTCCCCGCTTAGCAATCTACAAGGGTATGTGGAACTAATATCCTCTCGTAGATGGACATCACCATGATAGGTCTTCGTGTGCGTAGGAATTTTTTTCCCATGTAACGTTCCCCAACAGTGGCATCATGAGCTAGGTTCATGCGTAGATGTTATCTCGAGTAGAACACATAAGGTTTTGTGGACGTTGATGTTTGATTTTCTGCCCTCCTTAGTCTTTTCTCGATTCGGCGGTATTTTTGGATTGAAGCGGCATGGACCGACATTACTCGTACGCTTACGAGAGACTGGTTTCATCGATTGACATGCAACTCGTTGCATAAAGATGACTGGCGGGTGTCGGTTTCTTCAACTTTAGTTGAATTGGTTTTGACTGAAGCGGTCCTTGGAGAGAGGTTAAATAGCATTTTGCACATCTCCGTTGTGGTTTTTGCGTAAGTAAGATGCGATCATACTAGATACCCATAGCAGCCACTAAAACATGCAACAACAAATTAGAGGATGTCTAACTTGTTTTTGCAGGGTATGCTTGTGATATGATATGGCCAATGACGTGATGTTATATGTTGGATGCATGAGATGATCATGTTGTAATAGTTAATATCGAATTGCACGTCGATGCTACGGCAACCGGCAGGAGCCATAGGGTTGTCTTCAAACTAACTTTTGTGTTTGCAGATGCGTTTACTATATTGCTAGGTCGTAGCTTTAGTAGTGATAGCATAGATAGCACGACAACCTCGATGGCGACACAATGATGGAGATCATGATGAGGGAGATCATAGTGTGGCGCCGGTGACAAGAATACCATGCCGGGGCTTTGGTGATGCAGATCAAGAAGCACAAGATGATGGCCATATCATGTCACTTATGAATTGAATGTGATGTTAATCCTTCTTTGCACCTTATTTTGCTTAGAACGACGGTTTGTCGTTTCGAGACACCACGTGATGATCGGGTGTGATAGACTCAACGTTCACATACAACGGGTGCAAAATAGTTGCACATGCGGAACACGGAGTGACAAATCCCCGAGTGGGCCCCGAGATACTTCTCCGTCACACGGAGTGACAAATCCCAGTCTCGATCCATACTAACTCAATGAACACCTTCGGTGATTCTCCTAATGACGTGATCGAGTTATCAAGCAACAACACCTTGTACATAGTTAGAAGACCCTGACTGGCTAGCCAACTAGAGGCTTGCTAGGGACAGTGTTTTGTCTATGTATCCACACATGTATATAAGTCTTCATTCAATACAATTATAGCATGGATAATAAACGATTATCTTGATACAGGAATTATAATAATAACTATATTTATTATTGCCTCTAGGGCATAATTCCAACAGTCTCCCACTTGCACTAGAGTCAATAATCTAGCCCTCACATCATCATGCGAATTACATTGTAATAAATCTAACACCCATACAGTTCTGGTGTTGATCATGCTTTGGCCGTGGAAGAGGTTTAGTCAGCGGGTCTGCTACATTCAGCTCCGTGTGCACTTTGCATATATTTACGTCCTCTCCTTCGACGTAGTCGCGGATGAGGTTGAAGCGTCGTTTGATGTGTCTGGACTTCTTGTGAAACCGTGGTTCCTTTGCTAAGGCAATGGCACCCGTGTTGTCACAGAACAAGGTTATTGGATTCAGTGCGCTTGGCACCACTCCAAGATCCGTCATGAACTCCTTCATCCAGACACCCTCCTTAGCCGCCTCCGAGGCAGCCATGTACTCCGCTTCACATGTAGAATCAGCTACGATGCTTTGCTTGGAACTGCACCAGCTTACCGCACCCCCATTAAGAATAAATACGTATCGGGTCTGTGACTTAGAGTCGTTCGGATCTGTGTCAAAGCTTGCATCGACGTAACCCTTTACGGCAAGCTCTTCGTCACCTCCATACACGAGAAACATCTCCTTAGTCCTTTTCAGGTACTTCAGGATATTTTGGACCGCCGTCCAGTGATCCACTCCTGGATTACTCTAGAACCTGCATGCCATACTTATGGCCAGGCTAACGTCCGGTCTAGTGCACAGCATTGCATACATGATAGAAGCTATGGCTGAAGCATAGGGGACGGTGCTCATATGCTCTCTATCTTTATCATTTGCTGGGCACCAAGTCTTACTCAATCTCGTACCTTGTAATACTGGCAAGAACCCTTTCTTGGATTGTTCCATTTTGAACCTCTTCAAAACTTTATCAAGGTATGTGCTTTGTGAAAGTCCTATCAGGCGTTTCGATCTATCCCTATAGATCTTAATGCCTAGAATGTAAGCAGCTTCTCCTAGGTCCTTCATAGAGAAACTTTTATTCAAGTAATCCTTTATGCTCTCCAAAAACTCTACGTTGTTTCCAATCAGCAATATGTCATCCGCATATAATATTAGAAACGCCATAGAGCTCCCACTCACTTTCTTGTAAATACAAGACTCTCCAACCACTTGTATAAACCCAAATGCTTTGATCACCTCATCAAAGCGTTTATTCCAACTCCGAGATGCTTGCACCAGTCCATAAATAGATCGTTGGAGCTTGCATACCTTGTTAGCATTTTTAGGATCGACAAAACCTTCGGGTTGCATCATATACAACTCTTCCTTAAGGAAACCGTTATGGAACGCCGTTTTGACATCCATCTGCCAGATTTCATAATCGAAAAATGCAGCTATTGCTAACATGATTCTGACGGACTTAAGCATCGCTACGGTTGAGAATGTCTCATCATAGTCAACTCCTTGAACTTGTGAAAAATCCTTTGCCACAAGTCGAGCTTTATAAACGGTCACATTACCGTCAGCGTCCGTCTTCTTCTTAAAGATCCATTTGTTCTGAATAGCCTTGCGGCCCTCAGGTAGTACTTCCAAAGTCCACACTTTGTTTTCATACATGGATCCTATCTCGGACTTCATGGCCTCCAGCCATTTGTTGGAATCTGGGCCCACCATTGCTTCTTCATAATTTGCAGGTTCATTGTTGTCTAACAACATAATTGACAAAACGGGATTACCGTACCACTCTGGAGCAGCACGTGGTCTCGTCGACCTGCGTGGTTCGATAGGAACTTGAACCGGAGTTTCATGATCATCATCATTAACTTCCTCCTCAACCGACGTCGCAACGACAGGGGTTTCCCCTTGCCCTGCGCCACCATCCAGAGGGATGAGAGGTTCGACAACCTCATCAAGTTCTATCTTCCTCCCACTCAATTCTCTCGAGAGAAACTCCTTCTCGAGAAAAGCTCCGTTTTTAGCAACAAACACTTTGCCCTCGGATTTGAGATAGAAGGTGTACCCAACTGTCTCTTTTGGGTAACCTATGAAGATGCACTTTTCCGCTTTGGGTTCCAGCTTTTCAGGCTGAAGCTTTTTGACATAAGCATCACATCCCCAAACTTTAAGAAACGACAACTTTGGCCTTTTGCCATACCACAGTTCGTATGGTGTCGTCTCAACGGATTTTGATGGTGCCCTATTTAAAGTGAATGCAGCTGTGTCTAATGCATAACCCCAAAACGATAACGACAAATCGGTAAGAGACATCATAGATCGCACCATCTCTAATAAAGTACGATTACGACGTTCGGACACACCATTACGCTGTGGTGTTCCAGGCGGTGTCAACTGTGAAACAATTCCACATTGTCTTAAGTGAGCACCAAACTCGAAACTCAGATATTCACCCCCACGATCAGACCGTAGGAACTTGATCTTCTTGTTACGATGATTTTCAACTTCACTCTGAAATTGCTTGAACTTTTCAAATGTTTTAGACTTGTGCTTCATTAAGTAGACATAACCATATCTACTCAAATCGTCAGTGAAGGTGAGAACATAACGATATCCGCCGCGTGCCTCCACGCTCATCGGACCGCACACATCGGTATGTATGATTTTCAACAAGTCACTTGCACGCTCCATTGTTCCGGAGAACGGAGTTTTAGTCATCTTGCCCATGAGGCATGGTTCACACGTGTCAAGTGAATCAAAGTCAAGTGACTCCAAAAGTCCATCGGTATGGAGTTTCTTCATGCGCTTTACACCAATATGACCTAAGCGGCAGTGCCATAAAAACATGGCGCTATCATTGTTAACTCTTAATCTTTTGGTCTCAATGTTATGTATATGAGTGTTATCACTATCAAGATTCAATATGAACAATCCTCTCACATTGGGTGCATGACCATAAAAGATATTACTCATAGAAATAGAACAACCATTATTCTCTGACTTAAACGAGTAACCGTCTCGCAATAAACAAGATCCAGATATAATGTTCATGCTCAACGCAGGCACTAAATAACAATCATTCAAGTTCATAACTAATCCTGATGGTAACTTAAGTGAAAATGTGCCGACGACGATTGCATCAACCTTGGAACCATTTCCTAGGCGCATCGTCACTTCATCTTTCGCGAGCCTTCGCCTATTCCGCAGTTCCTGTTTCGAGTTGCAAATATGAGCAATAGAACCGATATCGAATACCCAGGCACTACTACGAGAGCTGGTCAAGTACACATCAATAACATGTATATAAAATAAACCTGATTTTTCTTTGGCCGCCTTCTTATCAGCCAGATACTTGGGGCAGTTGCGCTTCCAGTGACCCATACCCTTGCAATAGTAGCACTCTGTTTCACGCTTAGGTCCAGCTTTGGGTTTCTTCGTCGGATTGGCAACAGGCTTGCCGCTCTTCTTTGAATTACCCTTCTTCCCTTTGCCGTTTCTCTTGAAACTAGTGGTCTTATTCACCATCAACACTTGATGCTCTTTACGGAGTTCAGACTCTGCGACTTTCAGCATCACAAACAACTTGCCGGGTGACTTGTTCATCCCTTGCATGTTGTAGTTCAACACAAAGCCCTTATAGCTTGGCGGCAGTGATTGAAGAATTCTGTCAGTGATAGCCTCTTGCGGGAGTTCAATCCCCAGCTCAGCTAGACGGTTTGAGTACCCAGACATTTTGAGCACATGTTCACTGAGAGACGAATTCTCCTCCATCTTGCAAGCATAGAATTTATCGGAGGTCTCATACCTCTCGATCCGGGCGTTCTTCTGAAAGATAAACTTCAACTCCTAGAACATCTCGTATGCTCCATGACGCTCAAAGCAACGTTGAAGTCCCGGCTCTAAGCCATACAAGACTGCACATTGAACTACTGAGTAGTTCTCCTTACGTGTTAACCAAGCGTTCTTAACATCTTGGTCAGCCATAGCGGGTCGTTCATCTCCTAGCACAGCATTAAGGACATAATCCTTCTTCCCAGCTTGTAGGATCAACTTAAGATTACGAGCCTAGTCTACAAAGTTGCCTCCATCATCTTTCAACTTAGCTTTCTCTAGGAACGTATTAAAATTCAGGATGACTGTCGCGCGAGCCATGATCTACAACACAAATATATTAAAAGTGGACTTAGACTATGTTCAAGATAATTAGAGTTTAACTTAATCAAATTGCTTGCTAAACTCCCACTCGAAAAGTACATCTCTCTAGTCATTTGAGCGGTTCATGACCCACTTACACTAGCTCAAGTTCGATCATCACGTGAGTTGAGTATAGTTTCAGTGGTAAGCATCCCTATGCTAATCATATCAACTATATGATTCATGATCGACCTTTCGGTCTCATGTGTTCCGAGGCCATGTCTGCACATGCTAGGCTCGTCAAGCTTAACCCGAGTGTTCCGCGTGTGCAACTGTTTTGCACCCGTTGTATGTGAACGTTGAGTCTATCACACCCGATCATCACGTGGTGTCTCGAAACGACGAACTGTAGCAACGGTGCACAGTCGGGGAGAACACAATTTCGTCTTGAAATTTTAGTGAGAGATCACCTCATAATGCTACCGTCATTCTAAGCAAAATAAGGTGCATAAAAGCATTAACATCACATGCAATTCATAAGTGACATGGTATGGCCATCATCACGTGCTTCTTGATCTCCATCACCAAAGCACCGGCACGATTTTCTTGTCACCGGCGCCACACCATGATCTCCATCAACGTGTCGCCATCGGGGTTGTCGTGCTACTCATGCTATTACTACTAAAGCTACATCCTAGCAAAATAGTAAACGCATCTGCAAGCACAAACATTAGTTCAAGGACAACCCTATGGCTCCTGCCGGTTGCCGTACCATCGACGTGCAAGTCAATATTATCTATTACAACATGATCATCTCATACATCCAATATATCACATCACATCATTGGCCATATCACATCACAAGCATACCCTGCAAAAACAAGTTAGACGTCCTCTAATTGTTGTTGCATGTTTTACGTGGTGACCATGGGTATCTAGTAGGATCGCATCTTACTTGCGCAAACACCACAACGGAGATATATGAATTGCTATTTAACCTCATCCAAGGACCTCCTCAGTCAATTCCGATTCAACTAAAGTTGGAGAAGCCGACACCCGCCAGTCATCTTTGAGAGACGGAGTTACTCGTAGCGATGAAATCAGTCTCTCATCAGCGTACGAGTAATGTCGGTCCGAGCCGCTTCGATCCAACAATACCGCAGAATCAAGAAAGGACTAAGGAGGGCAGCAAGATGCACATCACCGCCCACAAAATCTTTTGTGTTCTACTCGAGATTACATCTACGCATGAACCTAGCTCATGATGCCACTGTTGGGGAACGTTGCATGGGAAACAAAAAATTTCCTACGTGCACGAAGACCTATCATGGTGATGTCCATCTACGAGAGGGGATTTCCAATCTACGTACCCTTGTAGATCGCACAGCAGAAGCGTTAGTGAACGCGGTTGATGTAGTGCAACGTCCTCACGTCCCTCGATCCGCCCCGCGAACCGTCCCACGAACCGTCCCGCGATCCGTCCCACGATCTAGTGCCGAACGGACGGCACCTCCGCGTTCAGCACACGTACAACTCGACGATGATCTCGGCCTTCTTGATCCAGCAAGAGAGACGGAGAGGTAGATGAGTTCTCCGGCAGCGTGACGGTGCTCCGGAGGTTGGTGGTGATCTAATCTCAGCAGGGCTCCGCCAGAGCTCCGCAGAAACGCGATCTAGAGGTAAAACCGTGGAGGTATGTGGTCGGGCTGCCTTGAAAAGTTGTGTCAAATCAGCCCTAATAGCTCCATATATATAGGAGGAGGGAGGGGAGGCTTGCCTTGAGGCTCAAGGAGCCCCAAGGGCTGCGCACCAAGGGGAGGAGGAGTCCTCCTCCAATCCTAGTCCAACTAGGATTGGAAGGTGGAGTCCTTCTCTTCTTTCCCACCTCTTTCTTTTAGTTTTCTCTTTGATTTTCTATCTATGGCGCATAGGGCCTTCTTGGGCTGTCCCACCATCCCACCAAGGGCTGGTGCGCCACCCCCAAGGCCTATGGGCTTCCCCGGGGAGGGCTGCCCCCCCGGTGGACCCATTCGTCATTCCCGGTACATTCCCGGTAACTCCGAAAACCTTCCGGTAATCAAATGAGGTCATCCTATATATCAATCTCCATTTCTGGACCATTCCGGAAGCCCTCGTGATGTACGTGATCTCATCCGGGACTCGGAACAACATTCGGTAACCAACCATATAACTCAAATACGCATAAAACAACGTCGAACCTTAAGTGTGCAGACCCTGCGGGTTCGAGAACTATGTAGACATGACCCGAGTGACTCCTCGGTCAATATCCAATAGCAGGACCTGGATGCCCATATTGGATCCCACATATTCTACGAAGATCTTATCGTTTGAACCTCAGTGCCAAGGATTCATATAATCCCGTATGTCATTCCCTTTGTCCTTCGGTATGTTACTTGCCCGAGATTCGATCGTCAGTATCCGCATACCTATTTTAATCTCGTTACCAGCAAGTCTCTTTACTCGTTCCGTAATAAAAGATCCCGCAACTTACACTAAGTTACATTGCTTGCAAGGCTTGTGTGTGATGTTGTAATACCGAGTGGGCCCCGAGATACCTCTCCGTCACACGGAGTGACAAATCCCAGTCTCGATCCATACTAACTCAACAAACACCTTCGGAGATACCTGTAGAGCATCTTTATAGTCACCCAGTTACGTTGCGACGTTTGATACACATAAAGCATTCCTCCGGTGACAGTGAGTTATATGATCTCATGGTCATAGGAACAAATACTTGACACACAGAAAATAGTAGCAACAAAATGACACGATCAACATGCTACGTCTATTAGTTTGGGTCTAGTCCATCACGTGATTCTCCTAATGACGTGATCCAGTTATCAAGCA